>NW_006284336.1:2966799-3002148 GCF_000327345.1 Myotis davidii | reverse complement strand
AGGGGCTCAAGGCGAATGAGTTTCATGAGTGGGGCAGTAACTGAGGGTATTGAGGTCCAGGTGGTGATTGAAAGGCTGTGCCAGCCCTTATACACTGACTCCCACGACAGCCAAAGGTCCTTGATGTCTAGGAGCTGAAGGTGCAGGTGGGGAGAACTCTCCGAAAATTGTACTTAACAAGACACTCACTAAGTGCAGCTTTTACCACACACCACGGTGACACTAGCCAGGCTTAAGGCTCTGCTGATAAATTGGCATTAATGAAATCTCAATATCTCCCCATGAAGAGAAAAACAAAAGATCCATAATGGGCTCAGATGGCCCATTAGGTGTTAATAGGAATAATACAAATGCCCAACAGACCTAAGTGAGCCTCACCCAGCTCATCACAATTCACAATGTCTTAATATTTTAAGTATACACACATCTATTGGACCAAGAATAATAGTAACTAGGGTTAGGGAGTAGGACTGTAAAAGTTGATGACAGAGATCTTTACTCACTAGAGCAGCTGTTCTCAACCTGTGGGTCTCGACCACTTTGGCGGTCGAACGACCCTTTCACAGGGGTCGCCTAAGACCATCCTGCATATCAGATATTTACATGACGATTCGTAACAGTAGCAACATGACAGTTATGAAGTAACAACGAAAATAATTTTATGGTTGGGTCACAACATGAGGAACTGTATTTAAAGGGCCAGAAGGTTGAGAACCGCTGAACTAGAGAAATGGATTTGGGCAATTATTGAAACCCTGTGAGCTTCGCTTCCAATCTGGAAGATGGGAACAACCGGACTCTTTCATAGGGTTATTGAGAATCTGAAAAGAAGTCATGAAATCTCCTTATTTTAACTTGCATTTCCCTGCTTTTGAGGTTATTTGGATACCTTTTCCTATGTGGTTATTGCTTGTTCCTTTGTGAATTGCCCATTTTCTGTGTGATGGATATCACTCTTTCTGTCAGGCATGGTACAGATTTTGTTCCCTTTTTAAAAACAGCTGTATTGAGGTATAATTTACATACTGTGAAATTCAGCCATTGTAAGGGTACAGTTCAAAGATTTTTTTGGTAAATATATAGAGTCGTGCAGCCATCACCACACTCTAGTTTTGGACCTTTTCCATCAACACAGAATTTCCCTTGTGCCCACTGGTGGTCCACGCTTCCATTCCCCAGCCAAGGCAACCACTGATCTGTTTTCTATCTCAGTACATTGGAGTTTTCTGGGCTTTTCATAGCAAATGGAGTCATACAATATATGGTTTTCTCCATCTGGCTTCTTTCACTTTGGGTAATAGTTTTTAAGGTTCATCCATGTGTCATGTATGATGTCGGGACTTCATTTCTTTGTATTGTTGGATACTCTTCCATTGGAGCCATATGCCATGTCTGTGTCATCGCCAGTCCCTGCTCTGTGTATGTGTGTGTGCAGCCTCAGCCAGGAATATGCTGCTCCCAACCAACACCACACCTGTGTCATGTAGTGCCATTGGTTGTCACTGCCTCTATGATTGTCACTTCCACTGATAGCACCACTGGGCTTGGGCGTTGCCCTGTACGTGTGTGGAGCTGCCACACTCCTCACAGCTACACCCCCGCAGAACCTCTGCCAACCTAGCTAGCAGAAGGGCGACGACCCATGCTGATGGTGATGGTGATTGTTGGCAACCCCAGATCACAAAGCTGCAGAGTCCCACTGTGCTTGTCTAAATCCAGCTCTTCTACAAATGTAAACACTTTCGGGTTGTTGTGTGCCTTGGTGATTTCCAGGACACTGAAATGGTTGTTTTTGTTAATTTTTTCCTGCTTTAGAGTTGCTTTTGGGGAAATGATTTGCCAGTCTCATTCAGCTATAGGTTCACCCAGTTTGTCAATCTCTTGATTTCTTCTAACTTAGCTATGAGGTCTATTTTCCTATAATGATTTTCATTTTTGTGTAGGCATGGGTGTCAATATTTCTATTTTGGAATCTCTATTTTTTTTTGGTCTTGTTTAGGGAGATGTTTTCCATCCTGAGATCATTAACAAATTCCCTCACACTTTCCTTTAATATTTTTACAGCCCTATGACTTACACTTAAAGGCTCCTGATTCATATAAAATTGCTTTCTCTACACACTTATTATTCTACCAGAAAAGTATCAGATTTTTTAAACTGTATCTTAGCTAGTGTTAAAATTTGCATATATTTCTCACCATAAAGTTGATTGTTTCTTAATTAGTTCGTTAATTTTGTTTTTTGAGTTCATGTTATTTGCCAAATTATTTCTTATAAAGTCTTTACACATAGAAGACATTGAGCCCTCATTTATTGTATTGGCTGTAAATATTTCACCAATATGCTGTTTGACTATTAATCGAATAACTTATTTTTCTAATAATATAATGCAAAATAATTTTTTAAAAAATGAGAAAATAAACACAAAAGAAGAATTTTAAAAGTGCAGCTTTATGTAGACCTTGATAGTTATCTTTTTCCTGGTTGGTGAATGTATATATACTCAAAAAGACAACTGGCATAAAGTATTTTTAAAATCATTATATCATGAACTTCTCTCAGGGTCACTGCATCCTCAACATAATCTTAATGATTGAAAAGTGTTCTATTATATGGATATACTGTAATTTATTTCTTTTGGTTGGTCATTCAGGTTCTTTTCAATGTTTTCCTCTTACATATAACACTCTGAAGAACACCCCTATAGCTAAACCATTGTGGATGTCCTATTTATTTCCTACTATGCGTTGTCAGAGAATATACCAATGTTTGAAGCTTTCCATACTTATTGACAAATTGGCCTTCAGAAAACTTATTCCAATTTATATTTCCTTTGGTTGTATATAAGAGTAACTTTACTCCTAGGACAGCAAGAATTACTATTTTAGAAAATCTGTGCTAATTTTGGAGGCAAAATCGTTTCTGTCCAATGTATTTAGAATACAATCATACATTTATATATATTTACTAAAAGCATACATGAATATATGTATGTTCATATATTTGTATATGTGTATACTTATATATGTATTTATGTGTATATATATTTTTTAATTGCAATTACTTAGTTATTAATAAGGTTAGAGCTTTTTCAGATTAAGCAATTACATTTCTTTATCAGTTGCCTTGTCATGTCACTTGCCCAATTTTTAAATGAGTATTTATCCTATTCTTCTTTATGTGTTTTTAATATATTCTTTTACAAATATGAGGCCTACTATATTTTATAGTGTGCCTTGTTTAATTTCAACAATGTAGTTAACATAATTCTATATCAATAGGGTAAATTTTACATTAATTTCAAGAAGATGGAACCAATTAATTTTCTCCAAATATTCTCTCCCTAACTATGGTACATTGAAAAAAAAAAGTCAATCAAAATGTCCCCAATTCTGTACTCTTCCTTGCACCTCTGCTCTGCCCTTTGCAATATGACTTTGCAGCTCCTCCCATCCAGAGATGGAGTCTTCATTCTGTTGCCTTGAGACCTGCTTTGGCCCACAGCATGAGGAGGAAGTGACAGTGTGCCGTGTGAGGTGTTGCTTCTGTTCTCTCTCTTGCAATCCTGCTACTTACTGTCCTGTGTACAAGCCTGGGCTAGCCTACTGGGGGATGAGAGACACATGACTATCACCCTATTTCCTTAGCAGACAACAAGCCAACTGCCAGACGGGGAAGTAGGGCTGCCATTGACCACCTGACCCTGCCCGCTGATCACAGATGTGTGAGCAAGTCTGGCTGAGATCAACTCAGACAGTCCAGATCAAAAGAGCCTTCTCCTTGCGTTGTCAGTAATACCACACAGTGTTGGCTTTAAACAGTAGACATATGTAACATCAGATACATTTATTTTTAAGAAAGTGAGGTGGTGCAGAATCTGGAATTTCTTTAACTCTTCAGATGATTGTCATTTTATATGCATTAGATCTTTCAAAGGTGATTTATATTTTTTTGTATCTTATAACAATATGGAGATTTCAATATTCACCACTAATCATTTTATCGAATGTGCTAGTGTTTGAGTTCTTCATTTGGATTTATCTCTTATTCTTTTATTATGCATATTGGTGAGGAAAAATTCAAGATGCAGAGCTGTTTTAAATGTTTCTATTATAGTCCCATTTATTGTTCCTATACCACAAATTGTACAAGGTAGAAAGAGGTATTTATTGTTGGTTTACTTCATTTGCTTCATAACTTCATGAGAATATGGACTGTTTTGAGATTGGTTGCGATAATTAGAACAACTTCAGTATATTCACAGTTGCTATGCTTGATGAGTAAACTAAAATTCAGTTCCCTGAAACAAAAACAATGAGTAAATAGAAATTCTCCATTATAAAAGAGCCATTATTGTCTCAAGCTTAACATTTTATAACAACAAACAATTGAAGTTAAAGTAGACTCTTACTTCTGAGCTTCAGGTAAACTAGCCAAAATTTAATTTTTAAATGATAAAAACATACTTCCAACAAGAAAGGACTTTTGCCTCACACTGGCTAATATTTATATTCTTGGTATTTTTAAGGCATCTGGTTATTTTTCAGTTTATACCTTTATCTACTATAGAATGTAATAGTCTGTAATGCATCATATTCTGACAGCTTTGTATCAATCAAAATTTCATAATTTCTTAAAGTTATCGGAAACCTGTTTTAAATTTGATTTTAATCAAGGCTGAATTAAATGTGTGGGAGTTACAGTTTTACATTTTAATAATATTTTAATTTTCTCTACAAATACCATAAACAAATGTTAAAATTTGTGTTGCTACTAAGAATATTATTTAATTATCTTCAGATTCCCTGTCTATTAGGCTGGGTATAATATTCTCAGGTTACCCTTTTTTTTCTTCTTTCTGTTTTCAAAACACCATTAACATGGACACTATTCATTTTGCTTCTGGCATGTACTGATGGAAAGTCAGCAGGATTTTTCTTCCTTTATAGGTAACCAGAGTTTTCTTCCTGAATTCTTCTAATAATCTTCTATTTTTTTAAATTTAAAAGCCAAAACAAACAACAACGATAAAACAGGTTATGTCTAGGCACTGGTTCCTTTATGTTAATTTTGCACATACAAAATAAGTATTCAGCTTCATTGTAGCTTTGCGTTTTACTTTGTTCCTTTGTTTTGGTTTCCTGCAACGTGGATTATCCATATGTTGGAGTTGGATCTTTGCCATTCGTTTCTCTTACCTGCCACTTTCCCTCTCAACATCCCTTTGCTCTTTTACGTGGTGTTCTGTGAAAAGCACACTAAGCTGGTTCTCCACATTTTATTTCAATGTCAGTTTTGGTCTTCACAGTTTTTAATGCATTTTATTTTTAATTCAGTTGTGGAGTTACTTTGATTTTCCTAACATATGTCGGGAACCATTATAACACTCTAGGTTGTCCTATCCACATGTCTTATTTGAGTCCCCTCACCCCCCTGAAATAGATTCTGAGGTAGGACCCAATGCATGTACAGTTAAGAGAAGACAGACAGTAAGGATGAGGTACAGGCATAACTCGGAGATAGTGCGGGCTCGGTTCCAAGCCACTACAATAAAGTAAGCATAGCAATCAAGCAAGTTGCAGTGTTTTTACTGGTGAAGAGTCTTGTCTTCAATTTGTAAAAATAAAAAAAAAGCAACACCTGTGAAATGACATAAAGCAAAACACAATAAAATGGGATATGCCTGTATTAAGCTTCCTGCCACAGCTGGCAACCAAAACCAAATCCCCAATGAAAGCTCTGAGAAATGGTATGAAATGCAGGCTCCAAATGATCCCATTTGAAGGGTGAGGAATCAAGGGTATTTGTACCCCACCTCTGTCAGTCAGTGGTGAAAAGCTATCTGCAGGGGGATGTTGATTTCCCAGGAACCACCAGCTCACCATGTCCCTGGGCAAATTGGGTTCCAGTAGCCCAAGGGCAGAACTCCCCAAAAGATGCATGCATGGGCCCTTGTAAATGAGGCCAGTGTGCATAGAGACCCTAGGGAGGACTGAGGGACTGCGGGAAGAGTGGTACTTTTCACTACATCAGATGAAAAGAAAATTAACAAAGCTGGATGCTGCCCTGAAAAGCTATGATGAAAAAATGTGATAGTGAGTAAGTTGAGGGGCTTTGCACTCTGAAGTCTGGGTTTAAGTGTCATTCACTCCTGCCAGTTCTTGGCTGTGTCTGTTTAGCATCTCATCTCTAAGGCCTACGTTTCCCCATGTGTGAATTAGGTATTATAGGGTCAAATACGATAGTGCCTATGGCTTCCAAGTGGAGGAAAGGGTCCTGGGCCAAGGAATGCAGGTGCCTCTAGAAGCTGGAGTCAGTAAGGGGAACGATTCTCCCCCAGAACCTCCAAAGGAAGCAGATCAGCTGCTGCTTTGATCCTAGCACCATGAGGGTCATTTTGGACTTGTGACCTCCAGAACTGTAAGAAAATTTATGTTGTTTTAAGTCCTTCGGTTTCTGGCAATTTGTTGAAGCAGCCATAGGGAACTGATATACGCTATAATGGTAACAGCTTTGCACACCGATACTTGTGAGCTCTAGCTATTTAGAAATTGGTTATTCATTTTCCATGAAATGAACAGGACTAGGAAGGAGAGGCAGAGATGACAGCAGGCTCCTGCCAGCTAAGACTCCAGAGCTTGGGAGCAAAAGCATGGAAAATCAGGAGCCTTTGACTGTGGGTTATAAGTGAGGCAGACCTTGGGTACCACAGGAGGGGAATGAGAGTTCTGAAGAGGTCAAGGTGCAGTTGGAGCAGAGTCTTTAAGAATGACTGTTATCCTGGGAGAGATGGGCAAAGACCACCCTGGGCAGAGGGAGGGAACCATACGTGCAAAGTGAGTTCGAGGAGCACTCGGTGGGTCCGGGGGGAGCATGATGGCAGGTGTGGCTGGGTAGGTAGGTGCCCCTCCTCTACCCGCGGGCTCCTGATGGTCCTTCTCAATGATGGCTGGCCACTGTGTCTATTTGACAAGGCACCAGTGGGCTGGCCTAGGTGCCCAGGGCTGGGAGCTGGGTCCTCTGAGCAGAGGAAGGGAAGCCGGTCAGCATCTGTTGGCAGTTCTCCTGGCTCCAGAGGTACCCCCAGTCTGCTGATTCATAAGCACTGAATGTCAATAAAAATAATCAAAGGAAACCAGCAGCCCATAAACAATATTAACTCCAGGACTGGTAGGATACAAGGGGCTGGAGAATATTGGAGAAACCCGTACTTACATACTTGGACTGAGGCCCAAGGTGAAATGTGTTTTCAGTATTAGTAACAGATGCTGATCAAAAGATCAAGACGGTAATGCTTTAATTTTCTATTTTGAGGGGAAGACCATATTCTTTCCCCCTTTCCACGCATCTCATCTTGGAGATGTCTTCTGTCCAGAATTCAGCCCTGAGCTCTTGCAGGCTTTGCAGGTGAGCTCTGGACCCATGCTGGGTTATAGGCTTGGTTGAGCTCATAGATGAATCTTTGACACCAGAATTCAGATTCTCTTCTAGCCTGCCCACACAGTGACATTCAAATAGCAAACAAACATCCAACTCAGGTTAAAAAAAATCTGCATTGACTTGTTTTGAACAATATTGAAAAGGTAACAAAGGTGAGATACTAACTTGGCACACTCAGTATTTCTTTCAGCATCGCTTAACCTTGTTTCATTAACCAGGTTCACTGGTGGCAGCTTCCAATTCCCCCTTTCCCTTGTGTTGTATGGATAGAGCTTTACCCCCACAGGCTGGATGAACTGGATGGTCTGTGCTTATCTCCTCCCTGGTGCTCTCACAGGTCATCTCACTTCAGTATTTACATGGTATTTATACAGCCACGCACTACATGCCAGGCATATTTTCAAGCACTGAATGATATGAATGAATTGGATCTTCATAACAACTTATGAGGCAGGGACTATTATTGTCCCACTTTGAGTGATGGAAAAACTGAGGACCAGAGAGCTTAATTCATTTTCTCCCGTAGCTAGAAGTGGCAGAGCCGGGACTAAAATCCAGACAGGCTGCTTTAGTTCTAACGTTGCCATCTCAAGGCTGAGCGATCGGGTCGTGCTGTGGTCTCTTCCTGCTTGCCCACCTGTGCTCCGGGTTAGCAGCCACACTCTCACCCCCGCGGGTCTCCTGCCTTCCTCACCCCAGCCCTGCGCTCTTTCAGAGAGTTGGGATTCTGTCTGCTTGCTTCCTCCCATCGTCACGAGGCCAGGAGCGAGGAGCAGGAAGTACCCCCCACCCCGCTCCTCCTCACTTGCTAGAGCCACCCGGCCTTGAGCCAGCCCCCCCTGTGCCCACCGGTGTGCCCCGCTCCCAGCAGCATTGCCAGGCCCTTTCTTGGAAACTGACAAGGGGACGTCAATGGCGAACAAGGTGAAATCTCCTGCTCTGTCTACCCTGGTGGCCACCTATCCCCACCGATCCCAGAGTTGAGGGCAGAAATGCCCATGTTCCGTTCACAGCTCCCTTAAAGTCCTGTCATCATTCTGTGGGGCCATGTCTGGCACCCCACGAGGTAACTGGAAACAAGGTCTGCAGGCTTGGCCTTTCTGGCTGGTGCCTGGTAAAGGCACATCCCTTGTGTTGACTCCATGCCCCCCACAGACAGTGATTTTATTTTCTGAGTTCAGGGCAGCACTTGGGCAGTTCATTCAGTCCACAGATGTAGACAAGCCAGGCCTGGCACAAGGCACAGGGCATTCAGAGGCAAACAGGCCACAGTCCCTGCCTCACTGAGCTCACAGTCTTCAGGGGGAAGTAGGGAAATGAGGGGTGACATCCAGGGTGGGGAAATGCTTTGATAGTAGCCACCAAAGTGGGAGCAACAGGTAGCCTATCCAGAGGCGTCCTCCCAGGAGCTGACCCTGCACTGGGTCCTGGGCTGGCGGGTGTTACCTACGCAGATTAAAAAGGGAGTGATTGTCAGGCATGGGGTGCGGCATAAGTAAAGGCACTTACAAGGCAGAAGACATTTCTGAGTGTCGCGGATAGGATTAAGGCTTGTCAACCAAATGGGTGCTCTTATGTGAGAAAGTGATGTCTGGCATTGCAGCAGCCACCTTGTGATCAGGAGGCTGAGCCTGAGGGTTCGAGACAACTCCCTTGGGATGTTTTGTAAAGTATTAAATATTCTTAGGATCTGAGCCACACGTATTTTTTTGGGGGGGGCGACTTTCAGCTTAAAAGATATTAACTGACATAGCTCTGACAAGGAATTTGGTCTTTACTTTATGACAATGGGAAGACATAAAATGTTCTGAGCAGTCCATTTTCTCTAGACAGTCAGACCCATGCTGTGTGTGTGTGTGTATGTGTGTACAGGTGCACACATGTTTGAGTGTCTGTGTGTGTTTTTCCAACATTGCACCCTCCGTGCTTTATCAGTCTAAATCAGCGGTTCTCAACCTGTGGGTCACAACCCCTTTGGGGGGGTCGCATGACCCTTTCACAGGGGTTGCCTAAGACCATCGGAAAACACATATATAATTACATATTGTTTTTGTGATTGATCACTATGCTTTAATTATGTTTAATTTGTAACAATGAAAACGCATATAGCATATCAGATATTTACATTACGATTCATAACAGTGGCAAAAGTACAGTTATGAAATAGCAACAAAAATAATTTTATGGTGAGGGGTCACCACAACATGAGGAACTGTATTAAAGGTCGAGGCATTAGGAAGGTTGGGAACCACTGGTCTAAGTAAATAAGAGTCCAACTGGAGCAATAGATGAGGACACATCTCCATCCCATCCTGTTCCCCTGAACACAATGCCCTGTGAACAGTTGCCCCCATAACAAGCCACACTCAGGCCACCGTTCCCATGGAGGATGCCAGCTCTCCTCACACCCGCCCCGTGCCTTGGAAAACTTTTCAAGTTCATCATTATTTATAAAGTTAATACTCATCATGAAAAGGTTTCTCTTTGATGTGGGAGTGTTTTCGCAGCCTCGGTGACCTATATTGCCGACGCACTCTGTGTACGAGGTGAGGCAGGGACCGGCTGGGGAATTACCCGTGTTTAATGAACACTAAAATTAGAATTTGACTGAAATCCACAGAAATGGCTCGACAGCAAGTTCGAGATGCCCCTGGGGAGCTGTGGGCAGCTCAAATTTACCCACAGGCGTTTTTGAAAATGTTTTTTTTTTTTTGAATCAGCATAGTTGGCTCTTTTGAGCCGAGAATGCTGCTTTGCACTCAAAGGCTACCTCCGGCCCCGAGCCCTGGCACTGATGCTTTGGGGCCAGCCTAGCGCCTCTGTGGGCCTTTGTCACACTGTCACACCCCAGGAGCACAGAGCATGGCACCCGGCAGTGGCCCGTTTCCCCTTTGCCAGTGGCCCGTTTTCCCTTTGCCAGTGGCCACGCTCCTCGTGGGAAGTTCTAAGAAAAATCACAGCATCCTGAATGAGCGTCTGGTGGATGGAAAAGGGTCCTAGATGCCCTCCTGTCCCCAGCACGGGGCCTCATGTCGATGGCAGCATTCTGAAAGGCTTCATAGAAATTCTACATGTAATGAGAACAGAGCCCCGAGTGAATAAATTATTTTAGTTTGGTAACTGTCGCTCCAAACTCAGGAACCATAAAGATAAAAAGCCACTTAAAAAACGGAGCATTGGATGTTGCCGAGGGACCTACAGATTCCGTGCAGCTGGCTCCTCTCACGGGAGGGGAAGCAGCTAGGAATCGGCAGCAGAACCACCCAGAACACAAATCTCCCAGCTCTGAGGTCAGCGTGCTCTGTGCTGGGGTTCCTCACCCCGGTTTGCACGCTAAGGCTGCACCAGTTGCGTTGGAATTATCAGGAAGCATTTTTATGTGCTGTGTCACTGTAAACTTTCTTTCAGTCCTAAGTCATAAAAGCATCTATAAAAATGCTTGTTTTAACAAGTAAAAACAAAAGCAAAAGAAAAATTTTTATTGAAATGTAATCATCACTCCCTACCCTTCTCCAATCTGTACTCACTTGGAAACTGATGTTAATATTCACTATATGGTGTTCTATGGCTTTTTCTGTTCTTATATAACCATTAAATTATAGGCATGTGTGTCTGTATATTTTTAATGAGATGCTACACGGTACTCAGCATCTTGCTTTTTTTACTTAATAGTACATCAAAAGTATCTTTTCTCATGTGTGCCACACATGATCTAAGTCTTAATAGTTCCATAATATTCTATAATAAGGATTTATCAAAGTTTATTCATCATTCCTTATTCATTCATTCGTTCACCTTTTCAAAATATATGTCCATGCATCCTCCTCTCTCCCTGTCACTACTGCCCCGATCCCATGCTTCTCAAACCTGAGAATGTACAGGAGTCACCTGGAGATCTGACTAAAGCACAGACTCCTGGGCACTGCCCTCAATATTCTCATATAGTTGGTGCAGGTGGGACCGGGAATTGCATTTCTAAAGGCCCCAGGTCTGGTGTGATGCTACCGGCTAAAAGCTAGCTGGAGTAGCTCTGCCTTAGTCTAAATTGATGATCTCTTCTTACCTTCTGGACATTAAATCCTGTCCAAATGGATAAACAGGAGATATTCCCCATGCCCAACCAAATCATGTCATTTAAAATGTTTAAATTGTTCTGTATTTCATTTAAAAATAAGCTGGGATCCCTCCCTCAGATTCCAACTTAAAAATTAAATCATCAGAGAAATCACTTATGCGCCCCCTTCCTACCCCCACCTCAACTGGCTTAGGTTTCTCTGTTCATTATATCCCTTCAAAGAGCTACGTATCATCATTGTAATTAAATGCCCATGTGTTTATTTGTTTAATGTCTTTCTCCCCCACTGCACAGAAACTATGTTAGGGATGACATGGTTTCATCAGGCTTTTTTATTTGTCTGTTTTCTTCCCCTCTATATCTTCAGTGCCTTGCACAGTGCCTGGCACATAGTAGGTGCTCATTAAATACCTTCTGTATGCCTGTGTAAATGATAGATGGAATCACAGTCTACCTTTCTCCTTTCCCAGTTTCTCCTCCACTGGCCCTTCATAGATAGATGAAGGGACTTTGAAAAGTCCCTGTCTTCTCCTAACATTCTCCTTCCTCCAGAAATTCCATCTTCTTCCTTCTTTCTCCTTTGCAGCCTCAAAAGCCCCTCCCTGTCTGCTGAAGCCTAATGCCATTGCCACGGGCTTTGCGGTGGCTCCCAGGTTAGGGGAAGCCAGATTTTATCCCTCCCTGTGTCAAAGTAGGGCTCCAATTGTCTACGAAATGCACACTGGATTTGCATTATAATTATCTCTCAGTTAACATTGATAATCCATATCCAAAACTCAGACTCTGCTCAAAATGTTAAGTAGGGGCCTATGTCCTGATATTTTAAATAGGAAAGATGTATATGGTCTGTCTGACACAGCAACCCCAAACCCCTGAGTTTCTTAAATCATAACAGAGACTCAGTAAGACACCTGCATATGCAATAAGCTATCATGTTAAAATATAAAATGTTTAAAACTTTGCATTTGAACACCAACCAAATAATCTGGATGTTACTAACCAGCGGCCTTGTCTGCAGCGGGGCTCAGTATTTCGTAGTGCAGCCCAGCTGAGACAGGGTCCCATTTGTGGACCCCCAGCCAGTTCCTTAAAATATCCACATGTCATTATGAGATTCCACCGGTTGTATTTGGAAGGCCGCTCCCTTCTTTACTTGCACGTTGTTTTAAAAATACATATATTGCACTGAGTACTGGGGATGTAGATGCCTCTTTTTCTTGGTCCATGTTGGTGGAATAATGTTATATGGAGAAATAATCTAATTCTATGAAGTTTAAATATTAAAAACCAGGGTATTTCGCTAAAAAATGTTAATGGTAGTAGTGGGGGGGGGGAGGGGAGGATGTTCTCTCTGAAAAAATACTGCAATTTCCCCCAAACCTACCCTATCAATAGCACCACCTGGAGAACTTCTCTTTCAATGGACTTACAGGCTCCTCCCCCAGAGATGCAGATTCAATGGTTCTAGGTATCTGGGGGCCTGAGGTCCTGAGAGTGGGGCCCTGGAATTGATCCCCAGCGATTTCACAAAAACAGCCAGGTTTAAGAATCACTGGTTTAGGTCATGGTCTTCACCAACTAGGTTGTGAATTTTCCAGTATTAGAAATTCTTGTGTGTATTTATTTCGGGTGCCCATAAGGTGCCTGGAATGGAGCAGTGCTGTAACTGAGTGCAGAGCACAGATGCAGTGCACAGGAGGCCTTCATAATGCTTATCGCCCAGAAGCGTTTGTGTGGAGCCAGTTCCCGAAGATTGTGCCGGCTGCAGAGCCACGAGCATAAGGAATCGCTCGATGGTATTTCTTGGTGATAGATCTCGAATAGTATTTTGTGTAAAACAGTCCCTTTGCCTTTCCGGAGTCAGATGGGTTTGTTGTTTTGCAAGACTAAGAGTTTCTCGAAGCATCTGTAGCGCTGAGTGAAGCCTGATCCTTATCATAATCATTGTTGTCATCTGGTTCTCATATCCTCCTGCCCACCCTGGGGCCAGGTCAAGCTACCCCCTTCTTAAGCTCTTGCTGCCAATAAAGCTTCCTGCCCTTGACCTTGGGGTCCATCAGCTTGCACTTCACTTTGCCTCTCCAGCAAATTCAGGGTTGCCTCTGGGGCTCTCACCTTTCATTTTATTTTCACTAAATCATTCTGGGGCTTCTATTTTTATCCTTGTGTTTGAGGTGTCCAGGCTGGTGAAGAGGCAGCCTGTGCTATGGTAGGAACTCTTCTTGTGCAGACGGACACTGCTGTCCCCATGCGGCCACTTTGTAGCACTTACCTGGACACTTCAGTGTGATGTCCTTTTCCAGTCCTCTTCCTCCTCATTGCACACATGTAACAACGCAGGCATGCACTGCCATTTGTCAAGCAGGTTAAGAGGAAGAAGTTTTGATTTGTAAATTTCTGAAGTTGCCTGTTTGTTTCTGCATTGGTCACTTTCTCCTCTTACCCACAGCTCCTTTTTAGCTCTCATTATTTTATGATTAATACCAGTAATTCACCTTTTATTCTGTAATATTCTGTCCTTGCGGCAAGACTTTTAAACTGTTTGAGATCAGGAGTTTGTCCCACCCATGGCACCCAGGAGAGCTCAGTGACTGTAGCATGAAATGTTGGGCCATTTCTGAAGACATGGGCATTGATGTAAAGCAAATTAAAACAATAATACACAAAATTCTAACAATATATTTTTGAAAATGTGCAAAATTTTATTCTGTTATAAAAGCATTTACTTGTTTTAAATTTTTTTTAAATAGTTGTTTTAACAAGTAAAAAGAAAAATTAAAACATAGGTAATCACTCCTCGCCTTTCTCCAGTTTCTACACTTTAGGGAACTGGTGTGAACATCTTGATGTATGGTAACTTTCCAGCTTTTTCAATTCTTATATAAACACATAAATATATAAATATATGTCTGTATGTTTTAATGGGATTTTTAGTGGCTCACCATATACAATCAAATGTAAGAAATCCCAGCAGCATGACTTGCTCTCATGTTTAGAAAAGAGGTTACTGAATGCGTCAGGACCCCGCCATGCACACGTCATCTCCATGGTGATGATGACTCACTATGTCTTCCTCCAGAGAAATGGAGAAGCCCATTTGCACAGAAACCTCATCACCCACGTCTGTACCTACAGCTCAGTCTTGTTTTTCTTTAACATCTCTTTGCCCCCCATGCTTCAGTGCAGCCTGAAACACTATTTCACTGTCCTTATAACCTGATAAAGATCTGTGGTCTTTCAGATCTCGGTTTCCATGTCACCTCCTCTAAACAGCTGATCCTGACTTCCCTGCCCATGTTATTGTGGCACCTGTCCTTCCCTCTTTGCAGTGTTGCCTTTGGAGATAAAAGGACCTCTAGCAATTTTCCAGAGTAGTGGACACAGAGATTTACTGCTCAGATCCCCTCTGAGGACGGACTTGGGCCCTGGTTCAGGACAAGTCTGACAGGTGATCCTGCCCCAGAATGCCACATCAGGTGAGCTAAGGCCTTGTTGAATCTGCAACACAGCTCAATGTCTCCATCTGCCAAACCTGCTCCTTCTCCTTTCATAGATGTTGAACTCTACTGAACATCTTGCACATGAAGCTGCACCTCATTTTGTTTCTGAAAAACCCACTCTATGTCATCTAGTTAATTGTCTGCCTCAGTGAGGTTCAGAGAGAGTCTCCTTCACTATTGTATCCCCTGTACCTATTATATGGCAGAGTAACTATTTGCTGATGGACTGAATGAATGAATGAATTTGGATAACTCCAAAGGAGGCTCAGGTGCTAGTGTCCTCCTGACCTCAGCCAGATGCCCTGTCTGATCTCTGCCCATCACCCTGTAATCTGAGCCTGTCAGTCCCTCTCCAGTGGGGAATTGTGCGTTCATTGTATCTCTTCCCTTTTGTTCTCATCCTTGCCTGTCCCTGGGAGAGCTGGGCAGGGGTGCTAAGCAGCTCACAACAGACAACCCCTTTTATTCCTTTTGACGGCCTCAGGGAAGTTTGATGGGGATATTTCCATAATCAATGAGGGAGCCCTGTCACCCCAAACATGGAGTCTTTAAAGAGAATAGGTTTATGCAAATTAGATATTGATGGAGTAATGATTAATTGGCCCTGAGCCTTTGTTAATATGCAATTGTAGTAACAGAGATACATTTATAATTATTTTGGTTAATTGTTCAAACAAGCACTCAGGACTTAATTGCACCGAGTAATTGAAGAGCCTTGGTATTCGGGTTATTTCTTCCCAGAGAGAAATCGGAGTTATTTAACTAGTTGGGTTCCTGTGCTGAGAGGGTAGGCGAAGCCTGCTTCTTTGAGGTCCTTTTATCTCCAAACATGAAGGGACAATCCTGTATGTTCAGAGGGTTGGGGATATGGGCTTTGAATTTGGACAGATTCAGGTTCAAAGTGTCAGCTTTGCCACTTCAATGGCTCTGTGGATTTGGGCAAGTTATTTAGCTCCTCTGAACTACAGTTTCCTGATCTGTGAAATGAGAGGAGGAACACCTTACCGTACGCAGCATGGGAGAAGTAAACAAGGCAGCCCATGCAGAGCCCTCAGCTGGGCGCCGGGTGCATGGTGCGCGGTGCTGATGGGAGTGGGTGGGATGGAAATGACCAGCACCGCCCTTGGTGGAGGCCAGACTAATGAAAAAGAGCATATGCCTCCAACACCCATGAGCTCAGGAACAGGAAGCGTTGGGGGGGGGGGGGAAGAGGGGCATAAAAATCCTGACTTAGTTTATTTAAAAACAGGGATTGGAACAGATTGGAGGAACATGTGCAGGCTCTGCCACTGATGTGCAAAAGGTGATGACAGTGCTTTGCGGAGGAGCTGGTTTGGTTGCCCACCCTAAGGTGACCCACTTCTGAAGGGTATTGCTGTGAATTCCAGCTTTTTCTTGTTTATCTTTGTTCAAACGCCAACCCCCCCCCCCCCCCCCCATACACACACACACACACACACCATTTCAAGTACTGTGAAGGGGAGAGGAACCTGATATTTGCTAAGGGTGCAGCTCTTCCCAGTGGCCCCCGTGTTTCTCTCTGGCCCTTCCTGAAAGGCCAGCAGGTTGTAGGATGCACTGGTCAAGGCTAAGAAAGGCCACTTCGGCCCCTGAAATGTGGCCCCCGTGGGAGGGGAGAGGACATGTGGTGGTTCTCAGAGCGTGGGCTCTGGAGCCTGACCGATGTATTTGGCATTCCAGGCGTTGCTGCTTCCAAGTCTAAGACCTTGGACACGTCTCCCCATTAGTAGTTTGGACCTCAGAGTGCTGAAGGGAGGCATGAATGGAACCGTACAAGTGAAGTGTTCCACACGGCATCTGACCGCTATAAGCATTCAGCAGGCTGTGGTGACAGGATGAAGGTCAAGGTCTTTGAAGTGCTCAGGCAGGGCTTCTGGACGTTTTACAGGTTATAGCAAGTACCTCCCTCCCTTCTCCCCCATCACTGCAACCATCAACAGGGACACCTGGCAAGAAAAATGCCATGGCCTCGCTGTGTGGAATGGTTATTTCCCTGATCTCTTGGCTGGTAGGCCACTATTAGGCTGTAGGACAGCTAGTGACTTCATTGGCTGGGGCCCTCTACTCAACAGGACTGATAAAGCTGCTTTTTTATATTTCCAGCTAAAATCTCAAAAAGGAAGGAGGCAGCACAGGGACAGTCTTCATGGGAGGCAGACCATTGGGAACATAAGCTTATTGATTTGGTTACAACAAATTGCAATGAATAATTCTATGTAGCGATGGGTTCCTATCACCCCTGTTGGCCTAGGTCTTAATAAAGAAAAATGCCAAGGGTGCCTTATACAAACTCTGGACTTTTACAGGCTCATCTCATTGAGTTTTCTCATAAACCTATGACGTAGGTATTTTTATTATTCCCATATTTCACATAAGCAAGTTAAGGTACAGAAAGGCAAAGAGAAATTTGTGTGAATGAGGCAAAAATTTTCCATTTCCTGTACCCTGGGGAGTCCCTTTTCTTGAAATATTCTACAACCTACTCACTGAGGTTCAGAATTTTGCCTTCAAAGCTCCATTGAAGGCTACTGTCCACTTTCAGATAAACATTTTGGTGATAAGGTAGGGATGCGTGTGGATTCTTTACGAAGCTATTCCAAGCAATGGACACTCCTGGCCTGCTGGTTTTGTCATTGGAGGGTGGTGTGTCTGCATAGGGAGCTGAGTTTATCTCCAGGTCTGCCACTCAACCAGCCCTTTCCCCTCTCTGAATGTTGGTTGCTTCATCTGTTACTAAAGGTGAACACCATGATTCTATCTCATCAGGATGCAGTAAAAATTAAATTCATGAAGGATTTATTTTAGCACATTGAATGATACCACATAATGGTGTAATAAATCATGATGTTGTTTTGTTATTTTTGTATTGTCCTTTTTTTGAGAGCACAGAGGAAAGCTGTGCTGAGAAACCTGGGTGACTGGGGACAGGAGACAAGGGATCAAACGTTGATAAGGGGATTGGACAGGATGGCTGGGGAGACCTACAGTCTATTATTATATTAGTTGTCTGCTCTGGTTTAAAATGTAAGGGGAGGTGCATCCTAGATAACCCAATATCTTAGTTAATAGTTGCTGGATGTACCATAAGGCAAGGGCTCAATTTCATCAGAGTAGTCATCGTGTTCCTCATCCATTGTCTGGTGCATAGAAAATACTCAATGAGTATATATTTACTACATGAATAAAGCAATGAGCTAATGAAGTCATGGCTCTGTACTCTTCTGCTCTCTTCTCTCTCTCACCTTCCTCTCTCCTATCCTCCCCTGGCCCTCCCTTCTCTCCCTTCCCTTCTGTGTCTTTCTCATAGGAGTGTAGGGGACCAGGAACCCCTCCCCTTCCCGTATCTCACTGTCTCCTAGGAATGCTCTCTGAGACTAAGTAGAGAGAAACAGTAGAATCAAATCCAGGACATCGACAAGTATTTGCTCAAAGGACATTTGCCAAGAGTTTCCAACTTTTCTCCTTCTATTGTATTTGTTATGAAGCATGAAGGCTGCTGCCTGCCTGTCTGAATGAATGAATGCAGGGAGGAAGGGTTGCCTGTTCCCCATTTCTGCTCCCCACCCCCTTTAGGTGATGTTTCTCCTTGACACTCCCATGCTTCAGGAAATAAACAAATTCCCACATAACCGGCAATGACTCCTCGAGTTAATTTGCTTCCTTGTCTCTCCTGGCGGCTCTTCCATCCTGTGGCCTTAGTCAGCTGTGGTGCTGCCAGGCCATATGAAGGAGGCCAAATGCATAAGAACATTTCTGAAAACGCTGCCTGCCCGCCTTGCTGCCAGCTGCAGACTAGGATTCTGCTTGGGGTGCCGTCCCATCCGTCCTGATCCAGCCTGTGGCATTGAGTCTGGACCCAGCTCACACACCCTTATCAGCCTTTTCCCAAACCCCAGGTTCCCACCTCTCTGGCTGTCTCAGGCTTCCTAGAATCAGTGAATTTAAGAGCCTTATTTATATTTGCAATTCTTAATACTTATTTCTTTCAGTCTTTTCCTATCTCAGAAGGCTTGAACTGGGAAGCAAAGGACTGCTTCCTATGGCAGGTATTACCCAGGAATTTTATATATAGCAGTGATTCTCAGTATCATGGCTCTGTACTCTTCTGCTCTCTTCTCCTCCCTCTCCCTCTCCCTCTCCCTCTCCCTCCCTCCGATTCTCCTCTGGCTCTCCCTTCCCCTTCTGTGTCTTTCTCATAGGAGTGTAGGGGACCAGGAACCCCCCTCCCCATACCTCACTGTCCTTATCCAGCCTGAGAGCATCCCTACCTTATGCACACATTTGTGCACTGGGCCCCACCCAGACGGATTATCATTATCGAGATTCACTATAAAAGCAAATTTTCATCATTATCGAGATTCACTATAAAAGCAAAGTTTCAGTGGGAGAGTTAATCCTTAGGAAAGAGCACATAGGACATAGGTGTCTGAGTGGGGAAGTCAGTGTGATATTTCAGTCCGGGCTTTCTTATTGAAAGAGGGCAAAAGTGCTTCGGTTAAACCAGCGTAAGCCCAAAAGGGTGCAGAGAAGTCCAGAGGTTATGATTTCAGGCATGGCTGGATCCAGAGACCCAAATAACGCTCTCAAGGCTCTTCTCTCTGCCCAGCTGTTCTATATCTTGGCTCCATTCTCAGAAGGCAGGATGGCTGCCAATGACGCCATTCCAGCTTCTCAGCCACCCCAGAAGGACACTGCATTATTTCCCCTGTGGCTCAAAAACTGTTTTTAAGCCTCAGATCAAACTTATTGATGTTGAATGGAGCACACATTGCTTGTCCCGGCCTGAGTCATAGGTCAGCTCTGGTCAGACCATCTTCATGGAGGGTCTAATTAGGCCCTGTGAATGATAGTAGCCAACAGACAAATATTTCTGTTTTGTTTTGTTTTTGGAAGGAAAGACTTTCTAACAACTTTTTCGCTTCCTGTGCCTCGAAGTTCTATTACTAGGCACACTTACATTTATGATTGCTATGTCTTCTTGATGAGTCTGTCATTTTAATTTATTATGAAATGCCCCTTTTGGTCTCTGAAAATATTGTCTCCAGATCCACTTTGCCTGATGTTGCTATAGCTGCAAGAGCTTTGATTGCCTGCTGTACCTTTTTTTTTCTATTTACCTTCAGCCTATTTATATCTTTATATTTAAGACACACCTCTCACAGACAACATGTAGTTGGGTCTGGATGCTTTAAACCAGGGGTGAGCAAACTATGGTCTTCAGGTTGAAACTGACCCATCACCTGCTTTTGCAAATAAATGTTTATTGGAAAATGGCCTCTAGAACCTAAAATATTTATTATCTTCTGGCTTTTGACAGGTTGTGAGCCCTTGCTTTAATTCATCACATCCTATATAATAAAAGGCTAATATGCAAATAGACCGAACAGCAGAACAACCAAACAGTCATTATGACGTGCGCTGACCACCAGGGAGCATGTGCAGAACATGGCGGGCGTTGGCCAAGGTGGGATGGTGGAGCAAGTGAGCAGGGGTGCCAGACCAAGGCGGGGTACTGGTCACTGACATTGGGGCGAGCCTCTGGTGTTTACTGAAAATTCTTTGCTCCGGCGCACCTCGGTACTGCTCGGCACGTGCATCCTGCCAATGCCCAGCACCAGTCCCAATCACTTAGCGCTGTCAGTAGGTGTGAGTGGCTGCTGTCCCCAATATCCCCTGAGGGCTTCTCCACCTCCCCCTGCTCCTGAGGGGTGATCGGAGCAGCAGCAGCTGCTGCTTGTACCTGCTGTTGGCGTGGCCCCAATTGCTCTGCGCCCTCAGCAGGTGTGAGCAGGGCCAGCTATGTCAGCGTGTGGGAGTGGTGGGAGCGGGGCTGCCTGCAGACAGGGGACAGGGGTGCGGCAGGAGGGGCTGGGTGGGGGCACAGAGGATGGGCCGAGACCCGCCCCTGTGCCTACTGTAGCCTTGTGGCCCACAGTTCCTTTCAAGGTGCACAAATTCGTGCACTGGGCCCCTAGTACATTATAAAGAAATTAAGAAAGGAAAGCCTTTCACAGGTTCTCAGATGTTTACCACATGTGAGGCTTTCTTTCCTACATGTACGTCCTGATCTCCATCTGGTGCTGTCCCCTTCTGCCTGCTCTTGTAGTTGCAGACCCTATGCAGGGCCTTCTTCCAGGTGTGAGTGCCCCCCCAGAACCTGTCTGCACTGGGCCACTCTCCAAAGCCTGCAGGCAATTTAAAATATTTTGTGCCGTGTTTTCGGTTGTTATCTGCAGGAGGAATCTTTCTGACAGGAGTTATGTTGCTCAGCTAGGAGTAGAAGCCCAACTCTAACACGCTCAGGTACAGTGAATTCTGTTATTGGACCTCTCCAATCCTGGGCTGTTAAAAGGAGTGACACACAAGACTTTGTATATCAGCTTGCAGAGCAGGTTGTAGAAGTGGGAACTGCATTGAATGCCATGCGTTTTCTGAGGTTTGTGAATAGTTGAAGGTGCTTGGGCAAGGAAATCCTGTTATTATTATGACTTTTACAATAATGGCTGACTCATTTTTTTCTTGGATGACTAGATACCAGCTACTATGGTAAACCCCTTAGGTTCATTATTTCATTACATCTCTACAAAATCCCTCTGACATGGATATGATTAATGTTCCATTTCACCAATGAGGCACAGGGAGATATGAGGGATGAGGGATGTGCTCAAGGTCACACATCTAATTATGTACCAATAGTCAAACCCAAGCAATGGAATGGGAGAACTCATGCCCTTGACCAAAACTGTGCTCAAGTGATTGCTGAACTATTCCTGCCTTGGGTTGTCATTTGTGGTGTGTTTCTGTCTGGATGGACTGTGAGCTCCCAGAGTGCATGAGCCAAGCCTTCCTTACTCAGGGCAACATCCAGAGGCCCACAGCCCGGCACTGTCCACAGCGTGTCCCTGAGCTCATGGGTGCTGAGAGGCAGGGCTGATGTAAGCTGTCTTGGGTAGGGAAGATATTCAAAGTAGAAAATGAGTTTGGTAGGTGAAAATCAGAAGACTGTGAGGGGGTGAATGCCAGATCTTAGACTCAGTGGGGCCTGGGAAAGGAGTGGGCTGGGTCTGGGTGAAATACTGGAGACCTAAGCAATGAAGAATAGGGTCATCTGCAAGAGACAGAACTGACAGGAGACAGAAATCTGCACCACAAGAGGAAAGGGGCAAGTTTTAGGGACAGCGTAGAGAGGTGGGCAATCAAGAGAAATGCCTGGATGATGCTAACTTACTTTGGAGGGTCCAGAATCTGCCACCCCTTCCCCAGACAAGTGAGTAAGAACACATATGTCTCTCTCTCTCTCTCTGAAAGTTTCCACTCCTGGAGTTTGGTGCACAATAAATCCTTGTTGAATTAAATTAAATTAAAATGTTTAAGTGGCCATTTTCTGAGCCAGGCCTTTCTCTGCTATCAAGGAAGAATTTATTTAACAAGACCCACACTTTGGCAAACAGATTCTACTTCTCTTGACTGGCCCATGGCCATGATTTAAGATGCTGATATTGCTGTCCACTGTTGGGAAATAGTTTCTTGGTTGGGGGAAGGGGTGGCTTAAAAGTTTGGGAAGAAGGTGATTTAAAGAAGCTCTGAAAATGATAGTTGGTTTACACTCTGGTCTCCCCACAGGATTCTAGATCCTTGAAGTATATGCTTGGTAAGTTTTGTGGTAGATGCAAAGTCTCTTCCGTCAGCTCAAACAGCTCTAGATCATCTCTATGCAAGAGGCAGAGAAGGAATATTAATGAAATCGGTGCAGCATCTGGTGCAAATTTTCTTTCTTTCCCTCTTGTGGATGCTGCCTGTTGCAAGCATCATCCTAAACATAACGAACATTTGCTATGAAATGGTAGGTGCCTGGAGCAGCGATCAGCAGTCAGAAGTGGTCCCTGGTTATCAATTCACGGTGTGTCTTTCCTCCTCCTATTTCATGACCAATAGCAAAGCCTTTCCTTCCCTGAACAGAAAGGTGCTTCTCCTCTCTGGATACCCAGAGCTAAGATGGAGTGTCCATGCCAGGACTTAATGATCGCCTGTTTCTCAAGAAGACAGTTACAGCAGCTAGAATAAGCCCGGTGATTCAGTGAGGTGAGAACGAAAGGAGACATTTTAATTTTACTGGACAATTGCCGTGTGGCTGCTGGGAATCTGAGCACTCCGTCTTCACACCAGCACATGCCAGCTCTTGTCCCTGATTCCGATGGGTAGGCGAGCCAGGCCCCCCTTTGCTTGGGACCTCCCCAAGGGCCAGGGAGGCAGGAGGCAAAGAAACCACTTAGATACTGACCCAGCCCCAGGGATTTCTCAGTCACTGGGCATTGTGGCCAAGTGCTCAGAGTGTCGATAAATTCTTCCAGATCTAGTACTTGTTCTCAGCTTGGGAGAAGGTTTACAGACACAACTGTAGCCTTCCTTATTGGTCTCCAGGTATAATTACCTGAGAGGTAGGCTTTGTCTGTTTAATTATGGAGGGTTCTCTACTAACCCTAAATGATTCCTTTTGTATAGGTGATGTGAAAGATGGAACAAAGTTTCAAAGATGTCACTTAGGCAGATTAGAGAGTTCATTTTCCCTCCTATCTGCAAGTGCTGAAGTTAATGGAGTCAGATACTTCCTTTTAATTCAGCTTGAGTATTCGATATGGAATCAAGACCATCGTGTTCTGAGCACAGCGTATGTTTCTGTTCAGTTTCATGTCAAAGCCCCTTTCAGAAGCCATTTTTCTTCTTTTGGTGCTTCATTCCAAGATATTACTACTGCATATTTGAAATGAATAGGCAACACAAAATTAAAGACTTTAAAGATTGCGAATCTATGACCCTACTACTAACTCATCATGATTTCATTTTTATCTCCATACTCCTACATAATTTACACATATAAAGCAACACTAAAGCTACTCTTTTGTGTTTTATTTGTACTTCATTTTCCTCCGTGGGGCTACAAAGTCAATTTACTGATTCCTTAGTATTCCATCCTGCTTTACAAATATTTATTGAAATCGTCCCCAAATATTGAACCTTTATGTTGTTTTTAAAGATGAACTTTTAGAGAAAATATGCACTAAATATCTCTCTGCATGTTATTTTATTTCCCTCTGTGTCTGTTGAATTATATCCTTGGATAAAATTAATAGAAGCAGAATCATTATCTTAGGAATAGGGCAGTTTTCATGAATCTTGCTACATACCGAGTGCCATAGTGCTTTTGAACATGGTGTTTCAATTTACAAAGAACAAATGAGTGAATATTGGACCCACTGAAAACTCACCAGGATTTGGGGCTACAATTTGTGAAATTTAGGTTTGAGAGAGTATCTTATTTTTTGTTAATTTTTATGTATTTTATTTCTCTCCACACTTTTTATCTTTCTAGCAAGAGAGACCTGGCTGTTCCCAGTCTCATCAAAAGCATTGTGTACTTGGCTTTAAATAATACACAGTCATTTCTCTGAGTGCTCAGAATTCCTGTAACTTCTTTTATGAGCCAAACACAAAAGAGAGGGGATGAGTTAGCCAGCAACATGCTCACCCAGGATTATCATTCCCCAAACAGAAAATGAAATTTGATTAATTATTTGTTTTCTCACGTTTGAGACCAGATCTGTTGTCTGTCGTTAATCCAGTGGAAAGTTTTTAGTCTTCATTCAAGTAGACACTTTGCAGCCCCTGACCTTGGACCACTCTCTCCTTAAAACCATGTCTTCCTTTGGGGTCTGTGACCTTGTTTTCCCTTATTTCCTTTTGCTTCTCTAGCTGCTCTCTGGGGTCCTTTCTTGCCTTGGTCTCCTCCCATCTGGCTTTTGAATGTGGATATTTCCTGGACTTCTATGCTCCCTGGACAGTTTCCACACAGAGGTTTTCATTACTGTCTCTAGGCTGTGACTCCTAAATTCAAATCTTCCTTCCAAATCAGAGTGCCAGACACAGAGATCCGAGCATGAACTAAGTATCCCCATTGATTCCTTTGAGTACAACGTGGTTGATTCTACTTCAGAGTTCTACATTCTAGCCTGGGGACCTCCCCTTATTCAGAAACCAGGAACCAAGCAGCATCCATGATGCACTTTACTCTTCACTCTCTCATCTACGCCAGTGTCAGGTCCTGTTGACTTAACCTCCTAAACTTCTCTCGACTCCATTCAGTTCTCACCATCTCCTCAGCCACCACCTACTACACATGAGCTGGTCTTCCAGCCTCCACTCAATCTCACCTCTCCTCACACCACTCAATTCTGTTCTCTTCACAAAAGCAGATGACTTCTTTGCTCAAAAACCTCTGGGGTTTTGCATTATTCTTTGAGGACAAAACTCTTATTATGGGCCACGAGGCCCCACATGCTCTCATCCTAGGCTGCTCTCCAGTTTTATCTTGTCCCATGCTTGTGTCTGCTCTCCGTGCCCAGCCCTAACTGGGCCCTCTCTACGTTGTCCACACACTCTGTGCTCCTTCCTACCGTAGTACCTTTGCACACATGTTCCCACGTTTGGTATTTATGCCCTTCTCCTTTGTCTCTAGCTCCTTTTAGGGATACTGGGGAGTCACTGATCACTATTCCCACTTAAGCCTCCAAAACTTTTCTCGACTCCATTCATTCCCTCAATGGCCAGACTTGTCAGATGGCAGCCAAGTCTTTTCCCAAGTATTGTCCTGAACTGAAGGAACTGCTTCACCCAAGATTATAACTGTTTGATGTGGGTGTACCAAGTCCCAGGCCTCTTGCCTCAACTGGGGACATTTCTGGTAAGCCTTCCTAGCTCCAAAGCTCCCTATGAGCCTGGCTGAGCCCTTTGTTGCTACTTTCCCTCTGTCCAGTGCAGCTTCCCGCACTCCCTTACAGGGGTCATTCCTGGAGAGTTCCAACAGTCCCTCTGCACTCAGAGTTCCTTTCCTGGGGACCTGAGCTATAGACTTGCTATTTATCCTTTAGGTCTTAACTTTCTCTTCACCTCCTCATGGTACCCCTCTGAGTCACCTGTTCATTCAGTAGTGGATTGACTAATGTATTATTCCTCCACTGGACTTTAAGCTCCTTGAAAGCAAGAAGCTCACTAAATATCCAGCTCTAGATATACTGCTTGTCACAAAAGAGGTGCTTATTAGACACAATCGATTATTGACCATGGTCACGTAGCACAATTGTTTAGAGTGTCATCCCATGATGCCATGGTTGTGGTTCAGAGCACATACACGAATCAGCCAATGAATGCATACATAGGTGGAACAACAAATTGATATTTCTCTCTCTTTTTCTCCCTTTTTCTCTCTTTACCTGTCTCTCTAAAACCAATAAAAAAGTTCAAACACAGTCAATTATTATTATTCATGGTAATTATGTTCTATAACACCACTGTCAGCACTGAATTTGCCAACACTGAATCACTGTTCCTCCCATAAATATAGGGGTAGGTCCCTACAAACCTCTGGTCACGACGTTTTCATCGGCTAATCAATATGTAGCCTTGTTATATGTGTGTTTCCGTTTAAATACACCATAAGTAATATATTTTGTTGATTCATTGACATAGAACTCACAGCCAACAGCAATATAACTCATGCCTGAAGGCAGCTTATCTAAATTGTTTTTTTCCATAAAGCACATCACAGCCTTCTTGAGCTTGGGAATACCAGACAGCATTTCAACACCACCCTTGGAGTCCATTTTAAACACCAGCATCACCAAAAATACATAGATAGGGGAAACATTGGTACTGAATGGATAGTAAGGATGATGCTTTTTCTGAAAGAAAAGGAGCTTTGCCTTCTTTGATCTCAGATGGGAATGTGCATGTCTGGCGACTCACTTTTTCACCATTCTGTGCATGTCTGTGAATGGCCATGAAAGTGCTGAGAGGTGGTGTTTTGGGGTCACAAATAAATTTAGTGAGTAGGCAAATTCACAAATATGGAATCTGCAAATCAGGAAGACCAACTATATTAGTTTAATGAACAAATGTGATAAATTACAAAAAAAAATCACAAATTATTCCTTTCCTTTGAGCACACCCTTTGCCAGTGATCCTGTTCTCGGCCCTGAGCTGGCCTCGGGCCTTGCTTTGGCCAGTGGGACTATAGCAAACACAACATGGGTAGAGACTTGTGAAGTGCTTATGCCTGTGACTTGCTCTCGGTGTTTTCTGGAACCCTGCAGCCACTTACCACGGGAAAGAACCCAGACTCACCTGCTGGATAATGGGACATGTGGCCAAGTCCCCATCCCGTCTCCCCATCTGACATTGTACCAACTGCAGGCCACACTAGGACATCCCTCCCAGACTAGCTGGCCCACAGAACCATGAGGAATAAAGGAGGCATGGAACAAATTGCTTTAACCTACTAAGTTAAAGGATGACTATTCCTTGGGGCTACTTGCCAGCTGAAACTGTGACCACCTGGGGCAACTCTGAAGGGCAAAAATTGATGTGAGTGTATAGATTGGGTTATGTCAATAGTTAAATCGAAAAATGTGCTAAGCTTATTTGACCAAGGCTTTTAAACCTAGTAGGTGGAGTCTTTACCTGCTCTATTCCAGGTAGAGGGGAGAGGGTAAAGCAGAGTTGGTTGGGGAAGAAATTATGCTAGCCTTTAGAGCATATAGAGAATTTCTTTGGTGGACATTCGTAAACCAGCTCAACAGTCCACATGGAGTACTGACCCAGCTTGGCTGTGAGTCATAGAGCGATGCTTCTTTCGGTGTTTTTGTAACATCTGGCTCATCTATAAACTGACAAATCTCTTTCTAAGGCTGGCTACTTGCTGACACAGTTGCCTTTGATGTTCACAGTGTTCACGTTTAGATTTCTTAATGCCATGTTTAAAAGTACTTTCAAAACCCCAAAATACCATTTATCTCAGGCGGCAGTACATCTTTGGAAGAAAGAAATCTTTGCATAAAAATTCAGAGTAGCAATTAAAAGGCATAGAGGTCTATGGGGGTAAATGTAAATTGAATTGGGAATAGGATGTATGACAAACTTTTCAAAAAACCAAGAAGTAATTATTCAGTAAGCCAACAAAGTTATTTTTTAAAGCAGGCCCTTTCAACTGCTTCTACTTTTTTTTTTAATGCTTCAGTGACTAAAAATGGCCAAAAAAAAACATTTTATTTATGTAAAAAGAAATCACTTGTATGCAGAGTTGCAGCTGCTTCTTATAGGAATAACAAAGGAATAAAAGCCTGAGAGCATGCGTTTTTTTCTGATTTTAATGGAAATCTTGATTCGCTCTTCAGTGTTGAGTTGAGAATCCTTCATTCAGTGGTATCTTGGAGTTTGGACTGGATTGACGGCAAGAAATGAAATACTAGGAAGACATCCGTATCCTGGTTGTATCTCATTCGATGCATTGGCTCCTGCGCTTTTGAGAAATGTGACTTTCTTGCCATGAAAAAAATGATGATGATGATGATGACAGTAATAATTAGTGCAATTTCTAATAAATCAAACTTTAAAGCTCTGTGATCTACTTTCCCCATTCCCACACACCCAGTTAGGAAACATTCTTCTTTCCCCTAAACTAAACTAAGTAATTCCCTGAGTTAAATAATATTCAAAAATAGAATAATGACTTCCAACTTTTTCAGAGCAGCTACCAGAAAATATTCTGTACTTGAATTAACTCTGTTTTGGTGACACAGAAAAAAAAAAAAGAGATCCATTATGACTACTGTAGACAAGAGTGATGCTTTTATAGAGAAGAGCAAAGAATCACTTATTTTTCAAAGCACAATCCAGGCTTGTTTATTTTTTGTCACTTAACTTCTCAGAGCCAGTTTTCGTGACTGTATAATGAAGGCATTTCATTGCATTGTCTCCAAGCGTCTTTCATGTGCAAGTTCTATGCCTCTTAAAGAAGGCATACATTTCTGCCTTGTCCCCAGAAGAATTTTAGGGCAGCCAATCCTCTGATACGCATTTGGTTTTCCTAGAGTTGCCTAGCACCTACGAAGTGTCTCCCTACATTTTGTTGGATGGTTGCTTCTAACAAAACTCTGTAGTCAGCAGACTCTTCCTGAAGCATTTTCTCATTGTGCCTTTCACCACCCTGGGAGAGATTGGGGTGTTAACTTCATCTTACAGCTGAGCAAACGGAGCATCAGCTCCAGCTCACAACAGTCGTAAGTGGTTGAGACTGTTGTGTCCAGATGGGCAATTCCAAACTTCATGTCCCCAGCGTCTCCCACCAAACTTCCTGGGGAGTAGACGCTTCAGGTAAATGTTCATTGGCCCTGTGCACCTGTCTTGGACAGTCAGTGCTAAACAGGTTCAAGAGATGTAACAGTGGATCTTGGAGAGAATCTTCCAGAGCCAGGAGAGTGAGCAGGACCGTGCAGAGTAGGGAAGGTGTCACTGCATGGTCCCTTCACACCGGGCACCCACGTAAATCAGAGCACGCACAGGCTTTGTTTTGTGGGCTCTTTACAGTGGGCATGGTCAGAGCATGTCTTCCTCCGGGTATGCAGCTACCTACCCGCAGCCTACACACTGGACACCAGGATGGGTAGAGGCGGTGAAGGCGGCGGCCACCGTGGGCCCTGACAGCACCATTCAGAATTAGCGTGGCAGCAGAGAGCTCAGTTCATTCGGGCCACATGCAGGATGCAGCAAAGACAGAGGCTGGTCTGGGCACCTTTCACTTCCCGGAAGTGATTTTTCCATTACCCCTTATCCTGGTGAAAATGAGGTCTGAAAGACTTGCCAGGGATGAGCATGGGGCCTTTCGTTCATCACTGCAGAGAATTTCGTGTTCAGCTTCGCCCTGATTTATCTAGCAATTCTGCCTCTGAGTTGCCATATGTAAGTCTCTGAGTTGGCCGTGGTTTCTTTGAGAGCAGGGATTGTGTCATATTTATCTGCATTTGATCAGCTTCGGAATAGTGCCTGGCATATAGCAGACGCTCAACATTTGTATGAGTGGCCACATGACGGGGATAAGACCCTCTGTCAGAAGGGGCATTTAGTAAGCCTTACTCTGCACCAGATGCCGTTCCAGGCATTTTCTATAGAGTCATTCATTCTGTCCTCAGGCAGCCCTGGGAAGTAGAGACTGTGGCACTCCTATTTATAGATGTGGGAACTAAAGCCAGGAGAGGTTGTGGGACCTGCCCAGGGTGCTGGAGCTCCGAGGTGTTGGAGCCAAGACAGGAAGCCCAGGAGGCCAGCCCAGAGCCTGTCCTCCTGTCAGGAACTAGGGTGTTGTAAGGGGTTCCGAGGCCCATTAGCACCTACAGTGTCTTGGTGTCTCACCTTCCCCTGTCTGGGTCTGCCTGCATTCTCTCCTCCCCCCTTTAAAGACCCATTTTCCTTTCATTTCACAAAGCTGCAGAACTTCAGCCAGCCCCCCTGCCCCCCCGGTTCTGACCCAGTCTAGCTGGGAGACAGCTCAGTCAGTGAACACACAGTGTGTGTGTGTGTGTGTTGGGAGGAGGGGGAAGGGGTGTGCCCACCCTCTGATATATCCCCCTCCACACCTGTGGCCATTCTGTCCTCAACACTAGCCATCCCCTGCCCCTGGGCCCTCAGCTGTTAGGAACGCCCTCCTAGTCCTGCATTTTTAACCTCTGTCATCCAATCTTTATCTGTGCACCTGACCACTTACAAGTCACCCCCAGAAGAAACAAATGAAAACCAGGCTCAGTCAGGACATGTTCCCCTGGGCTGCTTCTCTGGCTCCTGCACTCACTGTCTCTGGGGTCTCCATTCAGAGCCAAACTTCCAAGATTGGCCTCACTTGCTTTCTCCCCTGACCCCCGTCACTCCATGCTCCACTGCAGCGGCGGCGGATGTGTCTTCCTCTACTTGCCACTTGTTTGCTTATCTATTGCTGGTCTCCTTGTAGTAGAATATGAGCTCCTCTGCTAAGCAATTTTCCCCACCACAACTCTCTCTCCAGTGCCTAGAGTAGTGGAGGCACTGTGGGTGCTCAGTAAAATGTATAGATGTGGGAACTAAAGCCAGGAGAGTAAAAATGGTTTGGAATGAACGCACGGTATTTACTGAAACTTCTGAAGGCGGAAGGTCCCACCCCACCTCTGGGTCTCACCTGGGATGGAGAAAGTGGTTTTTCCAGGACCACGGGAAAGTGTAGCACTTAGATTGTTCAGCTCTTCAGTGCAGTACAGCTTTTCCTACTTCCTGCCTGGTCCTCCTTTAAGTCCTTACACATTTTTATCCCACTTGCCGGTGACGGTGCTCATAGGCCCATCAGCCATCAGGGCTACAGTGAGGCCGCTGGGTGTCAGGAAGCAGGGTCTCTCTCTCCTTCTGGCTTCAGCTTTGCGTCCACCCCATTTCATTCCGAGGAAAGTTGAGTGTGAACCAACTTTGGGAATTGAAGATGCTGTGGGTGGAACTGTTTCCCCCCTAAGATATGCCCAGTTCCAAGCCAGTACCTCTGAATGTGGTCTTTGCAGAGGTAATCCAGTGGCGAAGTGGTCATGCAGGGTTCAGGTGGTCCCTGAAGCCAGTGACCTGGGAAAAGAGGAAATGTAGACATGGAGACATGAAGCCACACAAGGGGACTCCATGTGATGGTGGGGGCAGAGCTTAGAGTGACGTGTCTACAGGCCAAGGCGTGCCAAGGGTTGTAGCAGCCACCAGAGCTGACAGACAGGTGTGGGACAGAGGCTGCAGAGGGTGTGGGTGGCTGGGACCTTGATAGCAGACTTTTGGCCTCCAGACAGAGCGAAGAAACTTGTGTTGTTTTAAGCAGCCCCAGGGGACTGTATACCAGGCAAATAGTCTCAGAGTGGTCTTGTCCCTTCAGCCAGTCCTTGCAGCTCAGGGAATTCGTGACTGAAGTGAACCCCAGGCACGAACTGGCCGGCTCAGCATTGCCACACAAAGGATATCAGTGTGACGAGGCAGCGAATTCTTCATGTCCACGGAGAGGGGATGTGACAGGAGGCGGCTCTGGAGGCCACTGACTGAGCCCTGTGGGACCTGCATGGGACCTCGTAGCCTGGGGACCCTGGGGAGACCTGAAACCCAGGAAACTAGAAACCAGCTTCTTCCTTCTGCAAAGCCCCCTCAAATCATGAGCTGACTCAGATACGACCCTGAAGGAACCAGGGCATCAGGGGTCTTTGTTTCTGTGAGGTCTGCGGAGTCAGAGCCATCCTTCTGCCAGCGGGCAGAGGCTCCTGCAGCTTCAGCACATGCCCTTTGGAAAGATATCCTCCTGGCAATCGCCTATGGAATATTCATCTGCTCTGGTAAACTCAAGCTTTCTGCAGGCAAGGATAGTCCTCTTTCTCACTATTCTGTCCTCAGCAAGCCACCCACTCCCCGATACACAGTAGGCACCTCATGTAATTGGGTTGAACCCATGTGCAATTATATATGGTTAGGTAATTGAAAAATGAATCAGTTATTGTTCATAAATTTTAAGGAGCCCATAGGTGCTAAAAGGCAGAGGAAAAGAGCAATCTAAAACAAAACATCTCTAAACCCATAGAACTGTACAACACAAGGTGTGAACCCTTATGTAAACTGTGGACATTAGTTAGTAGTAGTGCATAAATATTAGTTCACCAGTTGTAACACATGCACCACACTAATCAGAATATTAATAATAGGTGAATGGGGGTAGTGGGGAGAGAAAAGGAAGGGAGGAGAGAATGTCTGTGGGAACTCAATGTACTTTCTGCTCAGTTTTTCTACAGAACTCAAAAGTGCTCTAAAAAGAAAATCTATTAATTTAAAAATATCTAAACAGAAAAAATCTTGTTTTTTATTTTTATTTTCTTGAACTTACTTTCCAGGGTTACTATCAAGACCATGCAAACACACACACACACACACACACACACACAAAGTAGTTTATATGGAGTTGGCTATGGAGAAGGATATGAAGAATGGCTTTGCTTGCCTCCCTCTATGCCCCATTTGGAGCCCCTGTGACAAGAAATTTTACCCATATTAGCTCCATACATTAATTTTTATATGCAGAAGCCCAGGTATGAAAGGCTCAAGATGAAACTAATAACACATTACATAATTAATGCCCCTGATCTTGTATCATCATTTCTGCCCCATACACCCTTTGTCATAAACTCAACCTCTTGCAGAATTTCCAAATTTCCTTGATACAGCCTCTCGTATAATTTTTATTCAGTTAATTCAGGACTTTATTTCAACTGGAAGACATGTTTAGAGCAGCACCATGGTCTGTATTTAGGTTCTTATTCCATTCCTCTGTCTTTGGGGGGAAATGCAGAAACTTAGTTTGACAAGCATGATATGATACATGTGATGTGAGTGTGTTCAGAGATATCCCTCCTCCATCAAACAGGAAGCTGTGGTCAGAAGCAGCGAGAATTTCTCTGGTTCAGGGAAACTCTTGACTTTGAGATGTAGGAGACAAGAGAGGCCAGACGATGAGGAACTCAGTGAGGAAGTCAAACAGAGCTACACAGAACCATAATAAATGGCAGGAGGAGAGAAAGTAAGAGAGCAGGCTTGGGAGAAAAGGGAGGATTTGGGGCAGGCTCATTAAATGAAAAGCTCTGGAGAATACAGGAAGTGAGAACGAGGAGGAAAGGACAGGAGATCCAAGACAAGTTTTTGGTCAATGCAAGGTGTCCTTTGGGGGGTCCTTCAGGTCACTACTGGCTCTCTAATTGTTGGCTTTTTAAAGAACATGATACTTCTCTGACATGGAAATGCACATAATAAGTCTTCAGGATCTGTTGAGGGTATGTGAGGCCATGGGTGAATATTTTTGTTGGTCCCTTGTCTATATACACAACTTAATTATAAATTTCATTCAAAGTTTATGGGCCCATGGGAGGCATAGCTATTTACTGCTGAAGTTGTAGAACAATAGGCAGAGAGCATGACTTAGTTTATTGTCCTGTCTGGGCATGCAGAGTCCAGGGACCATTAATTCAGGTTTGGGGACCTCCTCTTTTTGATCTTGATTGTCAATAAGCCATTCCTGGCCGATTTCATATCTTTCACCGTGAGCAAAAGTTAGCAACACTGTTATTACTCATAATGCCATGGCTTTTCATAAGCACTTTGTAACAATACAGACAGTCTTGCCTATGCAGCTCCCAATACCATGTTCTTAGCTCTGGTTCTGTTGTTACTCATGGGGCTGCGTCATCCTTCAGGTCACCTGTGAGTACTGGCTTCCAGTGATTCTCTCGTGGCTTCTGCTTCATCGACGGTGACCACATAGGCAATCTTAGCAAGAGTGTACAGGAAAATGGGGATGATGAGTCATGACCATGTTAAATCTACCATCTGGAATTTCTTTGTGTCAACATAGAAAATAGAATGACACATACTCCAATGATGTTTTCTTTCAACTCTTGGGGACAAATCATATGTGAGCTCTTTCAGTGTTTCAGGACGCATAGGGGAAGACAGCCCATGGTGGAGAAAGGTGAGCTGTCCCTTTGGGTGAAGTGAACCTCTTCTCCAGCATGACCTTGTCAGGCCCTGCTCCTGGAATGGGGGCCCACCTGTGAGGCCTCAGAATGGCCATAGGTATGAATGACCATAGGTATGACCATAGGTGTGAATCCTGGAGCTTCGAGGGACTTCATTGACTCCAAACTGGGATTAGGGGCCAAGGAGTGCTCCAAAAGTGATAAATGAAGATCAAGGTCTCTTTCAAGAAAGGTGCTTCCTTGTGCGAGGTCACAGAGGCATGAAGCTGGAATAGGGTCCCCACTAGCATGGGCCTAAGGGCATGCTACCAGTCTTCAGTAAGATGATAAATACACGTCTTCCCATGGTATCCCTCTGGTGCTCTCCCCTTTGACCTCCACTCTGGCTCCTGTGTTCCACCAGCTCTTTGTTCCCCGATGTGATGCCCTGCCCCATGTCTCCATATGGCATATATTACAAGTGAATCTCCTCCTGGAAAGCCTTTCTCACTCTTCTTATTCTGATGATTACTTTCTATTCTTCAAACATCAAGCTTATTTGTTACCCTTTTCTCACCTTTCTATCTTCCCAGTTCCCTACCCATCGAGAACTTCCATTCTTTTCCTTACCTAGTCACTGAGAACTTTTTAGTGAGCACCTATTCTGTGCCAAGCCCTGATCTGGGTATGATCAACAGTGAACAAAACCGACTCCACAAGCCAACTGTTCTATAGACGCCCTCTGGACTCTGCATATTTTTATTCCATTTATCTTGTGTTGAAATTACCTGTATTTGTTGGCCTTTTCTGTAAAGGACCAGCTAGTAAATTCTTTAGACTTTGAAGACATATAGTCTCTGTTGTAGTACAAAAGCAGCCAGAGACATGCAAACAAACGGGTGCAGCTGTGTTCTAATAAAACTTTATTTACAAACATATGTTT
>NW_006284336.1:2962761-2963038 GCF_000327345.1 Myotis davidii | reverse complement strand
CCTATGCAGCTCCCAATACCATGTTCTTAGCTCCGGTTCTATCGTTAGTCATGGGGCTGCGTCATCCTTTAGGTCACCTATGAGTACTGGCTTCCAGTGATTCTCTCATGGCTTCTGCTTCATCGACAGTGACCACATAGGCAATCTTAGCAAGAGTGTACAGGAAAATGGGGATGATGAGTCATGACCATGTTAAATCTACCATCTGGAATTTCTTTGTGTCAACATAGAAAATAGAATGACACATACTCCAATGATGTTTTCTTTAACTCTTGGG
>NW_006284336.1:2960103-2962677 GCF_000327345.1 Myotis davidii | reverse complement strand
TGAAGATCAAGGTCTCTTTCAAGGAAGGTGCTTCCTTGTGCGAGGTCACAGAGGCGTGAAGCTGGAATAGGGTCCCCACTAGCGTGGGCCTAAGGGCATGCTACCAGTCTTCAGTAAGATGATAAATACACGTCTTCCCATGGTATCCCTCTGGTGCTCTCCCCTTTGACCTCCACTCTGGCTCCTGTGTTCCACCAGCTCTTTGTTCCCCGATGTGATGCCCTGCCCCATGTCTCCATATGGCATATATTACAAGTGAATCTCCTCCTGGAAAGCCTTTCTCACTCTTCTTATTCTGATGATTACTTTCTATTCTTCAAACATCAAGCTTATTTGTTACCCTTTTCTCACCTTTCTATCTTCCCAGTTCCCTACCCATCGAGAACTTCCATTCTTTTCCTTACCTAGTCACTGAGCTTTTTAGTGCCCTGCCCCATGTCTTCATATGGCATATATTACCCTGCCCCATGTCTTCATATGGCATATATTACCCTGCCCCATGTCTTCATATGGCATATATTACCCTGCCCCATGTCTTCATATGGCATATATTACAAGTGAATCTCCTCCCGGAAAGCCTTTCTCACTCTTATTCTAATGAGTACTTTCTATTCTTCAAGCATCAAGCTTATTTGTTACCCTTTTCTCACCTTTCTATCTTCCCAGTTCCCTACCCATCGAGAACTTCCATTCTTTTCCTTACCTAGTCACTGAGAACTTTTTAGTGAGCACCTATTCTGTGCCAAGCCCTGATCTGGGTATGATCAACAGTGAACAAAACCGACTTCACAAGCCAACTGTTCTATAGACGCCCTCTGGACTCTGCATATTTTTATTCCATTTATCTTGTGTTGAAATTACCTGTATTTGTTGGCCTTTTCTGTAAAGGACCAGCTAGTAAATTCTTTAGACTTTGAAGACATATAGTCTCTGTTGTAGTACAAAAGCAGCCAGAGACATGCAAACAAATGGGTGCAGCTGTGTTCTAATAAAACTTTATTTACAAAAATATGTGGGGGGCTGGATTTTGCCTACTGGTCTTAGTTCGCTGATCCTTGCAATAGACCATTAGCTCTATGAGAACAGGTATTTTTTCTTCTTCTCTTCCCCCTCTCCCCCCCACTGCTATCTCCTTCGTGCTTGGAGCAGAGCCTTGCACAGAGAAGGTACTTGACATAGATTTGTTAAACAAGAGAAATGAATGGATTATCTCCATTGCACTGGAAGTCCCTGAAAGACAGGGCCCTGTGTGCACTGCGTTGACTCAGCGCACGTGTTAGGTGAATATGTTGAGTGGATGAATGAATGATTGGAGCACCTTCCTCCTGTCCTCCGGAAACTTCCTCCCTGTCTTTGCCCCTTGTGGGTGGACAGGAAGTGGTGGGTCCAGGCCAGTCTCATTATCAATTTTATTGCTGCAGCCTCCACAGCAGCCAGAGTTTTACATGAGAAACCAATAACAGAATTACAGGCGGGCTTCCCCACCCCACACCCGCCCCTGGGCCTGTTCGGTGACAGCCGGCTGCAATGCTGTAAAGCAGCAGCCTGGGTCCAGGAAACTCGGCAACGGAAATGGCCATTAAAGTTAAACATGACTGCCTGTCAGAGGGAAGTAGCAACAACATGAGCCCCAATCGCCACCATCAAACCGCCTGTCAGCGCCCAGCCCGCCTGGTTTCCCAGGGCCCACCTTCCTGAGTGAGGGCTAGCGGATTGGCCCGGACAGGCACGGCCCTGGCTTTTGGCAGGGCCTGTCAACTGAAATCCAGAGTTGAAGCTGGTATCGCTTTGGAAACTGGGGCATGACAAGTACAGCCAGATAGAGACAAGAGCAGGAAGAAAGGATGGGGGTGCTGAGCTGGGGGAGACAGGCCTCACCCAGAAAGAAAGCAGCTCCTCCTGCTTCATGTCAACTTTGCTGTCATTGGGTAGTCCGCGAGATTTCAAGTAGATAAACGCCCCTTTGGGAAGCCAGAATGCCTGGGCAGACAATTTTAGGCCTTGATTTGATGGATAAATCCTTTGTGACAAGAGGGGATGAAAGAGGCCCCCAGTTTGCTCTATAGAAATAGGAAATTAGCTGGCAAAGTTGTCAAAGATAATTAACTTTCTGATTCTGTGGGTCTATTCAGGTTGACATCCTGAAATTATTTAGAAATGCACATGTCAACGCTCTGACAGAATTTGGGGCTGATCAGATAAACAGAGTTGGGGATGTTTGATTGTGAGATGATGTAAACGCTTAGCTGGTGTTTTATCACTGCGTGCTTCCGTTCGCTGCCACGCATGTCGTGGGGACAGAATTCGGTTGTATGGTGGGATAGGGAAATGCGGGGGGGGGGTGGTTGTAGGAAGGGGAGATTGAATAGGATGCAAAAGGCACAACACATTTGCCTCTTGTTTCTTTTACTCTCAGTGAGTTGAGAAATTCCTAACCTGCAATTAACCTTGGACCCAATGCCAGGACTCCTCTCCAACCTCAACCTCCAGTAGGAAGGGGATCATTCTGAAGGATGCGGCAGCAGACACACTGTCCTTCTATCAAGCCCAGTCTTGGCCAATTGAGAGCAGTCG
>NW_006284336.1:2944411-2960055 GCF_000327345.1 Myotis davidii | reverse complement strand
TCTTCCACAAAATTCCGACTTCTGCGCATGGGCCACGAAGTTTCAATCGCGCTGTATGTGCGCGCCCGCACATGGTATTTTGTGGAAGAGCCACACTCAAGGGGCCAAAGAGCTGCATGTGGCTGCCAAGCCGCAGTTTGCTGACCACTGGCCTAGAGTCACTGCTGTTTCTTATTTATCAGGACTTGGGGTGAATCACTGGGTCTGACACTCTCTCAAAAGCAGAGAACATCTCCTTCAGCATTCCCGCTTGCTATTGGAAATGGCCTCTTGGAGAGCAGGTCAGTTTGGAGCCAAATTCTTCCAGTGAAGAATTCCTCCAAGTGAATGAATATGGATGAGCACCTAACATTTACTGAGCACCTATTATGTGACAGCAGCCAAGCTGGACATAATATTGTGTCATTTGCTTACTTTAACCTTTGTAATTTCCATATGAGATATGTCTTTCTCACTTGGCTGGCGAGAAAACAGATAACTCAGAGAGGGCGAATTAGCTACTGGAGGTTACCACGCTATGAAAGAAGTGAAATTTGGGTTTGAACTCTGTCTTTCCTCCAACACTGTTTTGTGGTTAATAGAATCAGAGACCCTTAGATGGAAGGGAGTTTGGAGATCATCTAGTTCAGGGTTCAGCAACCAATGGCCCCTGGGCCAAACAAATCCAGCCTGCTGCCTGTTTTTGAATAGCCCACAAGCTAAGGATGTTTTCACATTTTTAAGTGGTTGGGTGTGGGCGGGGGGGCGGGGGAATGAAAAGGAAAATATTTCATGACATGTGAAAATGACATGAAATTCAAATCTGAATGTCCATAAATAAAGTTTTATTGGAACATAGCCTCATTCATTCATTTACGTATTATAAATGGGTGCTTTTGTGCTGTAACAGCAGAGTGGCTACCAAGACTGTATGGTTTTCAAAACTGAATATTTACTGGTTGGGCCTTTTACAAAAAACACACAACACTTGCTAATCCCTAGTTACATTGTGTCTCAGTGAGAGCTTATTGAGCTCTGAGTGTAACAAGCACAGGTGAAACTCCCAACAGGCATTATCGAATTATCTCAACTGCTCAACATGGGTATTATCAAGGTGAAGAATTGAGGTTCATAGAGTTTCTGGGAGCCAGTCTAACAAGGCAGAGTCAGGATTCATTGCCAGCCCACCTGATTTCATACTCAAAGCACATGGCCTGAATTTCCTCCCTTTATTGCTGTTTCACTAAAATCCATGTTTCCCGGTGATGGCTTTTCTGGGCTAGGGTGCTTGAGACACAAAGGTGATTACCATTGTGGTGGGCAGAATAATGGCCCCCAAAGATGTCCATGTCCTAATTCCCAGAACTTTGAACAGGTTACCTTCCATGGCAAAATGTGCTTTGCAGACATGATTAAGGGTCTTGAAATGCAAAGATGATTTTGGCTTATCCAGATGCGCATAAGGACAAGGGTACTTACAAGAGGGAGGCAAGAAGGTCAAAGAAGGAGAAAGAGGAGGATGAGAGAAGAGGTTGGAGTGGTGCGGCTCTATGAGCCAAGGAATACCTGTGGCTTCCAGAAGCAGCAAAAGACAAGGAAATAAATTCACCGCCGACCTCGAGAGCTGCAAAAGAATAAATCTGTGTAGCTTTAAGACCCTGAGTTCATGGTAGTCATTTGTTACAGCAGCCAAAGGAAACTAATACACACCCACCAACTCGATGTCTTTACTAGTAAGCTGCTCAAGGTGCTAACAGACTCAGCCATAAACTGAAGGAAAACCTATGTTGCAAATGGGCATAAGGTTTCACCACAAAGGCTTTCCAAAAGAAGAGGTAAGAGAGCTAGCAAGTCTGTAGAGCCACACCCTAAAGGGAGTCCTTTCTTCATTCTAGTTTCTGGGGCTGGATCCTGGCATCTTCCAGGATTGGCCACAGAATCTAAGAAAACCAAAGACACGAATCAGAGGCAGATTTCTTCCAAGTCTGCCATGCTTCAGTCTCCGAAGCTTGCGCCACCCATTCAGGCTTCCTGGCATGTGCCTGCGGCTGGCATTGTGCTCCTTAGCGAGTTCACTTCTGGTTATTGAGGAGCTGGGCTTTGCAAAAAGGGAAATAAGCAGCTTGCCTGCATTTTATTATCATTGTGACCAGTTGCAAATTAATTTGGAAGGCAATATAATTTACCTCTTGTATAGAATTCAGTTTTGATTACTGCCATGTCAAGTTCCAGCTTTCACGAAAGCTCTTATTATGAGAAATTAAGATACCTTTCTTCCTGATCCAAATAAAATAAGTATACGGCAATGGGACGTGATTGAATTAAAAATATAATTTAATCCCGGGGAGATAATTATTTGAATGAAAGTGGAAAGGAAAAACTCCATGTAGGGTTTGAATGTTGACATGAAATTTTGAAGGCTATTTTCACTCATCACTGACTTTTAATAGCACTGTGTACAGAGTAAATTGCAGCATAAGCCTTGTTAATGTGGTATTGGTTATTTCAGAACCATGTCAGATTGTAGGCCAGAACCAGTCCCCAGACCACTGTTGAGGTGACCCAACGTGCTTGAATAGATGTCTGGAGTGGTATTTAACCACACATGCTATGCATCTCATTCTTTATTTAGTGCTGATGAGAATGGCTTTGTTTTCTTTGATTAGGCTTTGTTCAAAATGTGATTTGGGAAGAGAGCAGAAAAGGTGGGTGTGCCACCCATGTACCCCCTCTGCTCATCATCTCTGGGTCATATCTGTGTCTTGGGAAATGGTTTGTAGACTTGAGGGGGTGGCCCTGATTTTCAGTGCTGGACTGTTGTGTGTGCCCTGAGTTTTGTTTCAACTTAGGGCTTTGGGTAACACCCTGACAGATTTCTACCTGCCAGCCCCTATAATTCCTTGAGTGCTTTCTCTGGGCACTGCAGCCCACTATGCCTGTGTGTTGAAGCAAGCAGGAAATGTTTAAGAATTAGTAGCCCTCAATCAGTAACTCATGTGACTTGGTGGAGAGACAGAGACATATTTCTCTGTGTGAGGCATGTCTGCTCTGCTCCTAGTGCTCCCAGGAAGAGCTCCAATTGCCTGTAGTGGTAATGACATGAAAATCCACCCTTTTCCCAGTTTCTGTCCCTTCCCTGTCTCACTCTCTACTTCCTTTCAGTCTCTGCAGCTTTCTGTGTGTTGTATTTTTCCTGAAATTAGCTTCCAAATAAACCACTTGCACCCAAATACTTGTCCTCTGTCCTTTTGGAGGAAACCAAATCAAACCTGATACCAACAAGTTCATTCATTTGCCTGTTCATTAAACACTTTGTTGAGAGCCTGTTCAGAGCAGGGGCTGCTAAGTCCCCTGCTTGAAGGAGCACAGACCCCAATAGGTAGACAGATGTTAAACAAGCAGACAGACATGGAAAGAATGGTTTCTGCCCTGACCAGTTTGGCTCAGTGGATAGAGCGTTGGCCTGTGGACCGAAGGGTTCTGGGTTCAATTCCAGTCAACGGCATGTACCTTGGTTGTGGGCATATCCCCAGTGGGGGGTATGCAGGAGGCAGCTGATCAATGTTCCTCTCATCGATGTTTCTAACTCTCCCTCTCCCTTCCTCGCTGTAAAAAATCAGTAAAATCTATTTAGAAAAAAAGAGAATGGTTTCTGATTGTACATAAGAGTCCTGCCTGAAGTAAACATGGGTGAGAGGGACGGGAGAACATTTCTGTGGCACAGTCATGAAGTGTCCTTCTGGGGCTCATGACCTGAAGCCTACAGGAGAAGGATAGACATGCAAAGACTAGGGTAGCACTGAAGGGTTCGAGGAATGCAGAGCAGGATGTTGAGTTTGGAGTGTTGAGCATGGGGAGTGATGGGATTTGACATGAGAACCAAGGTAGGAAAGGTAGGTAGGACTCGGATTAACCCAGGGGTGGGCAAACTTTTTGACTCGAGGGCCACAATGGGTTCTTAAACTGGACCGGAGGGCTGGAACAAAAACATGGATGGAGTGTTTGTGTGAACTAATGTAAATTCAAAGTAAACATCATTACATAAAAGGGTACGGTCTTTTTTTTTTAGTTTTATTCATTTCAAACGGGCCGGATCTGGCCCGCGGGCCGTAGTTTGCCCACGGCTGGATTAACCACATTCTTAGGTCTATGTTGAGACCTTATATTTTATTTTAAGAGAGAGTAAAAACTCAGATTAAAAATACACATAGAGAAACTGGACCACTTATATATGAACCATCTGAAAAAAAATGACTAGATGAAATGATCATCACTGCTGATAAAGTCTAGATTCAGGACTTAACGATAATGATGGGCAAGGATGTAATATTTGCTGAGAACGTCCTTAATGCCACTCATTGGGCAAAGTGCTTTATGCCTGGGAACACCCCATTTTAATACTTTCAACCTGGGAAGTGTCTCATCTCTGTTTACCAGATGAGAAAATGAAAGGTCAGGGAGTTTGGCTAAGTTACCCGAAGCTAAGAAGGTTATAAGAGGTTAAGTTGAGATTTAAACCCAGATATCTCTGGCTCCTGAACTAATGATATTCCAATTATTAAACCATCCTGCCCTCTTTGCTTTATCAAAACCACTGTTGAAAGTCATTAACAAGCCGTGAGTTATGGTTAGGAAAATTAGTCTGAAATCTTTTGATTCAGTGAAGAAAATGAGAATTGGTTTATTAACTTAATTGCTAATTAACTCACTATGTTTTCTGTTCAATAAAAGTATTACCACATTTGGATCATTCTGCCTTGTCAAGCGCGAGCCAAGCCTTTTCTCTGTTCTTCTGTTTGCTATGCTTAAAGGCTCCATACCTGGGGTGTGTGCCTGCGGGTTGTACCTACAGATGTGGGGTGGACTGCATTTAGCATGTTCATAGGCAGAGACCAAAACAGGTGAGAAAATGCTTATGTCAGTCCTGGCTGCCTGACGTTGGAAATAAAAACCTTCCCTCAGCTGACCTGTGTCTCTAGGATTTGCTTAATTAGAGAGAAAAGCTTTGCCCATCAACTATAGTTGGTGAAAGTGGTTCAATAATCTCTTAACAACCCTTATCATCTGCTGATAGGAAGAGAAGGAAGGGGGTGAATGTAAGCAGGAGAAATATGTTTATTATGCTCTACTCTCCCCCCTCCCATACCTACTATTGATAAGCAGTTTAGTCCTTCTAAGCTTGTTTAGCTAAAGAAATGGCCACTGGCTCCCAAGGAAAGTCTTTGGCTGGAGTGATGGGGTGTAGTGTGGAGTAGTGGGTGCAGTGGACAGTCCATTGAAGTGTGGAATACTTGCTGCATTAATCTTAACAATTCTGTTTGGATTCACTTTGAATTTCATATTGACAATATTGACTTCTGTAGTGGAATCAAATCAACCCAGCTGATTTTAATACTTTGATTGTTATGCTCTATCAACTCATGTAAGAAATAATTATTGGATACCTACTAATGCTAAGAACAGGTGATCTGGCCATGGACACAACATAGAAGGTCCCTATCCCTATGGGGCTCAGTCTAGTGGGGGTTTCAAGCCAACAAATAAATCCCCAAACATCAGGATGCACATGTGTTATAATGATGCTACAACATGGTGCCGTGATAGAGACTGGGGGGAGGGGGTCTTCAGAGAGGATGGTCAGGGAAGGCACCCTGAGGAGGAGCCAGTCAGCTGAAATCTGACACCATGCAAAGATGTGGGCGAAGGGCTTTTCAGAAAAGGAGAAGTGTAGACACAGGGGTCCCAAGGCAGGAATAAAGTCAGTGCATTTAGAAAATGGAAATATACAGCCACATGACGAGAGCCAAGGAACTAATAGAGGCAGGAGATGCTGGTGAGGAAGGCAGGGTAAGGATTGTATACTCAAATGTGTTAGGAGTTCACGAGACAGTTTTCATCAGACTCAGTGACATCAACTGATAGTCATTTTTTTAAGAAGTCATTCTGGCTCCTTTAGGAGAACAAGACCAGCACCAAGAGCACCAATCAAGGAGCCACTGCAGTTGGGGAGGAAGCAGTGAGGTCTGGCATCAGGCAGGGGGGATGTGAAGGGAGCATGGATAGATTTGGGAGAGGCTTTGGAGGCCATTCAGTAGGGCTTGCTGATGAGTGAGATGCAGGAGGCAAAAAGAAGGAATAAGGGGAGCTCTTGGGAGGTGGGCCAGACTGACAGGGTAGTGTTGTTTCCCAGGAGGAAGATCACTGAGAGAACAAGGCTTAAAAGTAAATAGTTTTGTTTAAGCCTTGGTTTTTAGACATTCAAGTGTAGAAGTCTTATGGGGAGTTTAAGATTGTCGATAGGTTCTGGGACTTCAAGAGAAACGACTTATAACAAAACCAATCCCATGGGCTAATTGGAATAAACAAGAGTTAAGTTCCTAAAGCATCTCATCAATGCTATAATAAAATGATGTTGAACAAAATGGTATTTGAGGGCCTGCTGTATCGTTTGAGACTAGTTGCTATTCTAGTTTAATAGTTTAAAGATAAAAACATTGAAACTCGAAGTAGTTAAAATGACTACTGATAAGTTTAACAAGGTCCAAATGCTTCCTTGTGTAATAATAATCTTTGAGTTTGCATCCAGAGTAAGACAACATTCCATATATTTTTCTTATATACTTATAATAAACTTTTGATGAAGACTACCACTTGAAGGAGGATGTGTGTGCACATGTGTGCATGCATGTGTGTGTGCGTGTGCATGTGTGTGTGTGTGTGTAAAGATTATAATCCTGTATTCCTTCCAGGCACTTTGCACTCACTTTGGCTGTAAGTCTCACAGCAAACCGATGAAGTTGGTACTTGTATCATTACAATTATACTTGGATTTACATGACAGAAAAATCTCCTAACACAAGGTTTATTCTCACAAGTAAAAGAATACCTAAAGCCAGGCCATTCAAGGTTGGTATGGCAGTTTCATGAAATCACCAGAGACACAGAGCAGCCTTGCTTCTGCTATTTTCAGCATGCTGCCTCATGGTCCAAAAGAGCTGCTTAAGCTCCAGCCATGACGTATACATACATTCCAGGTGACAAGAAAGTAGAAGTGGAAGGCCATACCCCTTCTTCTTAAAGGTCATTTTGGGAGGTTGGCTACCACATTTCTGTTTATAGCTCAATGTCATATGGCTACACCTAGCTTCAAGAGGAAGCTAGGAAAATCGTCTCTTAGCTGAGTAGCATTTTAGACACAGGCATCCGGAAACCTTGTGTCAGTCCTAGTGTGCTTACTTTACTTGCCCAGGACCACATAACTTAAATGAGATAGGCAGGACTGGGACTCCACTTTTACTATTATTGTTTCTCTTACTTTCTAACTTTCCTAGTCTCAGCTCTTCTGTTATCTTCACAGTTGATAAAATGGCTAGTTTGTTCTCACACACCCTCTCGGAGCTATTTATTTTCTCATTTCTAGCACCAAGACCCTTCTCTGAGTTCTGCAAAGTGGTATGGGGAGCAGAAGAAAAGGGAGAGGACTGATTTCAACCTTGCGATGCAATCTCTCCCAGCTTCCATACATCAGCATGTTTTCAGGAGGCGGTAAGGAGAGCGCCATCTGATTTTTACACCTGCTTCACAACAAAGCCTGCACAGGGGCTTCTGGGGTGCTTATTTTCCCAAAAGGCTGAGGCAGCAGGAGCCCATCTATAATGTCGAGGTGCAGGGGAAGGATTCACCCGGGTAGAAGTAACTGGTGATGCTGGTGTAGAGCATTTTAATTTTCAACATCCATTTTTAATGCAACCCGGAGAGACAGTCTTTGCATGTATCCTTGTACATATCCTGAGACACTCAGTGAGAGTCCTTCATGACTTTTCTGCTGTAAACCAAAGCTTCATTTAAAAAAAACAACAACACCAAGAACACTGAGTGGACCTCAGATCTCTTTTATCAGCACGAGTGTGTGGCTGTGTGAGGTCCAAGAACAGCAGAGGTCCAACAGGGCAGAGTTGAGTATCTGTAATAGAGACAGTGATGGCCTGCAAAGCCTCAAATATTTGCTTTGCCCTTTTCAGAAAAAGTTAGCCTTGCCTACCTGTGGTTTTGAGAGTGCTGAGGGTATTAACCCCTGCTGCCCTGGTTAGAGAGCCATTAAAGGATTTTAAAGATGACAGCAGTCAGCCCTTTGGGGAGACAGTGGCTCTGGCTGCAGTGTAGGGGTATGGAAAGCATGAGCCCGGAGTGGGGAACTTTCATAGCATTAGTCCAGGGGAAAGATGCTAAGTGTCGAGTGGGGGCATGGGCTTGCCTGTGAGCTCTGCCCTGCCTCTCAGCACAGTCAAGTCCAATTGGACAGAAGTGCCAGGGAGATGTTCCCAGCAGGTCTCGTCCACACTTGACCACGAGCTGCTGGGTTCCACACAGATAATGTAAACTCAGCCCCTCTAAGGCTCATTGCTGGCAACACACAGAACTCTAATCAGGAATTCACTGGTATGCTCTGCTTTGTGCTGTCCTGGATTTAAAAAGATCTAAACCAAAAATTGAAAAAAGAAATCTCAAACCCTGTGGGGTTCACAGAGTGAGTCAAAAAGCAAGAGTGTATTGTTGGCACTCCAAAGCACCGTTGCCTTTGAAATGGGAAGTCCTGACAGTTCTGCGTCAGGACAAAATTGCAACGCACTGAGATCTAGCTCCTCAACCTCTGTGTCAAAGCACCAGCCGTGGTCTCATGTTGGGAGGGAACAAGGAATAAAAGGAGAAGAGCAACGTGGACCCTCAGATCTGCTCCCCCAGGGAACCCCCTCTTGCCATTCACAATGTCAGGGTACAGGGCCACATTGGTAGATGAGATAGTGGGTGAGTGTGCTCGTCTCCACATTAACCTGCAATTTTTCACTCCACTCGGAAGGACTTGTGCTATCATTTGCCATAAGCAATTTCTGAGGGGAAAGGTGGAGCCTCTTGGGCAGCTGTACGGTTCGAGGATGTTCTGGGGATGACAAGGGGCGGGAAGAGCCATCAGGGAAATTACACTGAGCGTGTTGCAATGTGGGTAAACCTCAAAAACACTGAGCTAAGTCGAAGAAGGTGGTCACCAGAGACCACAGATTTAGGATCTCATTGATAGGAAATGTCCAGAATAGGCACGTCCATAGAGACAGCAGGTTAGTAGTTGCCAGTGGCTGGAGGGGTGGGGAATGGGGAGCCAGCATTGAGTGGATATAGAGTGTTACTTTGGAGTGAAGGGAATATTTTGGAACCAGATAGACTTGCTGAAGATGGTGGATATACTGAACTGTTCACTTTAAAATAGTTAATTTTTATGTTATAAGACTTTCACCTCAATAAATTATTCCAAAAAAAGGAAGAGGAGGAAGAAAAGAAAGAGGAATTAGAGGAGAAGAAGGAGGAAGGACGTGACCCTTAAAGGTCTGCACTTCTTTTTGTGGGATTCCAAGCAGCCATCTTCACCAAATGGCCAAATGGAACTTCTCTCCTTGCTCTGGCTGCTGAGCTGCCTGGAAATTCACAGCCACACATACAGCCATGCATCCCAGAGTTGGCCCAGGAGAATGCACATCCCTGTTTGCTAAGTTTTAATCATGCAAATATTTGCATTCAAGTGTTCTGCTGGGCGAAATGCCCGTCGTAGGTGGCACATTCCTTGTAAGCGCCAACAGGTCTTCTGAGTGTGGTCATAGTTATCTTAAGCGGGGCCGAGCCAGGCTCTGACGCCCTGCCCTGGGGTGGACTCGCCTCTTACACATGGTGCAGAGCTTGGTTGCTGCTAGCAACCTCTCCTTTATCATTCAGGTGTTATCCAGGAGACCTGAACACAGAGGAGGCTTAGATGGAGGCAGGAATCTGGCGACTGATTCTTTTGTGATCACCTGACAAATAATGTGACTTTCCAAATATGCCAAGGAAAACAAACTTCTCCTCTCCCTTTCTCCACCCCTTTGTTCTAACTCCAGTCTGGGACCCAGCTGAAAGGAGCCTAGAGGCCCAAGCCTTGGATGGGATGCTGTGAACATTGTTTGGTTTATCGATTCCTTGAATGAATATTTATTTAGCACACAATTCATGCCAGGAATTATGCAAGGTGTCGGAATATGAGGTGAAGCACTTAAACATGGTCACTGCCCTCCCAAAGGTTATCATATGTTAAGGATGCACATTAAACAAGGAGTCACTATCAGGCAGTGTTGTGGATACAGTGGTAGAAATGAGAGTGTGCTACAGGAACCTAAATCAGAGGATCGACGAGGAGTGGTCTGGGAAGTCTTCCTGGAGGAGTTAACATGTGAGTTGAGACCTGAAGATGGAGAAGAATGAGCTGTGGGAGGATACTATAGGCCCCAGGAGCAGCATGTGCAAAGGCTCAGAGGTGAGAGACAATTCAAGGAAGTGAAGGGGAATCAGTGTGGATGGAAAATTCTATTGGATTAGAAGAAATGAGGAGGGAGGAGAAAAGTGAGACACAAGGCTGGATAAAGGGGCTGGGCCTGGCATCCAGAGCATCTCCCTGACCCTAGGACACCCAGAGAGGGACCTTTCTCTGCCCGGTGATTAGTAGGGCTGGAATCACAGGCTACCTCTGAATTCTAGCTCCCCAACACTTAAGAGTAAGTCTCTACTACTGTGAACCTTGGTGTCTTGATCTACAAAGAGACCTGGCTGGCCTGGTCACACATGAAGATGGGAGGATTGGAGGTGGAGTTCTGGGTTCACTGTTGCTTTGTGGTCAAGGCTCCCCTTGGAGAGGCTGATGTTGTGGTTGATGCCTGGGCCTGGACTTCAGTCTCTCTGGCTACAGTTGGCATACATAGAGCCTGAGAGGCCAGCTAGTGAGCAGGCAGGAGGAACATCGAGCTGCTCTCAGCCACAGACCGAACCTGCCATTTTTTTCTGACTTCCTCAGTGGAGAAGAGGGCTTTGGCACCAAGAGATACAGATTTAGCTCTTTATTCATTTTCTTCATCCATTCACTCACTTTGATGTTGTCTGTTGTGCATGAGGACATTTTCGGCACCAGGGAGACAGACACCTAGGCATGGCAAGCCAGACAGACATGCTCCTTGCCCCGACACTTTACTGTGTAATTAGAAGGAGAGAAATTAAACAAAGAAATAGACAAGTAATGGTCACACTGTCAGAGGAGCTAGACAGGACTAGCAGAGCATTATTAGGGCTCCTTAAGCATGATGCAGGTTTTCAGTGCAGATCTTGGCTCTACTGATTATCAGATGGGAAAGTTCCTGGACTCTTCTATGCCTTAGTTTGCTCATCTGCAAAATGTGAGGATTAGGGCTGAGCCATGCGAGAAATAGTGGTTTTAAACTTTGCTACATCAGGATCACTTGGAGAAATTTTAAAAATCCTAGTCCTCAGAGTGTATCAATACCAACTCAATCAGGATCTCTACGGATGGGGCCCAGACACTAAAATTTTCTTAGAGATTCCAGGTGACCCCACTGTGCTGCCAACTTTGGGAATCAGTGCTCCAGCCCAGTGCTTCTCACACTTTAATGTACTGATGAATCAGCTAGTGTCTTGGAACATGCAGACTGTGATCACCAGCTCTAGGATGGGCTGCAGTGTCTACATGTCTAATGAGGCCTTGGGTAGTGGTTCTCATCTGGGGTGATTTTTGCCCCCAGAGACATTTTTGGTTTTCAGAACTGGGGGTGGATTGTGGCACTATTAGCATCTAGTGGGTGCAGACCAGGGATGCTGCTCCCACAAAATATAATTTTCTGGCCCCAAATAACAGTGCTGAAGTGGAGAAACCCTTTTCCAGAATGAAGCTGATGCGGCAGGCCCACAGACCACACTCTGTGAAGCAATAGAATCCCTGTCTCTAGCTTAGTTACAATGACCCTGGGCTAAGCTATTTAAATGAAACTGAAGATTTGTCACAAAGCAAGCTGGTATCATTAGCAAAGATCAATTTTTATCCCTTGTTGGGGTTTTGGTGGGAGGCAGAAGGGATTTCAGCAGCCCCAACCACTGGCCTTCAAGAGGTGGCTGCTTGAATGTTTGAAAGGATGGGACATTCAGAAACCACAGGAACGCTTCCACATTTCCACTGGGTTTAGGCAGTAAAGACAAAAGAACGGAAGAAAGCGAGCGCATGAATTATTAACAGGCCCGGGTGTGAAAAGTGTAGTGCAAGCCTTTTTAACACTGTTTGAGATCAGGGTGAGGAAAAATGGGCAGAGACTTAATTGTTTCATTGACTTTTGCCGAGGAAACTCAGAGTCATCAAATCCACGCACACACAGGGCAGAGGAAGAATTCACGCGCAACACTTTCTTCCCTGCCTTTTTTTTTTTTAAAGATTAATTTGTAATTTATAGCTCTAATGACCTGCCTGGTGATGGGGTTGAGATCTGGATATAGGATTCATAACACAGCCACCCTCACACAGCTCTTCAAAGCTTCCCCCACACCCCACCACCTCCACCCCACCTGAAACCCTCATCATTTCTCATCCAGATGAATGCACTGGGCTCCCCATTGGTTTTCCTGTGTCTACTCGTCAGACTTCCCTTCAAAACATCTCCACATGTGGCCAGTGGAAGATGCCTCAAAAGAAGACCTGATGTCCCCGTTCAGGGGAGACTGTCCAGCGGTGCCTCGTTGCTGTGGTCAGTAGGCTTCCTAGGGCTGCACTGTTCCCTAGATCCATGGTCCTCGCAGCATGACCCATGGACTTCAGTGGATCCCCTCGATTCTGTCAGGGAGTCTGCAGGGTGGAAACTGTTTTGACAATACTAAAGCATTCTTTGCCTTTTTAGCTGTGTTGACAGTTGTCCCGATGGTGCAAAAGATGGGATAGATGAACATGTACTTGCCTTTTACAGGGATCAAAGCAGCAACAGCCACTTGTACAAGTTGTCATTTTACTCTTCGCTACCAGGCCTTGCAATAAAAAACAAGCAAATAAAAAAAAGCCAATTTTTCTTAAGAATGCCTTTGATAAAACAGTAAAAATTATTAATTTCATTAAATCTCCCCCATTGAAAACACATTTCCTAATGTTTTGTGTGATGAAAGGGGAGGGACTCAGAAAGCACTTCCGCTGCCCAGCAAAGGACAGCGTTGCCCCAAGGGAGAGCACGTGTGGGATGGCTTGAGTTGTGAGCTCAACTAGCCGCTTGTTTTCAGCCAGGATCATTTGTACTTGGAATTGCAACTGACAAATTAAAATTATTCAGACGTGGGTATTTGGCAGACACCTTCTTGCAAATGAATAAGGTGAGCCTGTCACTTCAAGGAAGACAACTGACCGTATGTGTTGCCACAGCTAAAATTCAAGCTTTCAGGTGAAAATTAGAATTTTGGAAAACTTGTATGTCTAACAGTGAGCTTGACAGCTTCTTAGTGCGTGAATACTTTTGGGATGAGATTGGTGGTATTAACAAATGTGTATTTTTAAAAATATCAGTGAAATGTGAAAATATTCGGAAAAAATCTGCCTAACTCAGGGAATCTGTATTTTCCAAATGAATCATCCATCATGCATGGGGTAAAGAACATTCAAAATGCAAGATAGACCAATGGATTTTAATTGGACAGAATACAAAAAAAAATTATTGATATGGTTTCAGATTCGACATTCCAACTAATTTTTAAGAAATACTTCTTGTTGAGTTTTAGTGTAGTATCAAACAATAACTGGTAAATACTTCAACCCCAAAATAAAGTATAACAGATTGAATATGGAAGTAGATGTGAGAATCTAGCTGTAGTCTGTTAAGCAGGCATCAAAGGAATTTGCCAAAAAATGTTCAACAGTGCTACTCTTCTCACTAGATTGTGTTTTTTTTTCTTGAAATCATGTATTTGCAACGATATATGCACCCCTATGTTCATTGCTGCTTTATTCACGGTGGCCAAAACATGGAAACAACCAAAATGTCCCACAATAGAGGACTGGATAAAGAAGATGCGGTACATACACACCACGGAATACTACTCAGCCATAAGAAAGAATGAAATGGCACCATTTGCCACAACATGGATGGACCTTGAGAACATTACGCTAAGTGAAATAAGTCAGAAAAAGCTAAGAACCACATGATTTCACTCAGATGTGGGATATAAAACTGAAACTTGTGAACACAAATAGCAGAGGGGTGGTTGTCAGAGGGAGGGGTTGGAGAGGGAAGGAAGTCCTAATATAAGGTGACAGGAGAAGATGTGACTTTGGGTGGTGGGCACAGGGTGCAATATACAGATCTTGTAACATAGAAACTCACACCTGAAACCTCTATGCTCATGTTGACCAATGTCACCCCAATCAATTTAATAAATATTAAAAATAAATAAATGAAATTCCAATGGTAGTTATTAAAAAATAAAAAATTTTGTTTTTGTCTTGAAAACTATGGCTATTTTAAAATAAATCTTATTTATGTTGACATGTAATGGATTTAGTGTTGTTATTTAAGTGAGTGAATAGATAAACCTTTAAAAGTTTTTATCAGTTTGAATTTCTAAAATGTAAATTTCAAATGACATAACCCACATAAACAAAAGTTCTTTGAGGACCTCAAAAGTTTGTAAGTGTGTGAATGGGTCCTTAAAATCCAAATTTTGAGAACTGACATCCTAGACCTCCTCTGTCACCTCTCTGATCTTCTCTGTGCTCAGAGTGATGTACTACTCTTGTTTTTAACCTACAAATGTGCGCCACCCCAGAGAGCATTGCGTTTCAGAGAGTGATCACATTACATTATCAGCTGAGATTTCGCAGGGCTAAGGAATTTGGAATTTTGAAGGTTTAATGACTTGCAGCATGGAAAGCCATGCTATGAAAAACAATACCAAGCAGCTGGTGAGACCCGAATGCCCATTGAGAGTTGCCCTTGGATGTGTCAATCTTTCATCCTGTCCTCATAGAACCTGTAACTGTCAGCCTTCCATTAAGGAAGACCCGGGCTGGGCCCATGTGGGTTATTTGCATAGTTCTCCTGTAAAGGGCATTCATAAATGGTGGATTGGGTTCATGGGGCTGCCTCCTCAGACAGAGCTGTATCTTGTTACTCTGAGATGACCCATTAGTTGCCCTCAAGACCCAAACAGACATGTTAACCTCTCATTTTGGTAGCTCATATAGGATAGCCAGAGGGAAGCCCCCCTTTCTCCCCTTTCACCCCCGCCCTCAACTCCCCTCCGAGACCCCTAGAGACATTTTAGTCTCAGGGTTCAACACCAACCAAGTCCTTCAGGACTCCCAAGAGACGGCAGGAGTGTGTTAATGTAAGAAACATTCAAACCTGTAAAACATTTTTGTGAGTTTATTTGAGCCAAACTGTGGACAAGTGCTGGTAAGTAGAATCTCAAGGTATTGAGATAATGTGCTGGAGAATGGCTGTTTTTCACTTAGTTTTATAAATTACCATCCAAGGAGGAGATGTTATTGGGTTACATGAAATCCTTTGGTGATAAATTAGGGAGGTGGGATAAAGCAAAGTGGGGAAACCTCTGGGATTGGATAAAAAAGTAAAATTATAGACATGTGCTTCTTTTACATAGGTGGGTACAGGATAGTTAACAGTCAACAATTAACAGATAATAACAATGAGGGAATCCGTGGACTCTCCCCTGGTGCCCTGGCACATTGGTTGTGCCCTGAGGGGTTCAGAAAAAAGGGAAGTTACAAGTTACCCTGACATTCCTAGATGCAAAAAGATAATAGGTTTAGTTAT
>NW_006284336.1:2920989-2944174 GCF_000327345.1 Myotis davidii | reverse complement strand
ACACAGGCCTTGCCTGAGCTATCCAGGTTAGCATATGGCCCCTTTTCGTCCACAAGTGCCAGACCACCAGACCCTCTGATTTCTACTGGGCAGGTGGGTCACTTTATTTTGGGGAAAAGGGCATGAACGACCAAGACTCTCAGCTCCCCATGGGGCTACCAAAATGAAAGGTTATGGGTGGTGCACGCGGGTAGTGTAAATAGCCATCTCAGATGGTGGATAAAGAAAAATTGAACTTATTTAAGGGAAGGGGATGGGGAATGGAATACCCAAAGAGAAGGGCTACACAGCCCCAAGCCAGGGGGACATTGGGTCGATGATGGCAGCACCCAGGAGTTGTTCATCCTTATATGCAGTCACTAGCAAGAAGCTTTTGTGGTCAGTGGGTTTGGGGCTGAGGTGGTAGGCTTGGGATGCAGGTAGAATGCAGGTGTGTGATTAGATGTCTTTAGGACAGTTTCAGTTCCTTACATGGTCTGACTCCTGGTGTCCAGCAAGTTTTTCCTGGCCTTTGTCCTCCTGTGGCTGCAAGGTTACAAATGACCATCAAAGATTATATTTCCCTAGAAGCTTTTGTGGTCAGTGGGTTTGGGGCTGAGGTGGTAGGCTTGGGATGCAGGTAGAATGCAGGTGTGTGATTAGATGTCTTTAGGACAGTTTCAGTTCCTTACATGGTCTGACTCCTGGTGTCCAGCAAGTTTTTCCTGGCCTTTGTCCTCCTGTGGCTGCAAGGTTACAAATGACCATCAAAGATTATATTGCCCTACAGTCCTAACACTTCCTTCCTCTTTCTATTCATCTTGTGTTTTCCAGTCATTTTTACTGGTAAAGATGTTTTGGTCCTTTGTTCTACCCAATAAAAGTAAGGTTGTTGGATCTCTTGCTTATGTAACATTAGATATAGGGAAGGTATTTATGATTTGAATCCATCCCACCTCCATGGGGATAGCATTGTGATGTCATGGATAAAGGCTACATTGCTGATTCTAACCTGGACAGTCTTTACAAGTATCAATTTCCCCAAACAATAAAATAAGAACCTCAAAGGAAATTGGTAAGAGATTGTAGTCCAAAACCATGTTAGAGATCCATCAATTACAGCCCCTTCACCTCCATTTACTAACTGAAACCTTCAGCAAATCACTCTATGACCCTCAGCCTTAGTTTTTTTAACCTGTAAAATATAATAATATATGCATTAAAAAGCATTCATAAATATAAGGGTCATATATAATAACAACAGAGCCATGAAAGGGCCCAGAAAAAAGACTACCAAACCTCAGTGGGTTGAGTTTTAAATAATAGTTTTATTGACATAGTACTCATAAAATTCACCATTTCAAACTAGATTTTATTTTTTAGAGTAGTTTTGGGTTCACAGTAAATTTGGGCAGAAACTACAAAGATGTCCTGTACAGCCTCATCCACATACATTACAACCTCCCCTTCACCAACAGCTCCTATCAGATTTGTGCATTTGCTACAATCCATGAACCTACACTAACACATCATAACTACCCAGTGTCCATAGTACACATTAGGGCTCACAACTGATGTACATTCTGTGGGTTTGGACAAAAGTATAATGGCATGTATCTCCCACTACACTATCATACAGAATAGTTTCACTGCTCTGAAAATCCTCTGTGTTCAAATTCACCATTCTAAAGTGTCTATTTTAGTGTGTGTGTGTGTGGGGGGGGGGGTTGTTTGTTTGTTTTTTTTTAGTTTATGAACACAGTTGTGCAACCATCACCACTATCTAATTCCAGAACATTTTTGTGATTCCTAAAGAGGAACTCCTTATCTCTAAGCAGTTACTCTCAATTATTTTCTCTAAATCCTTGATAATTGCTAATCTGCTTTCTGTCTATGGATTTTTCTATTCTGGACATTCCATATAAATAGAATCATACAATATATGGTCTTTTGTGACTGGTTTATTTCTTTTAACATAAGGTTTTCAAGATTCATGTTGTGACATGTATCAGGTTTTTTTTTTTAATTCTTTTTCATTGCCAAATAATATTCCATGGTATGGATATAGCACATTTGGTTTATTCATTCATTAGTTGATAGATCTCTGAGGTTTTTACATTTTTTGGCTTTTATGAAGAATGATACAATGAACATTCATGTAAAGGTTTTTGAGTGGACATATATTTTCAGTTACCTTGATATATACCTAGGAGTGGAATTGCTGGGTCATATGGTGACTCTGTGTTTAACAGTTTGAAGATATGTCAGACTGTTTTCCAAAGTGGCTGCACCATTTTACAATTCTACCATAATGTGTAAGGGTTCCACTTTCTCCATATCCCCATCAGCACTTGTTATTGTTGGTCTTTTTAATTCATCTGTTTATCCTTTCATTTATTTATTCATGAATTAATTACTGAGTACCAATGTGTGCTAAAGACAGCAGTATAATAGTGAGAAAATCACACAAGAAACTTACTTAGTTTTGGCAGAGACAAATAGTAACCAAATTATAACACAAATAAAAGTAAACATGCAATTGTGAGAAGAATTACAGGGCGGTATGGAGGTGGTGGTGGTACATGATGCGATGAGATTGTATACCAGGCAGATTTGACTTTGTCCAGGGGTTCAGCGCAGGTTTTGCTGAGGAGGCAGTGATTGAGTTGAGATGTGCAAACTGAGTGAGAGTTAAGTAGATATTTGATTATGAGTAGCAGTGTTAATGTTCCCATACCTCAGTTCCTCCTTTATAATATGGAGTTAGACAGATCCACATAACAGAGTACTTTGGGGAACTCAGTGAAAGCTATTGTTAGGCACAGATTAGATCTCTCAGTTAATGGTTCTCTGGTTTCCAGTTGTCATCTTCTTCCACCCTCCCTCACTCTCCAGATGAGAGGGTCTCTAGACAAATGATGATGGTGTTGATGTTGGCTGTGATCTGGTGGGTGCCTTCTATGTGCTGGTATTGTGCTAAGTAGTTGACAACATCTTAGTCATTCTTTATACTTTATTCTTTATGCAATAAAAAGAGTCAGCATGAGATTAGAAAGGAGAAAATAAAAGGCACCAAGTTTATATATGAAGGAATGGGGCTTATGGTTGAAGGAATGACTCTAAGGGAAAGATTTCAAAGTGTGTGTTCAGAAAGCACCTGAAATGGGTACTTTGTTTCAGAAAAAAACAAATATTTTTATGCAATTTAATTCTGTTTATACTTTGAAGGATATTTCATTTCGTGAATATAGAATGTAATCTCTTTTACTTCAAATTACTTCTCTGGTATTAAACTAAATGGTTTAGCTTGATCACATATTACAAACCTCCCAGTATAAGGGCCTGGATCCCAAATCTTGCTACAAATTAGTTTCTAGCCCAGGCAATAAATGGATACCTGGAGCAAATTCAAAAAGGGAGACCACTTTAATTAGGTTTGAAAGTGTCTCCAGTCAGTTCCAGAATGGCTGCCACTGGATTGATTATGCACCTTCCAAACTGTAACTCTTCATATCCAGCCGAGGGGCGAAAGCCCCAGAGAGTGTGAGTATGATTTCTTGAAATCTAAATATTTATCTCCCCAAGGAAGTGTCCCTAGAAAATAGGGAGAAGACTGAGGAAGGAAAGCCAGCTCACCTTAGCCAAAACTGCCAATTACCCTCTATCTTTGTTTCCACTTAATTGCAAGAGTTCTAGAAGAAGTAATCCAATAAAACCTGCCTTGGAACAATTCCATAAGTGTAGCCTGACCCCACTAATCTGTCACTCAACAATTACATTCACTTTTACAGTTATGCCCAAATGACTGTAACGCAGGGCCTTCCCTGAGCCAGAGCTGGCACCCAGACTCGGGTTAAGTGACTTGCTGAATATTATCACTGAGTTCTGAAAGTCACGGAACCAGGATTCAAACACAGTTCACTCCAACTCCAGTATTTTGAGCCCAAGGGACATCCTCAAAAGAAAATGTCAGCAATAGAAATTATGAGCGGTCATTCTATACAGATGATACACAGCTGTTTTGAAGTTGAGTCTGCTGTTAGTTTCTGTTGGATTCTCTTATCCTTATTTTCTCAGCCATAATACCCGAGTGTGACATGGATATGAGGTAATACACAGACAGCATGGGACAATGGCGGAGGCAAGGGGTTTGGAGTTGGAAAAGCACACTAGAATCTGGCTTTCCACTTCTCAGTGGTGTGACTTTGGGCTCAACCACTCTGACCTCTGGGTAGAGAGTTGTAGTGGAGATGAAGGGAGAAAATGCCTTGCAATTCTAAATTGCCATCCTTGTTAGTATCACTAAAATCTAAGAGTGTCTTTCAATCTGGCAAGAGAAGTCTGCAAGGTGTTTCTGAAAGTTATTTGGAGATGCCATATTGTGTCAGAAAGTCATAATGACACTTACCCTTATCACTCGACAACCGGCTCCTTTCTTCTTGTGTGAATGGCCTAGTAATTGCAAGGAAGTATAGATGTCAGGGTTAGAATTCTTCAGATACCACATGGTGCTGGGCACTGTTCCAAAGGCTTTGTGAATATTATCTCATTGAAACCCAACAAATCTATATGATTGGTAGTGCTATAATCCTCACTTCACAGATGGAAACCGAGAACAGATTGGTTCAATTTGATCAAGTTAGCCCTGCTTGATGATAATTTTCTTTCATCTCAACTTATTTTCCCTTCCTTTACCTTGTTATCATCAAAGCGGTCTGTCATTGGAGGTTAAACTCTTTCTCCTGTGTTGACTGTCCTGTGATTTGAATCTGACTGACTAGAGCAGTAATGGTGAACCTATGACACGCGTGTCAGAGGTGACATGCGAACTTATTTTTTTGGTTGATCTCTCTTGCCAGATTTTTCTTTGTTAAATGGCATTTAAATATATAAAATAAATATCAAAAATATGTCTTTGTTTTACTATGGTTGAAAATATATAAAAATTTCTATATGTGACACGGCACCAGAGTTAAGTTAGGGTTTTTCAAAATGCTGACACGCTGAGCTCAAAAGGTTCGCCATCACTGGACTAGAGGATAGTATGATAAGCAGAACAATGCATCCCACCAAAATTTCCACGTTCTAATCTCAAGACCTGTGACTATGTTACCTTACGTGGAAAAAGGGACTTTACTGAGATGATGACAGTAAAGACCTTAAGATAGGAACGTTATATTAGGTTATGTGGTTGGTCCCAGTGTAATCAATCACAAGGGTCCAGTATAATCCAAAAGTCAGAGGAGGAGACATGTCAAAGCAGCGGCTGGAGTGATGTACTCTGCAGATGCAACAGGAGATGAGAGCCAAGGAATGCAGGTACCTTTGGAAGCTGGGAAAGGCATAGAAATGGATTTTCCCAAAGAGCCTCCAGAGGAACCCAGTCCTGCTGAGACTGTAATTTTAGTCCAGGAAGACCCATTGGGCTTCTGACCCTAGGAGCTGTAAGGCATTGGGTGTTAAGCCACTAAGTTTGTATTATTTTAAGCCATAAAGTTGATGGTAATTTGTTAAAGAAGCAATAGGAAACTAATACAAGGGATCAGACCATATGATTTTCCATGGCAAACAATCCAATGAAAACACTGTCATAAACATTCAAATAAGTAGAGCTCTACTGTGGACTATGGAGAAACACTCAGCATGCGTATGGATTGTGAAGCCAGCTCCCTTGAAGGTAAGACCACACAGCCAGCAAGTGCACTACTGCTGGGATCCAAAGCCACGTCTTTCTAACCTTCTTCATAAATAGGACCTGTGTAGGGACTCACTCCAGGGTACTCAGCTGGTTGCCAGCAGAATTGGGCTGGGATTTGGTCTTCCTACTCAATCTTTTTCTCAAAAGTTATAAAGGAGACTGGTTGTGAACACAGGCTCATCACAGAATGGGGACTGGACCTGGTTCTCTTGCCTCTTCCACGTGACTCATTCCTGAAAGCACCTGAGTGTGGTGCTCATTCATCACTGTGACTAACCTGTCCGCACTCATGGTCCTGTGTAAGTGATTAATTGGCATACAATAGACTCGATGTGAAGCAATCACTAATGAGGTGGTTAATGTTTGCTGAATGTCCTAGGAATGGACTTTGATTCCTTGTCACCACCACTCATCACTGAGGGAGAGTCCTGATAGAGGGATGTTTTTTGGTGTTAACAAGGGTCAGGGTTACTCACAGTTCTGACACGCTGAGCTCATGTCCTATAGAATATCGTGTCCTATAGAATATCATGTCCTCCCCATGCTGAGATTAAGATGTAGGTATATGGAAAATTGTATGTATGAGAGAGGAAGGGAAATAAATATGGGTGTGCACCTGTGTGTATACTGAATTATATCTAGTGCTTTAAGATTACTTTCTTCTTACAATGGCATTGAGAAGTGTTCTGATTCCCTTTCCAGATGTGGAAACTGAGGCACAGATCCAATAGGCAACAGGACTAGAAGTGATGCTGGGAAGCTTAGAAATGTGGGTTTTTTCAGTGAAAAAACTAAAGTTGTAGTTCATACCCCTGGGCAATCAAAAGGTATTTAATGTCCTTTGCTTCCACCTATGAACAGGAGTCTTCAAATTCCATTATTGGCCAAAACATAGCACGTGGTTTATTTTAACCTACAGATGCCCTGGATAGAGCTGATCTAAATCTATTTATGTGGTGCTGACTGAGACATTGAGGGCTGATGCAAACTACACCAGCATAGGATTCAAACACTTGAATTGTGGTTGAGCTATTATTTTTCTTTTATCTTGGGCAAATTAGTTCTTCTCTCTGGACTTTCTTACCTGTTGAGGCAGCATAGTATAGAGAAGTAACACAGGTTTTGAAGACAGACAGACCTAGATTAAAATTCTGGTTTTGCCTGGTGTTTACCGTGGCCTTAAGCAAGTCACTTAACCTCACTCACCCTCAGGTCCATCATTAGGAAAATGAGGATAATGATAGGTAGTTTGTAGAGCTCCTTACAAACTGTAACTAATAAATAACAAGCATCCAGTAAGCAAGTTGGCACACACATAGTGGTTCCCGATAAGTGGTAGGTCTACCAGGAGGGATGTTTGACTAAGAAATCTCTAGATCCCTTGCAAGTCTATAATTTTAGGTTTTCAAAAACCTTTGAATGCTGTTTATGGGGAAATTACTACACAGCAAGGCTAAATGCCAAGGATTATATTTGTGTTATCTCATTAAATATTTATCACAATTTTAGGAGGTCGGTGCTATCAAAATCTTGTAGATAAGGACACCTGGGCACAGAAAAGATAAGTAAGCTTCCCCAGCCACACAAAATAATGATGGAGTCAAGATTTGAAACTAAATATTACAGACTCCAGAACTCCCACTCTTAAAATTAAGCCCTTGTTAATAATATGTATCCTGAATATTATCACATACGTAGAAAAGACTGGACAGCAATTTCCTTCTCTTCCTGTAATGTAGGGAGACAGACTTATTGAGTCCTTGTGAATCCTTGGGTGGTTTCAGGACAAGAAAAACCCAGTATATACCATACCAGTCTTTCAATGGAAAGTTATAACTGAGCTCAGTTGACAAAGCTATGAAGGAAGAAATTCAGATGTTTGCCTATGTTCATAGCAAGTGGAAGAATTGCCACTCAAGGCAGATGGGAACCTACTTCTCTGAGAACCAATCAGGAATTGAGATGTTTGGGCAGGTTTCATCAACCCAGATTTTGCTTCATTCCTCCATGCTGATTCTCAACCATTCTGGTGGGAAAGTAGATGACTGAATTCTGTAACTATCTCCAACTTCCCAGAAAATTCACCTTTAATGAGCTTCTTTAATGTGCCATGCAGACTGCTGGCAACAAGAGTACAAAAAATATGAGGACCTTGACCTTAAAAAAAAAAAGTCCTAATATGTGGCATCTGCCAATTTCTGTGTTGTAAATGCTCCCACCAAAGCCAATTTCAGGCTACAAATGTGATGTCATTGATCATGAAGTTGGGAAGAGTTGGGCACAGTTGGCTTTGGTGAACTGGTACAAGCTGGCTTCAGCCCAGCATTGGTCCTCCTGGGGTTTTAAATATGCCCTTTCCTGGGACACATACCCCTCCTTTGTCTAATTAATGCCCACTCATCCTTCAGATCGCCATTCAGTTGTCACTCCCTCAGAACTTTCAACTGGACCCTTGTTGCAGATGAAAACCCTGAGAGTTTGAGTGACCTCGACAGTCTTTTCCATTGTTTCATGAGAGACTATTGATGGTCTTTGCACCCTAAAGCAATCTTTTGAGATGGGACCTTTCCGTCAAAATGGCTCTTGGAGCGAGTCCTAAGTCCCAAGGAACTTTTGCATCAAACCAAACCCAATCTTCCCCCCCAAAATTAAAAAGCATCAGACCAGATAATATGTGCAGCATACTGTTATCTACGGTTGAATACTGGAATTGTAACATTCTTATTATTTTAAGCTATGTTAGATTCTAACTTCCAGGGCAATTTGTATAGACATTTAGTCAAGGGTTTTGGGAATATTATAGCAGCACCCTTGCCTTCTCTCTAGAGGGTGCTGAGCTGATTTGGATAAAATAAGAAATGACTTGACCCCTTAGCCAGGAACAAAATCAGGACAAAATTAAATGTTTGAACTTTAAAGGAGTTTACCCAACTTCTCCCCTATTGGTCTTGTTTGCCTCTGCCTTCCCCTCCTGATCACCACTTGTGCTCTGCTGTGGAAACATCCTGCTAGAAGTCAGCTTTGTCAGTGGGTATTTCTGTCCTCACCTAAAACGGGAAGAACCTAGGGTCTCCAGAGATCCTCGTCTCCAGAGATTTCCCATCAGACCCTGCAGTCCTGAGAGAGGGGAGCATTTGAAGACTTGGTGTCAGTGGCTGACCTTTTGCCCACTGATCGAACAAAAGGGAGCCACTGACTCTTCAAAGGGTCACATGTGACTGCTAGTAACCACTGACCAGGAAATCGATTTATTTCTCATGATCTGCTCTGACACCCAAGAGCTAACTGGTGCCTTCTCTTGGGTCCAGGCGGCCTTTATTCAAAAGACCTAATAGGGACACTTTTATTGAATTCCTCATGTGCAAATAGAGTGAAAAATGGTGATCATCTCTTCCCCTTGTTATCATTGCTGACAGTCACAGAACTCCCACAGTGAATCTGGTGTCACGGTGAGCATTTTACGTGCAGTATCTCATCCAGTCCACATAATGGCCTTACACATTTATGGTTTCCACTTTAAAGCTGAGCATTCCAGGGCTCAGAGAGGTTAGGAAAATCACCCAAGATCACACAGCTAGTAAGTGGCAGAATGGAGACTCAAATCCAGGTCTGTTGACAAGCCCTGTATGCTGCCAATATTTCACTCTAACAGAAACTGATGGAATCAGACAATTTAGGAAAAAATATACCCTTTAAAAGGTTTATTTTTTTAAAATTGATTTTAGAGAGAAGGGGGGGGGAGAGAGAGAGAGAGCTTAGCAGTGAATAAAATCAGCCCACTGTAAAAATTCTCACCTGAAGATGTGTTTTACTGATTTCAGAAAGAAGAAAAGAGAGAGAGAGAGAGAGAGAGAGAGAGAGAGAGAGAGAGAAAGAAGAGAAACATCAATTGGTTGCCTCTGACCAGGGACCAAACCAGCAACCCAGGAATGTGCCTTGACCGGGAATGAAACCCAGCACCTTCTGGTGTATAGGATAAAGCGCCAACCAACTGACCCACACTGGCCAGGGGAAAAAAATAACTTTTCAATAAATGGATCACGTAGAGGTTGTATTTCCTTGCTGTCACTAACTTACTCTCAAGGAAACTTGCTGACTGTACCCTTACTATTGCAGACAGACAGAAGCAATGGGCATCCATGACTTGAGGCCTCTAGTCCAGGCATCTTTGGGGGCAAACAGCAGATGCGGAATTTAACCCAAAGCCACCTTTCTTGACCTCTTCCCTCCCATAAGGACATAATTGGCTCTTCTTTCTATTTCTCCATAAAGAGCCACGCCAGATGATAGGACATATATAAATAGTGAATAAATGTTTTTAATAACTTTATTCCCACTGCACATACACATGCCTCAGATTCAACAACAGGAGATATTTGGATCTTTCATGACTAATTTCAGCAATTTTTACTTTTCCACACATAATGTCTGAAGGTCTTCTGTTTTCCATCACCACGTGGGCCACATGGTACTCGTGTAGCAGGAAGGTCACAAAGTTGGGAATTCCTGAATACCGTTAGAATGACAGATTCTGCCTCAAGGCGGCCTTTGCTGTTTGTCCTGGATAAATGATGCTCAAGGTGCTGAGTGGGTTCTGCACTTAGCATTCTATGGTAGTTTTATAGTAGGTAAAGACAGCAGGGCTATCTGGTACCTCCTTGGGTCCTGGGAGGAGGAGAAGGAGTCCAGGACAGCATTGATGGGCTTGCATTTGGCCTGAGAAAGTTTAGTCACAGACCAGAATGCTCTGCCCAAATGATGGTGTAATGCTAGGGTGATTCTGGCCCAGAAACTCAAATCTGGGGGGCAGTAGATGTATTTTCAAGTCATGTAGGATGGGTCTACATCAGGAGACCTGACTATATCAGAAAGGATAAAGAAATGGGAGGGTTACAACTGGAGAGGGTTTACTTTGGGCCATGCTTTTTCCGCTCTGGATTAGATTTTATTTTTCATTTACAATTGACAATATTATTTTGTATTAGTTTCAGGTATACAGCATAGTAGTTAGACAATCATATAATTTATAAAGTGATCCCTCGATAATTCTGGTACCCCACCTGGCACCATACATAGTAATTACAATATTATTGACTAGATTCCCAGTACTTTACCTTACATCCCTCTGACAATTTTGTAACTACCAATTTGTACTTATTAGTCCCTTAACCCTTTTACATCCAGCAATCAACCCCTCTCCCATCTGCCATCAACTCTCTGTACCTATGAGTTTATTTCTGTTTGGTTTGCTTATTTTGTTGTGTGGATTGCACATATAAGTGAAATTCTATGGCATTTGTCTTTTTCTGTCTGACTTATTATACTTAACATAATGCCCTCTAGGTCCATTCATGTTGCCTCAAATGGGAAGATTTAATTCTTTTTTATGGCTGAGTAATATTTCATTGTATGTATATACCACATCTTCTTTATCCATCTATTGATGGGTAGCTGGTTTATTTTCATATCTTGGCTATTGTAAATAACAATGCGATGAAAATAAGGGGTGCATATATCTTTTTGAATTAGAGGTTTGGATTTCTTCCGGTATATACCCAGGAGTGAAATTACTGGGTCATCAGGTAGTTCTATTTTTAATTTTTTAAGGATACTCCACACTGTTCCGTAGTGGCTGCACTGATTTGTAATCCCACCAAATGTATACAAAGGCTCCCTTTTCTTCACATCCTTGCCAACACTTGTTTGTTGAGTTATTGACCAGAGCCATTCTGACAGGTGTGAGCTAATATCTCATTTTGGGTTTAATTTGCATTTCTCTAATGATTATTGATGTTCAGCATCTTTACATATGTCTTTTGGCCATCTGCATGTTCTCTTTAGAGAAGTGTCTATCCAAGTCCTCTGCCCATTTCTTAATTGGATTTTTTTTGGGGGGAATTGAGTTATATGAGTTATTTATAAATCTTGTATATTTACCCCTTATCGGATATATTGTTGGTGAATATATTTTTCCATTCAGTAGGTTATCTTTTCATCTTGTTGATAGTTTCCTTTGTTGTACAAAATTTTTTAGTTTGATGTAGTCCCATTTATTTATTTTTCTTTTGTGTCCTTTGCCCAAGGAGACATATCAAAAAATATAATGAAGGGAAATGTAAAAGTTTATTGGTTATGTTTTCTTCTAGGAGTTCTGTGGATTTGAGTTTCACATTTAAGTTTTTAATCCATTTTGTGTGCCAGGCATTTTGCATATCTTATTTTAGTTTAATATGGGGCTACAGCATCAGATAGATGTAGTTTCTATTTCTGAACCATCCTGAGCTGGTCACTTCAGCTAGGAGAATGGACTAAAGTGATTGGACAGGCTGGGTCACCTGGTTAGTTCTTTCTCTTACAGGGGATAATGACTGAATGCATTCACCTAAATCCCATAGAACAGGTTCTCCACAGTAAGAAAATATTTAGTTACTAGAAGCAAGGGGAATGAATAAGGAGCAGCCAAAAGCAACAGGTACTCAGTTCAGTGATGAAGCCCAAGTACCCTTTGATATTGCCCATGTCTGGTTTATCTCTGCACCGTAGGCAGGCTGGGTCTCTTGGGAGAAGGGTCTGTCAGTTGTCTGGCTTCCAAGACTGTGATCAACTACAAAGTAGGGCATTTTAACCTAATTGAATACTAATATCCTAGTTCTTAAGGAAGAACTAAAAGTTGATTATTGTTCTCAAACTGAAAATTTACACTGAGAACACTGACTCACCTGCCAGGTATGAATAAAGCATAATAAGAAAGGCGAGGGAAAGAAGGACTTCTAGTCCTGGGGAGACTAAACATGGCCATTCTCACAATCCCAGGTGTGGCAGAGAAGGGAGGTATACAGCCTGTCTCATCTCAATACCCTGAGAGCCCCACTGAGGGATGGCCCACCTTGAGCTGGTGGGGGAGGGGGACTGAGGTTCCAATGGCAGTGGTGGTGGCACAGTCATTGCAGTGGCCATGAGAATCTGCCCTACAGCTCCCAACTCCAGGGAGGGAGATGGGTCAAGACCCCACTGCTGTGCTCTGAATCTTTCACTGTGTTTGTGCCAAGGTCACACTTCCCTTGATTGCTTCCAGCCAATGACATAGCGTGGCAGGCCCAGTCCTGAGAGACACAGGACTCCTCTGACAGCTAATGTTGGTTTGAGGACTCCCTGATGACCCTGCCCAACTCTTCTTAGACCAAAAAGTGGTCAAGGATGCTTGCTTTGCACATGTTGTTTGTCTAATGAATTCCCAGTAAATTCCTGTATGTCTGTGTATTAGTTTCCTATTGTCGCTGTAACAACTTGCCACAAGCTTAATGACTTAAAACAACATAAATTTATTCTTTTGCTCTCCTACCTCCCTCTTATAAGGACACATGTGATGACATGGGGCCTATCTGGATAATCCAGAATAATCTCCCCACCTCAATATTCTTAACTGCATCTGCAAGTCCCCTTTGCCAAGCAGGGCAAACATATTCACAGTTTCCAGGAATTAGGAGGTGGACGTCTTTGGGAAGCCTTCATTCTGTCTTCCACAATCTGTTGAAGCATTACCCAGAAACCAGCTCTTCTGTGAAGACCTCGTACTCTTGAGTCAAAAGCAACTAAAACCAATTATTCATTCTTATGAAATACATTATCTTATTTTATTATATGATGTTATGTGATTGAATACATCACATTGCACTGCCCTTATTTTTTACTTACATTCCTGAACTAGATGGTCAGACCCTTGAAGTAAAGCATTGTGTCTTATTCTTGTCTGTAGCCCTAAACTGAGTGGAGTCTGGCTTAAGTTTCAGGAAATGTTCACCTGAACTGAAGGACACACATTATGATGTGCAGATTACAACCTGAATATTTCCAAGATGGGCCACTCCATGAAGAGATCATTTGTAGAGTGTCCATTATGTAGCACCAACCAGACTGATGGCCCATGAAACAGGTAGACATTGGGGGAGATGATTTAAAACGTTGGGTGTAAGCACCAAGGGTAGGGGTTGTGTTCCAACATACTGTCTCAGGTCAGTAACAATCTATGGAAGTCACTGAAACATAAAATTAGAGTAGGAGAAGAGCCTAAAGATGAGGCTGCAGGGAAAAATTTTAAAATTGTACCGGATTCTTCTACATGCTACTAAGGCATCAGGGCTTTACTTTGTAGGCTGTAGGGAGCCATCATGGATTTCTAAGCTGAGTGATGTGATCACATTGACATCTCCTGAGGCTGAAGTATGGAGGGGAAGGGGGAAGGCAGACTGAAGTCAGGGGATTGGAATGGTCACATGTGGTATGTTCATGTTCTGAGTCAAGGCAGTGAGAACCACAATGAAGGGGCAGAGCCCTCTGTTAAACACCAAATTTAGTGAAGGAGTGACTATGCCAATTTTTTTGCCCAATATTTTACCCCAGACCCTTCAAAGGATCAGTGGACACTCAATACATATCTGATGAATAAGTGACAAATGATTCTTGTGATGTTAAAAAGTAGGTTTGAGGGAGCGCAGTGATTGGGACAAATACAAATAAATATGTTACAACTGCCTGGAGAGCATAGGGAGGGAGGGAGCTATGAGGTTAGTGTTGATTGGATATCCTTTGGCTGTCAGATAACTGCCTTGAAGTGTGTGTGTGTGTGTGTGTGTGTGTGTGTGTGTGTGTCTGTGTGTGTTGGAGGTGGGCTTGGGAGGCAGCAATCCCTCCCTCCTGTTTTTCATAAACTAGATCTTCCATGCTCCTTAGCCTTTGACCTTTGAGGTACCTCTCTCTTACTGCACATCTTTCTGGACTATTTCTCAGCTACTCAGGTTTCTAGTCTTTACCCCAAAGGCATCATGCATAGCATTCTTTCTCCAGTCCACTCAGGGACTCTTAAATGTGGCTTCATTTCCATACTCCCAGTATTTGCCAGCAAATTCATTTGGACTCATTTTTAATAAGCTCCTGGGCACTTGGCTCAGACCTTAAACATTTCACTTGTCTTGTGCTTGAGAGGGAGGGCAAAACCACAAACAAACCAAAAGCGATGGCCCTACATAAAATGACAAATATTTATTGGACTTTTCAAAATGCACCCAATACTTTTAAAGGCCTCTGGGAAAATATTAAATTAAAAACTGTCTGTGCATTAAACAGCCTGTGAAATCAACCACCCTTGGTACATAAATCTCAATTTGCCCCATTGGTGTATATGAGTTTGAACCATTTGGCTATTACTGTCTTTATAAACAGAGAGAAAATCTTGATCAAACATTACCTATGTCTCAATGACTCTTCCTTGTGGGCCAATTAAAAAAAAACAATACCTCCCACCCACCACATTCTTTCCTCCCTCTTGGTTCAGTATGTGATTTGCCCCTCTGTAATTCAATAGACTTAGAGAAATTGATCTACAGAGAGATTTTAAAATCCATAATTTTACCACCGTTGAGAGAATATGAATAGCATAATTGACCAAACATAATTCTCAAATCTGAGGCTCACTGTGATATGTCAATATTTCAGAAAGGAAAGAAACCAGCATTTATTGAGTACCTACTATGTGGCAAGTATTGAGCGAAGTGCCTTTTTGATCCATTCACAATTTCGATTTCATCTTTCCTGTAGCAAAAATATCATCTCTGTCTATAGATTAGAGCAGCAGTTTTCAACCTGTGGGTTGCGACCCCTTTGGCAGTCGAACGACCCTTTCACAGGGGTCGCCTAAGACCATCCTGCATATCAGATATTTACATTACGATTCATAACAGTAGCAACATTACAGTTATGAAGTAGCAACGAAAATAATTTTATGGTTGGGTCACAACATGAGGAACTGTATTTAAAGGGCCAGAAGGTTGAGAACCACTGGATTAGAGGAAGGCAGTTCAGGAAAGCTAAGTGGTTATACAAGAAGTGGGAAAAGCAGGATTCAAGTGTTCAAGCTGATGTCACCTGCAGGACCAGTGGGTATAGGAGTAAGCGTAGTGACAATCACGAAAGACCTCACGAGTATTGTTCCCCCTCTCTGCTTGTTTGTAGAATAGCAGGCACTGCGCATGCCATGTAAATGGATTCAGAGGTTGCCATGTGCATGGGTGGAAGGGGCCTTCTGTTCAGCAAGTTACACTCTCAGTTATTAATATCCTTCAGGAATTATTGCCTTGTTGCCGAGTTTAATGGGAAAGTTTTTGGTGTTTCACAGTTTAGTGTGCTGTTAACTTGTGGTTTAAGATGGTATATTCATTTCCTAGGGCTGCCCTAACAAAGTACTACACACTGGGTGGATTAAGACATTAGAAATTTAATATACTAGCCATGCAGCTGTATGGGCAAAATATTAGGCTCAAAATATATAGAGTCAAAATAACTAAAAATAGAATTAGAACTTGACAACAAACGCAGGAGATATGAATTTTCATGCCCAGCGTTTGAAACTTTCTAATGGAGGAAAGAAATGAGGGCAAGATAGAACTCAGTGGCCTTTCCATGGTTTACAAGAGGGACTCTTCATTTCCGGACGCATTCTCTCTGAAGAAGCTGTTAGTGAGACAAGGGGACCCCAATGACAGGTTTCCTATGTCCTGGATTCTGTGGACCTGTATTTCGCTTCAGCACTTTGGGGTGTGCACAACCAAAATGAAAATTGCTAGCAGGACAAGCAGAGAATGCATGGCTACCATCTGTGTGTAAGCTGACCCTGGTGGCCAGGTGTGATTTCTTTAGAATCCACTCGGCCTCGGAAGACGTTTTTGGAAGAAATAAATAGTAAGTCATGGCACCTCACCACTCACTGTTCATTCATTAAACTTTTATTGAGACATTAATATGGCTATATGAGGAATCCAGCCCTGAAAATAGGAAGATGAATAAAACAGACATGGCCCATTCACTCCCTCCTGGGACAGAAAACCTGTCCCTCTGGAAGATAAATCAAGTAAAGCTGCGGTTGTAGGTCACCGGTTTCCAAGAATTATACTCCCATGGGGGCAGGATGTAGACATGGATTTCTACGATTCCCTCACATCTTGGAGAAGACAGGACGGAGAGACGATTTTTGTGATGAGCAACTGCTGGCGAGAAAAGTGATGTGACAGAAAGTGTCATAGCCTTGGGCTAAGAGAAAATCAGCAATTAGCCAGAGAGAGACGTGCCCCCACCCCCCAAAAAAATTGAAGGTGGAGAAAAAGTTCCTTAATTTTTACATATATGCTAAGGAGAGGGGTGCTGTGGGGGGCGACCTCCTTGCCCTGGGTACAGACAAGACGGCGCTCCATCGGCACAGCCCGGCAGACGGAACTGAGAGCACCGGGAAAGTCCTGAGGTTACACTTTTCTTTTTGAAGAATGCTGCCAAATTGCTAATTTGGACTCACGTTCTTTTTCTGCAACATAGCTTTCTCTGACCTCGGAGGAGCCAGGGTGTAGACAGCTAAGTATCGTAATGTTTGAGAATTGCCAACGCTGCTGCTCCTCCCATAGCTCTCGGGTGGATTGTTCCATAGGGTTAAATGGCTCATTCAGCAAAGTGGCTTTTGTGTGCAGTTAATGTTTGTTAATTTGGTTAAATGTCAAAGTATACATTATTTTTTTTTTGAGGGGGAAGTTCCTGCAGTACAGCCTCTACCCCCAAACTCTTTAAATATTGAGGGGTGAGATGTTATTCCCAAACAAATGCCGAGGCGATCACATTCAGGGTCTGCTTGAAAGTGAATGGACGATATCTTAGTTCAATGTCCCTCTTGGGAGAAGAGACAGTAATATCTCAGCACATCTGTGTTTACAGCCATGGTTAAGGGGACAGTTGAGAAAACGCACTGGAAAAATATTGCCATTACCACCTGGCCCCTAAAGAAAAAAAAACAGGCTTTGACTCAATTATTGGTTGACTAGTTTTGATCCCCCAGTTTTTGTTCCCCTAATATTTTAATATTTCCCCCCATATTTGTGTCTTGTATGTTCTGGGTATTTCTTTTTTAATTGCTGATGTGTCCATCTCTATATATTCTGGTTCTGTTTGTTAGGGCGCTAAAGATTCTGATAGTTATTGAATTCTCTTTATAATGACCATTTTTATTAAAGGCTATCATGCATTTATGTAAACTATACACAGTAAAAGCGTGGATAGGTTAAAGCGCTTGATTCGTAAGCCTTGGCGTCCATCTGCCACTAAAGTAAACAACAACAAAAAAAATGGTTGTCTTTTTTAAATTACAGGGGAAAAAAAGATTTAAAGGCCTCACTCTTAGAAGATCTCTCATCTTTTTTTCCCCTTAAGAGTTTGGTCCCTGCTATAGCCCTCTGCAGTGGTTAAATCGCACTGCATCTAAGCTGAGAGTAGAACGTTGGTGTGACTTGTGGCTCTCCTAGAGTTTGAAAATTCTGTGTCTTGTCCTCTTTTAAAAAACCATTCTCTTTGTACTGCTACCCTCTCTTGCATCTCCCTGGTACAGTGCAATGGTTTAGTTCTATCTGCCCAGTCACTGCCTGCTCACCTGCTGGGTGCGGAGTGGAGGTCAGGCCAGCTCCTTCCAAGCCTCAGTGATATGCTCTCTTCCTTTTGTTGTATCAGTTACCTTACACTCATCACTCTTTTCTTCCTTAAAATCTCAAAGAGGAAAGTCCCCCTCCCCGCCGGGTCAAGATGTCGGGTCTACAGAGACATGCTTTAGATTGATTCTAAGTTCGAAGGGATAAAGGCCATTTTAGTGGCTCTTTCATGGCAGGGAAAGCCAACTGATCATGAAGAACATATATTTTCTCGATATCCACTCTGCAGATTATTCTCAGAATCTGTGACAATGGTTGATTGTTAGTTCTAGTAGGGCCAGCTACATGGGTCTGTGACCTGAGCAGGTGCACAGGTCCCCATACCCAGAAGGACACGCACTTGGTTGAATGCTCTGCTTTGCCATCTTAACAACTCTGAATGATCTGTGAACAAGGGTGTCCACATTTTGGTTTTGCACTGGGTCCCACAAATAATGAAGCCTGTCTTGATTCTCTACATAGAATTCTGACCATTTCTCTTTACACATCATCAGTGCAGCAAATGTTATTGGCAAATACTAGTAAATGGGAGTTCCCATTGTCCTCATCTCAGGTGGGTCAGGGACACCTATGTACCTCCCTGGACCTGGGAAAACATGTTAATGTTTCCCAGAGTTCAAGGAGGAGAGGTGAGTTCAACAATGATTTAGCTTAAAGAGCCAAAGAATTTACAAGTGCTTTGGGTGTTGAGCTCATTCACTGATAGCAGCATTTTTATGAATGGAAGGGAGCAAGGTCCAAGGTACTTTCCAGGTTTGTGGAAATCAGTCATGTCTTATCTGAGAAGCTCTCTGAATCTTGTGGCCCCAGGATCCTTGAAAGTTATATTGCTTTAGGTTTGGTAAGGAGTCCTATGTCCTACTTTACTTACGTAATCAATAATTTTCCTTTGGTGGTTGTTTCTCCCAGTGTTCTCTAAAACTGTGGAGAAATGACCTGTGAATTCCTCCAATATTGTATCTTTGTTTCTCATGGGATGTGCTATGTCCAGGGATTAGACTCTGGTAAACCAATAGAAAAATGTTTTCATTTCATTTTCCTGTATCTTTGTCCCAAACCATGAATTGGACCTCCATTGCCTAGTAGAAACAAAACAACCAAGTCCTCCTTTGCCGGGCATTGAAGATACATTTCAATCTGGTTATAAATCTGTTTTCCATAGATGTGCCTGACTTCAATGGTGGGGATACCATTTTGCTAGAATTAAAGAAGATAGCTTACACATCTTCTGCGAAGTGTGGCCAGTGTGGCCAATGGGACTTATAGTTAAAAATGGACAGACAGGTTGGTGGAGAGAACTGACCGTCTGGCTTTTCATTTTGGAGGCATAAGCCACGATCTCTTTCTGACTCTGCCTTTGATTTCCTTCTGAGTTGATGAGATTTTCACTGGGTTAATGAAGGAAAGGCAGGAAATGACCCCCTCCAGCAGAATGCTCCATTGTAGAATTCCTACTTAGTGGGTAGAATTCTGGGCAGGATTGTGTTTACTCATTTCTTTGGTTTTCATCCAGTTCTTGATTTGGTGGAGGAATGAATTAAACAATTTATTTAAAAAATTTTAAACACCCACAGGGGTCTAGATTCACTGTCTGTCCTACCCAAGGCCTCTCTGTCAAGGAAATGCAAAGGCTCTGGGGAGTGGAATTGGGAAGTCAGATTTCAAGTTTAGCAGTATGAGTAGTGGTCAAACTTTCTGAGTCTTGTTTTCCCCATACTGAAGAAGGGTGGGTGAAGGTCATGCACCACAGTGGCTGTGTTGGTTACAGGATACAGTCTGTGAGAACTCCCCAACCCAGTGTCTAGTGCATGACAGCTGTTCCAGTTTGCACTTAGCTGAACCAGAGCAGAGGAGGAACTCTGTTGTTAGTGTTTTTATTGCTAGTTTTTTAGTGTTTATATTGCTAGTGTTTTTATTGTTGTTAAATGTCCCTTTGGCAGGAACCTAGGGTTGACCAAAGTCTGCTTCATTTGCTCAAGTCAACTCCCTGTTGATTTTCTAAGGGAGGTAGATATACAAAGGATTGTGACAAAGAAACCCCAACTTACAATAACTGGCATGAGGTTCTGTGTCCGAACATCAGTGCAGGGGAGTAAGGTGGAGCATGCAGGAATCCATTATACTAACATGGTTAGACTTAACACATGTTCCGGACCAATAGAACACATCCACTAGGCCCGGGGGGAATGTTACCAGAGCAAGAAAGAACCCGCTTGCTCATCCTGCAACTGAGCAGTAGTCCTGGGTCTGCTTGACAAATGAATCAGAAAGGCCAGGTGGCCACCCGTCAGCCTCCAGTATGGGAGTGAGCCTGTCCTACAGAGACGGGGAAGAGGAGAGGGAGAGCCCTAGTGTAATGAGAGGGAGCGTAGACATAATGAGGCACTCAAAGGCACAGTGACCCTGACCCCCAGCAAACAGGACTGTCAAATGCTGGCTCAGGTTCTGGCAAATCCGGAGTAGGTCTTCCTCCTGGGGAAGGAGCATTTCAAAGAGGAGGATTAGAAGAGCTTCACCTCCCCACCCCGCCCCCACCCGCCCTCAGAGGCCACATCATCTAGACTTGGTTTGATGTCTCTCAAGGGAAACTTAGATTTTTATCCTCATGAGAGAATTTGACAACAGATTACACTCATTGGGGTCTTACGCTTGCTTTCCCCCTGAACAGAGGAGGGGCACAGTTTACGCCTTCATGGAATTCCAAACTCAGATTCCAAGAAGAAAATTGCATCTGTTCATGTAATAAATAATAATGCATTTGGACCTGGCAACCACGAGGCATGGCTGCAGAAGATATATAATACAATTAGCCCTTGCGGAGAGTTGCCAGCTGACAATGGGGCAAGATTTATGTGTTTGCTTTTTCCATAAGTACAATTTTATTTGATAAGTGCAGTCCAAAGATATAAAGAATTAATCCAGGGTCTGCATTGTGGGAAATTTCCTCTGTAATATTAAAATAAATATCACCCCTCTATCCAATTATATAAAATTACGTTAATAATATCTCCTTTGTTGTTGTTGTCTGCCTGTTTCATCTTGGTAGCCAAAGAGTTTATTAAAAGCAGTGACTGGCTTCCTTTCAGAAAGAGGTAGTTTTATTTATTTATTTATTTTTTTATCATCTTAGAAGAGTACAATTATTTCCTTTATAAAAAGACACTCCTGAGTGGGGTGAAGGGTCTGGTTTTCATGAGACAACCTTTGCTCTGAACACTCCCCTCACTGTAACTCCTCCCTGATGGCAAACTTGAAATTTTAGGAATAGTAGAGTCACACTCTGCTCTGAATATGGGTCTGCGACTGGGGGCACAGACATACCTTGTTTTATTGCGAGTCACTTCACTGTGCTTCACAGATGTTGCAATTTTGTTTACAAATTGAAGGTAAGACCCTCCACCAGCAAAAAGACTACAGTTGACTTATTACTATTCTCGTTTTATTGTGGCGGTCTGGAACTGAACCCGCAGTATCTTCGAGGTATGCCTCTGTGTAAAGTGGGCCCCACATGTTTAATGGCTTGCTGTGGCTACTTATTAAGAGTTTATCCTCGGCCAGGGGTGCTGTACACAGTCTCTGCCAAGCAGACTTAGGACCTGGGAGAGAAAGCAAGAAGTGACAGAAAAATTCAAGTGTGCATGGGGCTCAGACAGAAATAACAAGGCCCACTCATTCACACAGGCACACACAACACACACGTACTTGCCCACCGCTTGCGTTAGCTGCCACTTCCCTGCAAGTGTGGCCCATTGTCTGCACACTGCTAGTTGCTGTCTATGGTGAAAAAAGCACAGAAATTGCTAGTGCACATTTAGAAACTTTTATACCAATTGGACACTGTCATTTTATGTCTGTGGAATCTAATAGGAGTAGGAATAAAAATTTGGCCTTATAGCTTGCATTTTATTGTTTTAGACATATCACTTGCTAGAAATTAAGTTGTTTTTTTTAATTGGGAATACAGTGAATTAGAAAAGAAGATAAAACTGGGTTTTTCACTGGATGATTTGATAAAGTGCAGGTCTATACAGATAGAACCTTTTCCATCCACAGACCCCCTTCGAAAAATTAGAACACAGCAGAATAAATGTTGGCTGACCTCACATCAGCTTTGAATATGACTCAAACAACTACTTAACTCCCTAACTTTTAAAGAAAAGAATTTTTTTTATTGATTTCAGAGAAAAAGGGAGAGGGAGAGAGAGAAACATCAATGATGAGAGAGAATCATCGATCGGCTGCCTCCTGTGCACCCCCTTCTGGGGATTGAGCCTGAAACCTGGGGCATGCGCCCTAACTGGGGAATCAAACCATGACCTCCTGGTTCATAGGTCGATACTCAACCACTGAGTCACACCAGCTAAGCCATTGGCAGGGGACGAATAAGAAGAAACTAGGATTTAGCGCAGTCTCTTCTGTCCCAAACATGCATAGATTGAGACCTCACAACAATCCGTTGCCGAAGTATAATGCAAAACACTTTACAGAGGAGCAGACCCAGGACACACAGGTTCCACAGCTCAGAAGGGGTGGAGCCAGATTTCTGTCCCAAGAGACATTTCTTTCTTTTCCTTGACCCGCCTGGACTTGGCTGAGACACCCAAGGTGTGGGGGTGGTGTGCCCACTCTGCTCCAGGTGCCCACCGTGTGAATGAAGCACCTCTAGGCATTCTCTCAATCCCTCCTCCAGCCCTCAGACCTGAGCCCGATCCAGATGAGGAGTCTGAGTCATGGAGACATAGGTTCATTGGTGTTTATTTTATTGTTGCAGATGCAATATCCTGCAATGCAGACCCCGGTTAATTCTTTATATCTTTGGGCTGCAGTTGTCAAATAAAATTGTACTTATGGAAAAAGGAAATATGAGACCAAGCAGTGTCTGACATTGGTTCTATTTGGCGAGAGGCAATGTGGCTCAGAAGTTCATTTATTGAATTTATTAGAGGCCTGATGCACAAAATTCGTGCAAGGGGCTCCAGATCAGTGATGGCGA
>NW_006284336.1:2920614-2920907 GCF_000327345.1 Myotis davidii | reverse complement strand
TAACTATGGTTTCAAATATCAAAAAATTTCATATGTGACACGGCACCAGAGTTAAGGTAGGGTTTTTCAAAATGCTGACACGCCGAGCTCAAAAGGTTCGCCATCACTGCTCTAGATTATTAGAGTCCAACAATCTGTACTCATATCCAGGTAACATAGCGGGAGGCACGGCTGCTTTGTAAGGCTGTGCGGGCTGTGCACAGCGCAACGTCGAGGGACTCCACTTCCACCGACATCTATGTAACGGGGCCCTGAAGTTGTGCAGTGCACACCTGCGTGCCTGAGTCAGTGGC
>NW_006284336.1:2915496-2920567 GCF_000327345.1 Myotis davidii | reverse complement strand
ACCTGAAACCTGCTGTCCAAACTAGTCTCAGATGCATTTTCCGAAAACACGCCAGCTCCACCCCTGCCCTCAGCAGAGAGAATGACTCTACACACTCCGCTTGGTGCCCCCATTGTCCAGCCCCGGGGGCAGGTCACTGGTCAGAAACAAAGCAAGATGAGCTTGTGATACACCCTTTGTTGGCCCTTTCATCTCTGGCTCGCTGCGCTTTTATGAAATGTGAAAGTAGATTATGGGCTGTAAAGCGCTATAGAACTCTGTTAGGTAATGATTAAAACATAGCAAATGCTGCCAATGATAATAAAGGAAGAATGAGGTCATAGGTAAACTTACTCACGTTTCAGCTACTCTCGTTGTTTTAGAAGGTCCAGATTCCCCAACAAGAACAAAACAAGCATTTGTTCCTATTGCTATCTCCATTGGCCTCTCTTAGCAAGACTTGGCATGCAGTAGGCATTTAGTAAGTGCTGACCAGGGAAGGAAGGAAGGAAAGAAGGAAAGAAGGAAGGAAGGAAGGAAGGAAGGAAGGAAGGAAGGAAGGAAGGAAGGAAGGAAGGAAGGGTTAAATGAGTGGATAAATGAAGGTGGAGAGAGAGGAGACACTGGGAACTCGCTGCCTGGATGTAACATTTTTGGAGAGGTAGACTGGTGTCAATTATACAATGGTACCTCTTTGGGTGTAAGTTAACCTGTCATGGAAACAAGTGTTTATTGAGCCCCAACTATGTCAAGCCCTGTGTTAGGGGTTTCTCCACATGCTAGTTCATTTAAGCACTCTTCAACCTCATGATATAATTACTATGGTTCCATATTACAGGTTAAGTAACTGGCTCAGCTTCATGCTTGTAAGTGACAAATACAGGATTTGAGCATAGTCCCACATGAATCCAGAGCCTACACTTTTCTGTCCTATTTGTTAAGCCAAGCAAAATCGCCTCTAATTGATGTGGTAAACTCCCTTTTTGGAATCATGGGTTTTTCAAAGTGTTCCCCTGCGCCGCCCTCACACTTCCCCATCCCCCCCCTCCCCCCCCCCTCGCCCCAGCCTTCATCCACCCGGCTTGTTGTTAGGTTCTTGCCTTCTCTGAGAAATCCTTACTTTCCCACATACCTGGCTAGGGCCGTGGCTCCAGGAGGGACACCAGGCATGGGTCCTGGCATGCAGCTGGTCACCTGCAGGCTTTGTTCCAGCTTCTCAGTGCTTATTCTTAGGTACAGTGCTGAGAAGGGCTAGTGAGAAGTCTAAGGGTGTACGTCAGAAGTCCATGAAAGCTACAATAACCAAGCTGAAGGGATGGAGGAAGAGAGAGAGAAGAAAGGGAGGGAAGAAAGAGAAAGGAAAAGAGACAGATTAAGATAATCTCCCCCCCCCCTCGCCCCAATCATTGAATTATGCTGAGTTGATCATTGAATTATTGGATTTATCTTTTCCTTCAGTGATCAATGGTAGAAAAGGCTGGGGAAATTCAGATTCAGGGTAATAAAAAGAGAGAGAAAAAATCCCTTCGTTGTCCTGTCATTTGATGCCATTGGATTCCCGAAGGGGCTGCACGCCGCTGACTTGTTTTGTCGATGTTGTTAATTTCCCTTCCAGCCTCTGGAAGTCCAGGGGACAGGCCTGAGAGGGACGTGGTTGTGAGCAGGGAGGGAGGGCGGGGTGTGCAGGTCAAGTGTCAACACCGCTCAGTCCTTCAACCTGTCAGCGTGGTGCCACTGCTTCTGCCCAGGCCTGGAGCTTTCCCTGTGGCCCACATGTCACCTCGAATCTGACTGTATGTTTCCAGGGCATGGCTTGTTAGCCCCCTCCCCCTTCTCTCCCGCTTGGATGCTGACCCAGCATTGGTTCCTTTCACTGCCAGGGTGGCGTGGTGGGGGCAGACCTCTGACATCGTGGAGGGCACCTTGTCCAGCCCACCAACAACGGGGGCAGCTTGACACTCCTGGAGTGCCCCTCCTCCCTGCACGGCTGAAAGAGGGTGAGGCCTGGGCGGGGCATATTGTCAGTGTTGCTTGTTCCTACTACAGTAGATACTTCTAGGGTTTGAGTACAGTTAACAGAACGTTGTGGGCACGGGGATTGGGCCTCTTGCCACTGAAGCTGCAGAGCCTGGAGAACTCCAGGCATCTAATTTGCCATGCTTGGCACTGGAAGGGGATTTGAACACAGTGCCCTCTGTTTCATTTTTCTGTGTAGACTGCATTCTAAAGCTGTCTCTCAGAGCTTCGTCATGCTTAGCCACAGGGTGATGGCCTCTGGTGGCTTTCCTGCTCGCTCTGAATTCCCAGGGATTCCGAGCAGCATACGAATGTGCTCTGTATTCAAGGCCCCCGCTGTGGCCGGGGCCTCCAGTGTGCTGCCTGCTAATGGCCCCTGAAGAGCCTACTTTCTGTCACTGGATTGGTGGGTGGGCACTGGGCAGGTTGTCATCAGAACCATCCCCTTTTTCTCCAACCAAGGATTTGGGGCAAAAAAGAAAATCCTGTGATGGTTTGGAATTCTGCATTCAAATAATCCAGGATGTCTGGAGCCTTCCTATCTCTTAGATTTAATTCTCTGGAAACTTTCTGAATAAACGTTCAGTCATCCTTTCATGCAGATGCTAACTGACCAGATGTTTATAGGCCGATTAGAAACTTTAAAACTCACATCGAATCTGGTTCATGGGACTTTAGGGTCACGTCCTTCACTCCTTTGATTTGGTGACCATGTTCCTAATTACATTTGGGCGTGTGTAGTTGGGGAGATTAAAGGTGGAATCTTATTTCCTTCCCCTTAAATCTGAGTGGCCCTAGTGACTTGCTTAATAAAGCAACAGAAATGTTCACGGACATCCACAGCCAGGTCATATAAAAGGCTTGCAGCTTCAGCCCAGACCTCTTAGAGCCCTTGACCTTTGTATGTATCACATGTGGATGAATAACCACCACTCATTTCAACCTTTCGATAAACAGCTCCCTCTGGGATGGGTGCCATTAATAAGCAACACTTACAGAATTATTTAGAAATCATCAAGCTATTTTGTAGATAGTTCACTTAAGAATTTCAAAAGCTGTGATGCATATTATTAATATCACAGCTGTTAAGTGCTTTTTGTAGGGAAATATGCTTTGCTCTCCCATTTTAGAGATGGTAACGGACCCATCAAGGCTGCGTCTCATCACAGTAACAGTTTTCAGAAATTGGCAGTGGATCGTCTCAACATTCAACCTCAGCTCTAGCTCTGGGACGTCTGTGCCAGTGTTATGATCAGGAATGTGAGGGAGACATAACTTGTTAGCCAGCACTTTTAGTTAGAGGCTGAGGGTCTATGGGGTTTGGCACGCTCTTTCCATTTTGCTTTCCCATTATAAATTGAGTTGTGCAGAAAACCCAAAGTGTCTTTAGGTATGGTCTGCCTCCTTTTGTAATTTCAGAATTTGATGCCATGGTTTTCAATAGCCCTTTTTGTAGAACTACCTCTGGCTGGCTTGTGAAGAAATGCCTTATCAAAGTTCAAAAGTGTTATCTCCAGGAGGTCAATGAGAAGGAAAACAACCTCTTATCAGCTGGAGCCAAGTTAATGTTTCTCCATTTATGTGACACCTTAGATTGGGGATCAGAGGGATTAAGGAGTACATGGGTCATGGTAAGACCTTAGTATATAGCACATGGCAGGCCACAGAGGAACCTTCATTTATTTGGGGGCTAAAGGGACCTCGGCTTTGGGAATAACTTTAAGGGAAAAATCAGTTATGGAGCTCTGTCTAGGGGATATGGAGAGTTTGAACATGTCACAAGCTTATCATCATATGAAATATGGAGGCCAACATCTCATGTTGGCTGGATGTGGTTCAGGGGCTTTGCATACATAATACTACTTAATCCTCCCACAAAGACATGAGGAAAGGAAAGGAAACCAACAGCAAAAACTGGATGTACATGTTACTAATATGGTCTCTGGGTCTGCCTGACTTAGGATCCAGTCATTTTTCCACAATCCATATTTGATTGAGGCCAAGTAGACTAATATTTTCAAGCCTCAGTTTCTTTACCTGAAATTAGAGGTGATGCAAGTGAAATACTTGGCCTCAAGTACATTATATAGCAAGAGGTCATTAATGGATAGCTAATCTTCCTCACCGCCACCATCAGCATCATTACTATTATCACTGTTATTACCACCATCACCATTACCATCACCATTACCATCACCATCATTGTCACCATGATCATAGTCACCATCACCACCATTATAATCATTATCACCATCATCACCATCACTGTCATCACCATTACTATCATTATAATCATTATCACTATCATCACCATCATCACCATCACCATCATTATCACCATCACAATCATCACCATTATCACCATCCTCATCACCATCATTACAATCATTATCACCATCGATACTATCATCATCACCATCACCATCATTGTCACCATCACTGTCATCACCATCATCATCACCATTGTCATGCTCACCACTATGATCATGCCATTCTCTAGGAGACTTGGTGAGCTCAAGCTCAGTGTTATTTGGTATGGGAAATATTTTTAAGTTGTGCTAATACTTTGCTTTATATAACCGTTTCTCATAGAGAGGAAGTTACTCCCTTTTCAACTACTTTTCAATCCTGATTATCTAAAGGGAATGTCACCATTTAATCCTAACAGGATGTTAATGCCTCTCGAAGGCTTAACAAAGTGAAAGCAGGTCTTAGGCCAGAACTCTAGGTAGATGTTATATAACTAGACTTTAACAGTATGGCTTTTATTATTTCTTCACTCTCTTCCTTTTTATTTATAGCAAATAGTAATAGTTTTGCACTTACAGTGCTGATAAAAGCTCTTATACAATGCTATTAAAGAAAAGGATAAAATATTGAGTAGATTAAAAGTAACAAATAGTACAGCATGTACATGGATATGACAGAAATGATGATGCTGGGCCCTAACCGGTTTGGCTCAGTGGATGGAGCATCAGCCTGCAGACTCCAGGGTCCCAGGTTCAAATCTGGTCAAGGGCATGTACCTTGGTTGCAGGCACATCCCCAGTAGGGGGCATGCAGGAGGCATAGCCTG
>NW_006284336.1:2912153-2915481 GCF_000327345.1 Myotis davidii | reverse complement strand
CATGTACCTTGGTTGCGGGCACATCCCCAGTAGGGGGTGTGCAAGAGGCAGCTGATCGATGTTTCTCTCTCATTGATGTTTCTAACTCTCTATCCCTCCCCCTTCCTCTCTGTAAAAAAATCAATAAAATATATTTAAAAAAAACTTAAAAAAAAAAGAAATGGTGATGCTGGTACATGAATATTTATAAACTGAAGTGTAGCCCACCCACCCCCCCAAAAAAACAAAAAACCTAAATTAATTTTGCTTCTAGGCTCAGAATTATGCTTTTCTATCTATCTCTGCTCTTCCTAAAAAGCCTTGTACAGTGTCCACTGTGTCAAAACCAGCCAGGAAAACCTAATAAACATGCAGCTTATTGGCCCTGACCCAGTGGTGTCCTGGAAGCAGCTCTGACCAGCTCACAAGAGCCTTTTGGGCACATCTCTTCCCAACTCTGTTCAGTGACATATCAGTAGCTGAAATTGTCCATGGTGAGAAAATTTACACCAGGCAATTGGCACAAATCAATGTGTTGTCCTTCCCTCCCCTACTGCTCCCCAAGAGAGTTGTTTGCAAAATTTACCATCACTCCCACTCTGCCCCTGACCAAAGCCTACTGAGTCAGGAACTCTAGGCCAGAACCCCAGGTAGCCATGAAGCTGCCTGCCATCCAGGTGACCCTGCTGCTCAGTCTGCATTTTAATCACTGCCTGAGAGGCTCCCAAACTGGAACTGCAACTTCCGTTTTCTCTAAGCCACTCTCTATAGTAGCCTTCTCCCACCCCCACCCCCTACACACACACTCCCTCAGCTCTGCCCAGCTATAGGGAGAGAAAATGCTGCCGAGGCTTCCCTATCCTATGAAGCAGAAAGGCACTGGGCAGGGACGGAGAAAAGTCTCATTTAAACACAAATAGCTGAAATAATTGCTGAGCAAATCTAGAAAATGACTGGCTAAGTAAATTGCTTTTTTGTGTAAAGTTTCTTTGAGCTTGCCCCTGGTGGGGCCAGGGGGAGGGAGAAAGTGACTCCCTGAGAGGCTCAGCTGACAGTTGAGTCCCTGGCTGCACCTCCCCTGAGTGACACAGGCATTTCCTACTGCTGTGCTGCTGCGGTTGCAGCTGCCTCTGCCTGCAGGGCTGCTGAGCTTCCCTGGGAGGCCGGGAAGGATAGGAGGGATCACTGCAGACACTGAAATATCCGTCTGGCGCTGCTGTGCCATTGGCTTCCTGAAGCTGTGCTCTATTGTGATCGGTGTGGACTCGTTTGAAATGGTGTCTAATTGTGCAAATAAAAGGCTCGGGGACATCGCTACCCATTGCTGGGCATCTAATATGTGTTGTTTATTCTGTTAGGGTGATTTTATTTGGAATAAATCTTAACAGCTTAATGCAGGAAGAGCAAAGAAGCACTGTGTCCAGCCCCTTGGCACACATTTACATGTACATCAGCTCCGTGTGTTCCATATTCTTATTCTGCACCGAGGAGCAGAGCTGGGATTCCGTGTGGCCAGGCTGTCCCCGGGCGCCGAACTCTTACCTAAGGTAGGTGAAGCTCAGGCCTGGGCATAGCCATTCCCTTTTAAGTCCTCCCAGGTGGGTAATGATGGTGGCTGTGTTGCTGAGGAAAGGAAAACTCAGACACTTGCCCAAGATCACACAGGAAATGAAAGAAAGTGCTAGAAGGAAATCAAGAACTGAAACAGAAGTAAGAACACAAGGATGTCACCGTTTTGTATGCTGAGCTGCTGCTGCTCAAACCCACAGGAGGTGAAATCCTCAGGATCACGAACCTTGAGACCAGGAGTGATTGAGTGGGGTCAGGGGGAGAGTGACTCCCCACTCTGTCAAGCTCTGGCTCCCCACTCCTGACAAGACTGTTCTGCTGCTGTCAAATGGCCATTATAATATTAGCTCAAGGTATCATCGCACAGATTTTAAGAAAGTAGCATGCACAGCCCTCCTAGCAAAATTCCTGACAAAGCAGGGGGAAAAGTGTTCTTGTTTTTATTTCAACCCAAAGGGGGATGCTTTTGTGAGTTAGCCTGGCTGTCCCCACGGTTAGTACAGCCATGAGCACTAAACCCGATCAGGGATGCCAGCCATTAATGAGAGAGAGAGAGAGAGAGAGAGAGAGAGAGAGAGAGAGAGAGAGAGATATGATTGGCACAAGGTCCTCCAGAGAGGCTGGCTAAACCCCCTGGGCTGGAAAGAGGGTCATGTATTGGTTTTATCTTCCCAGAGGAACTCACTTATTTGTCACCACCTGGTCTGACCTTGAGCTTGACCCACTTACCCTTCTCACAGTGGCCATATCAATGCTGAGCCTGCTGGGGATCAATTTGATCTCAGAGTGGTCTGCTCAGGCCAAGAGTAAACTCCCCTTTCCTGTCTGTGGGTCAGAATGAAGGCTGCCTCGTCTCCCGCTGGACTAGGTAGATATACTGGTTTCAATTTTTGATCTTAGCATGTCAACAGTTGCCCAGATGTAATGCAAGAAGCTGCCTGGGGCTTCTTTTCATTCTTGTTTATGTTTGAAAATACTCTCAAATATTATAAGATACTACTTGGTGATTGAAGGCAATCTAGAAAATACAAATAAGCTAAAGTAAGAAAGAAATTTTTAAACCAGGAATCCCACCTTCCATAAACATGAGGTATACCTTAATATTCTTAATTCAACTCCAATTCTTTTATAAACGAATGGAACAACTGCTTTCCAAGCAATGGCATAAATAACCATGAAATTTTTTTTTTGTTTTTTTTTATTAGAGTGTATTTTATTTTCAAAACTCAGCTATCAGCTTGTACAGTGTGTATACATTATTTGGGGACACCCTGTATGTCGACTATCGACCATTTCCAGGCATTGTTCACAGTATGGGATGCTGAAAGATAATAGTCTCTGCAAACTAATAATGGAGAAAGAATATAACAAAATAAAACAAAATATAACATATTAAATGATAAATCACATTAAATTGAGAGCGTTGATAGAGGGTGTTCTTTTTTTTAATAGAGTTTAACCCAGACTTGCCAACAGGTGACACTTAAACAGACACCTCAAACAAGACTAAGTGGGAAACTGAGGGGGAGTGTTTGCTAGGCAGAAGAACAGCCAGTGCAAAGGCTCTGAGGAAGATGGTTGTTTTAGAAAATTAAAGCTCAAAAGAAATGTTAACTGGTTAAATAGTCTCGATTTTGATGCTTAAGAAAATTCACATGGATAAACATTTTGGACACTTGGCTTGAATTTTGAAAAGGAAAGAGCTGTCCCTGACCTCTTCTGGATCAAGGTTTCAGGAAGACACAGAATAGTCATGGCCTTTGCCTCCCTCTGGCACCCA
>NW_006284336.1:2909924-2911955 GCF_000327345.1 Myotis davidii | reverse complement strand
TTCTCGCCCTTGAGGGTTGCAGGAGAAGCCAAATTGCAATTAGAAGATTGCTTGGTGAAGGTGCCGTAAGAACAAAGCAAGTGGTGTCTTCAACTCATCCTTCCATCTCCTCCATGAGTGAGGGTGGCCAGGAAGTCTGGCAGTGAAGGCGACCTGCAGTTAGATAGTTTCTTTCCCATCTCTTCTGTTCACTGCCATGTAGAGTTTGGAGACAATAGTCCCTGTAAGCCACTGAAATCTTTCTTGCCTCAGTTTTATCACCTGAAAAGTGTGAATGATGCAGTACATACACATGCTGGTTTATGTAAACCCTCTGGCACACTACATTGCTGTTACCATAAGCCATTTTCTTTATTTCTTAAATTTCTTAGATCGGAGCCATTCTGTTCCATTAAAATGACACTCAGCCTTCAACTGAAAGTACTTGCTGACAATCTGTGGCCACGACTCTGCCATTTGGTTCCTGACTGTAAGACCCGCTCAGACTCCCCAGGGCTATAGGTGAAGGCTGACTAGTGGTATAATCCAGGAGAGGAGATAAGGAGATTCAGACTTCCATCAGTGCCTATAGGAAGTGTCAACATTCTGGGTACTTAGAGACTGGATATGTCTCGCTCTCTTCACTCCTGTCATTCAGTGCTTATCCTCAGTCCCATTGTGTGGGCAAAACACACCTGAATCTAAGAGACAATCTTAGTGTCTGATTGGAGAGGCACCCCCATCATACCCAACAACATGCTGTGCAACAGAACATAATCTTCTGAATCTCTCAGATCGCATATCGTTTATGAGAAAGTTTTGTTAGCAGGCATTAAGATTACAAGGAATTAATTTTAACCTAGAAAGGAGTAATTTTGCAGGCAAGCAGAAACAATTGGGGTTTTCAAAAGCACAGATGCCAGTCTTGGCCACAGAGAGCCCCCGATGGTCTGAAAGCCTCTTCGCAGTCTGCTTCCCTTCCATGATGTAAGGCCATGTTTTACAGTCAGGGGCCCTGGTCCCGGAGGGAGCTTTCTGCTTTGCTGCCTTAGTTTAGTCATCACATAGACAAGGCATTAAATGATACCCGGACACATCAAAGGACAATTACTTCCTTTTCAGTTTTCTGTCAGTGTTTCTGAAAGTGTCTAGGAGAAAAGGTCTAAATTGTCAATCCCTTTCCAGGGTTGCCAGTTTAGTAAATACAAATATAAACTACCCCAGTCAAATCTGAATTTCAGATGAACAATAAATACATCTTTTAGTAGTATGTTCCAAATAGTGCCTGGGACATACCTATACTAAAGAAGTACTTGTTTATCTGAACTTAAAATTTAACTGAGACAATAGACCCTGTATTTTATCCAATAATTCCACCTCTTTCTGGTTTCCAGTAATGGCCCTTTTTAACTAAGATTGATTTCACTTCAGGCTCAGAACCTATCACTGGCAATAATAGCTAATTAAAATTTAATATCAAGATTTTGTTTTCACGGTATTTATTTTTACATGTACCTTTTAACTTAGGGTAAATAATACTGGTTGTGAATTTACATTAGTTCTTTTTAAAATAATTTTAATTTAAAATTAAATTCAATTAAAAACTAAAAAAAAGGGTGGATTTTAAAAACATTAGTATAGAGCAGTGGTCGGCAAACTCATTAGTCAATAGAGCCAAATATCAACAGTACAATGATTGAAATTTCTTTTGAGAGCCAAATTTTTTAAACTTAAACTATATAGGTAGGTACATTATTATTAACTTCATTAGGGTACTCCTAAGGCTTAGGAAGAGCCACACTCAAGGGATCAAAGAGCCGCATGTGGCTCGTGAGCTGCATTTTGCGGACCACGGGTATAGAGTGAACTTGAATGTGGACCAAAATTACTGAGATTGGGACACCCTATTTCTTTTCTCTTTTCTTTCTTTCTGTAATTAGATATATATTGCATATAAATATGGGATAAAAATAGAATACTTAAAGTGAAGTTTAAGGAATTCCACTGCTCTCCCTAGGAATTCTTATAACATAGGAAGAGGGGAAATGCCCA
>NW_006284336.1:2888626-2909885 GCF_000327345.1 Myotis davidii | reverse complement strand
GGGAGATTTTTTTGGGGAGGGGGAGATTTTTCTGCGGGGGGAGGAGGGGGTATCTCAGGACCCAATAAGACTGCCAACTCCTGAGTAAGGCATTCAGGTTTTCATTCAGTCTGCTTTCTTGTTTGGAATTTCCTTTCCCCTTTCATTCTTTACACTTTCTTCCCAAGTTTACTTCATTCAGTGGTTCTCAAAATCTGGGCCAGAAACGTTGAATTGGCTTGGAGTAGGTTAGACATGCAGAATTTTAGGCCCCACCTCAGAGCAGCCATCTCTCTTGATAAACCCTTGAAGTGTTTCTGATGAATCTTAAAGTTTGAAATCGACTGTCGTAATTCATGCATCAAGGCACAGCTACAAAGACCACCCATTTTGCAAGAGCCTTTGCTTCTCTTAGCTGGAAATGTTCTCTTCCTTATCTGAATGCCCACAACAGTTCACCTGAAATCCCTTATTATTCTTTGTAGGCGCTATAGTTATTTGCAGTCAGGGTCTACTGTGACCACCATGAGCTCCCTGGGAAGAGGAACGTTATAAATGTATATATAAAACTTACTGAAGAAATATCTGAGCTCCTTATCTGACAGAGGGTTTTTAAAAATTAATTTATAAGCGGTCTTGTACATAGGAATCATTAAGAAAGCAAATCACCCAACTCTTAATAGCAGCATCTTGGGCTAAAGATACAAGCAGGACAAGACATAGAAGAAGAAATGCAAATAGCTACATATGCAAAAATATTCAGTTTTACTGGAAAGCAAGTAAGGAGAAATTAGGATATGAATAAAGAACCGCATTAGCTATAAAATTAGCAAAGATTTAAAAATGGTAATGTTCAGTTTTGGCAAGAATGCAGAAAAATAAACTTTCATATAAAGTGTTGGGGGTGAGGGGTTTGTTATTCAATCAATATGGAAAGTAATTTGGCAGAATATATAGAGAGTCTAAGCAAAGTTCATGCCCTTTGACACAGTCATTTTTCTTGGGGAAAAGTCAGAAATGCACATGAATATTTATGCACAAATATGTTCATTGCAACATTATTTATAAATAACAAAAATATGGGAATGGAATGCATGCCAAAATGGTTAAGTAAATTATGTTAAGTAGAAATGATGGACTGTATGTAGCTATAAAAAATGCTTTCAAAAGATATGTAATGACATGGAAAATTTGCTTCTTATCATGTTAAGTTAAAAAAAGACATCAAAATAAATAAATAAATAAATATATCTATAGTACTATAAGAATTCTGTCAAAAACATGTGCCTACGTCCAAAAACAAAATAAACCAAAATGTTGGCAATATTAGCCCTGTATAGTAGGAAGTTCTATTACTATGTGATGTTGGGTCCCTTTATTTTCCTCTAGACTTTGTGGTATTGGGGCAAGGATAGACAGCTTGATCAATGGGAGAAAAGAATGTGCAGAAATAGATTCCCATATATCCAGTCAGCTGTTTTTTTAAAAAATATATTTTTATTATTGATTTTAGAGAGGGAGGGAGAGGGAGAGGGAGATTGAAACATCAATGATGAGAGCGAATCATTGATCAGCTACCTCCTGCAGTGCCCCACACTGGAGATCTAGCCCACAACCCGAGCATGTGCCCTGACCGGGAATGGAACCGTGATCTCCTCGTTCATTATGTGGACACTCAACCACTGAGCAACACCGGCCAGGCCAGTCACTTGTTATTTGTGGAACATCAGTATAAGCATATAGAAAAAAATAAACCTTGATCCCCTACCTCACTCCTTAGACACAAATTAATTTAGATGGATCTGAGACTTAAATGTAAAATCTAAAACTTTCTAGGATAAAACATAGGAGAATATCTTCAAGTGTTGGAGGTAGGCCAAGACTCTTGGGGAGGAGGGGCAGTTTTGAGGAGTATCATTGAGTTAAAAATATCTGTCCCAAGTTATTTCAAATCCCTTCACTAACCTTTCAAGTTAGTGTCAGGGTTTTTTAAAAATTTTTTTTTAAATTTATCTTTATTGTTGAAAGTATTATGGGTCTCCCCTTTGTTCCCCCCCGCCCCCTCCCATTGACTCCCTCTACCCTCCCAGGCCTTCTGTGTCCATGGGATTTGCATATATGCATATAAATTCTCTGATTAATCTCTCCCCACCCACCCCTGCCTTCCCTCTAAAATTTGTCAGTCTGCCCCATGCTTCTGTGTCTCTGCATGTATTTTGTTCATTAGATTCCACATATGAATGAGATCATGTGATACTTATCTTTCTCTGACTTAGCATAATGCTCTCCAGGCTTCTGTGTCCATGGGATTTGCATATATGCATATAAATTCTCTGATTAATCTCTCCCCACCCACCCCTGCCTTCCCTCTAAAATTTGTCAGTCTGCCCCATGCTTCTGTGTCTCTGCATGTATTTTGTTCATTAGATTCCACATATGAATGAGATCATGTGCTACTTATCTTTCTCTGATTTAGCATAATGCTCTCCAGTTTCATTTGTGCCATTGCAAATGGTAAGAATTCCTTTTTTTACAACCGCATAGTATTCCATTGTGTAAATGTACCAATTTCCCCTTCTGCTAAAGGATGCATCTGATGGTGATTATTTGAAAAGAACAGGGAAACATTATTCAATAGCACAAAAACCCTGAGCTTTGGAGCTAGGCAGACATGGGTTTAAGTGGGGGCTCCTCTTTTAGCCACATGAGCAAGACACTCAGCCTCAAAACTTCACAGGGTTATTTTGACATTTAAGCCAAGTAATGTACATAAAGTGGCCAGCACCTAATATAGTGTTGGGCATGTAAGAGGTACTCAGATATTTGTTCCCTGTCCTTGTCTCCTTTATCCAGGAACAGAAGTTGCTATCTCCAGGAGGTAGTGGTTAGGGCACAGGTTCAGAGTTCGGCTCTTTGGATTGAAGTCACACATGCTCCCTGAGTAATTTGGAGCAAATTTTATTTACTCTCTCTGTGCTTCAGTTTCATCATATGTAAAACACCGAATTAACTCCTAAGGTTGTTGGCTACTAGATCATCTGCATACAGTGCATAAAGTGGCTGAGCATATGTAAGAGATGTTAGCTACAATTACTATGGAGGGACCATCTTCAGAGGTCAAAAATTATTTCCTCTGGCCCACTGCAATGGTAGGACAGAAGAAATAAGTGCTTAGGACCTCAGAGGGCTGTCTGAGTCTTGGAGATGCCTCAACTCTTCAAGGTCATACTCTTTGTGTTCCAAGTGTCAGTTAAATGCTGGAGCACATGCTTCATGGGACCTGAACAACTCCAAGGTCATTCTACTTAGCACAAGTGACAGTTGAATTATGAACATTTCTCATGTCCTCATCTCCGGGTCAGGATAATTTACACTCTATTTTTTCTTATTATTTTCATGGGGTCTGGGACACAGTCTTTTGAAATCATGTGGTGTTGAAACATTAAGACACGTAACATCTGTGGCGAAGGCCCACTATCAAACCAGAAGCTGGGTGTTCTCAATCTGCTTTCTTGTCTGTGCTGAGGGGAAGAACTGTTTGTAGAATATTCCTTGTTTATATCTATGTAATGATGACTTTTCTGGTTCTGCAGGTTGAATTATTGAAAGGTATTTTGTCTTTTGAGTAAGTTTTTATACAAAGAAAAAGATACAGTGGATATCCAAAAATGAAAGCAAAATATTAGTTACAGCTTCTACCACACTGAAGGGGCCAAAGAGCCGCATGTGGCTCTTGAGCCGCGGTTTTCTGACCACGGGTCTAGACTTATGCAGTCATAGATTTTATTGAGAGGGACTGGGTATTCACAAAAGCACAAATATAAGCACAAATACATGTATGCTTTCAAAATATCTCTATTAAAGCCTATCAAATTAATCCAGACCTAGTATTTGTATCTGGTACCATGCTTGAATAGAGTATAGATGCTCAATAATTGAGCATTCCCTTTAAATTTGTCCACGGGATGTAATATTGCCCCAGTGACCATACTTTCTATCATTCCTCCCATTTCATTTCTAGGAAGATGGTTAATTTGCGAGGCCCTGGGGAAGAAGTTGGGAAAAAGGAAATTATGACGATCTCAATGACCCTATAGAACAAGGTAGACATAGTATCTTCTTAGTTAGGAGTCTTTTGGTTTCAAGCAACTAAAATCAGCTTTAACCAGAACAAGTGGCAAGGGGGAAGTTTGTATTATAAGGGTATGGTGTATATTATGATATTCAGGGGCAGGGAAGGAGCCAACATGAGGATGGGACTTGAACCGTGCATGTCATTAGGACTTTCTGTCCATCTCTTGTCTTTGCCCATTTTTATGCATCTGCTCCTCTTTTTTGCTATAGTCTTTATCAATTCAAAGACTGAAAATGCCTACCCCCATGTCTACTCTGAGACCAGGCAGACTGAAGCTGGGTTCTCTTAGTATCTACTCCCAGGGAAGAGACTTTAGCCCTCTTTAGGTCAGATACCATCCGTGTTCTACTCCATCTCAGCCAGGGGCCTACCTCTGTTGCAAATTGACAGCAGGTATCAGCAGGACAGCTCCCAGGAGAGATGCCAAGAATACAGCCAAATTGGTGGCTCTTACATTAATGATACTGATGTTTCATCATGGTTTTTCTCCTTCCCTGCAAATGTCAGAAGGTTGAGAAAGAACCCAAATATTCCAACAAAGCATGTAGAATACACTGTTTTAAGAGACAAATGAAAGATGCCACTAAGAAAGGAGACTCAGGGCTTGACCTTGTGGCATAGACAGTTCATTCATGGGGTCAGAGCATCTCATCAGTTAATCCTTAAAGTATGTCTTCTTGTCCATCCTCATGGCTCTTGCCTCCTTCAAAGTCTTAATCCTCTCCTATCTCAAATAGTCAGTGGGCCAATGAGTTGGCCTTCCTAACTCATGGACTCGCTATTCTCACTCCTGCCTATTTCCTATAGTGCTTTCAGAGACTGAGATTGCTGAAATTCAAATATCCCCATGTCATCTTCACTCTTGAAAACATTAGTGGCCCCAGTAGCCCTAAGAAGTTCATATGCTTTGCTTTGCCCTTTGGGGTTCTAGGCATTGGTTGTGGCCTCACTTCCTCATCATGTACTGCCACCAGAGAAATTTTTTAGGTTGTCCAACTCATCTAACAGGAAAGGCAATGGGATCAGACCCTGAATTCAGGTCTCCCCTCCATCGCTGACTGGTTCTGTGATAGTGGGCAAGGTACTCATCCTCTGAGGCCGTTGTTTATTCCTCAATACAATAAAGTTTTAAAATACCCACACAGAAGTTTGTGGGAAGAACTGAATAAAATAATTCATGTAAAGTGATTTAAAGTTTAAATGATGTCTAGAATGCAGTGAGTATGCAGTAAACACTATTATTGTCATTGTCTTCACCAATAAATTAACACCATGATCAAACAAATAGGCCACCATTTTGATTCCTAGACTTCCGATTTTCTTAGATTCCAAATTTTTCTATCTCACTCATTTCTCTGAAGCCAGCTTGAACACATTCCTTTACAAAATGGCCAAAAAGAAGTTGGGAAGTGTGGAAATTAATATAATGCTGCCTCATTAATGAGCCTTTAAACACAACACACCTCCCTCAGAGGCACCTAAAAGATAAAAATAAATGTTTTTTTTAGAAATAATATCTTTTTCTCCCAAGGAGGATGGGTGAGACACTCCAGGCCTCAACATTGGGCTGCCCGCGAGATCTCTGGAATATGGAGTCTGAGCTGTAGGACCTCGCTTGTCACAGGGGAAAGGATGTCGTAACCCATAATCCATGACCAGCTGGAAATAGAACATCATTGAAGAGATAAGGGCAACAATGGCTTTCTATCCAGTGATAAATTACTAACAGTTGCATTATTTTCCCTTATTTATATATGGGTCTCTTTATTGAATTTAGTGGGAGATAAATAAACGATTTGCCAAGTGTCTGGTTAATATTACTTCTCAGGGTCTCCTTTTAGGCCCAAGTAGACTCCGACTGATACTATCTGTAAGCTTTTCAGGAGGCAGAGACATAACATTTGTTTCTGACAAGAACCCTCTGTTTGCCTTATCTGTTTCATTTGAGAGGCCATCAACCCCTAGCTTCTTTGTTTAAAACAAACTTTTTCCAACCACAGAGGGGTTCTTGAACTTGACTCTCACCACACAACGTGACTGGGTGACCTGGCTTCAAATCTGAGGACGTCTGTCATGCACAGTCAGGCTTAGCACTTCCTGTTGGCTACCAGGAGACAGTGAGGGGCAGGCTGCTGAATGTCTCCCCTTCATGCATTAGGATAAAAGTTTAGTTTTCAAATTTTAATATTTCTTCCTGATCTGAATAGGAATTCTTTTTCTTTTAATCATAACATTAATTTTTGGTAATTCAAGGAGATACCAATACACACTGGTTTAGAAACACAGAAGCTGATCTATGGCAACAAAAAATTAACCTTAAGCCACAATAAAAAAGAAATAAATAACCCTAAGCTTCCACCAAGATACTGCAATAGAGCTGTAAACTCAGAGACCCTCCTTATGTTCAGTATCCATCATTCCAGCGATCTGACTCCGTGTTGAAGGCATGTTCCTACACGTGCCTGAGGAACTTGAACTCCTTCTGTGCAAGCCATTCCAGTGGTAACAGCCTCTGAAAACCTTTCTCTGATCCTAGATCTGTGTCTCCAAACAGCTAATTTCTCTGCCGGGGCCTCATGTTGCTGGCACTCGTCGCACTGAATTGCTGTGTCTCCAGGCGCCTTCCTGTCCTAGACAGCAAGTTCCTGGAGGACACACTGCATTCTCTCTGTGGTTTAGCAGAGGGTTAGGCATGGAGTAAGTGCTTAGTGACTTTCTCTAGGTCATTATAAAGTCTAATGGGACTTTATAAAAGTGTTTCTTTTCCTGGAGTGCTGGTCTTAGTTTTTTTCTTCCTCTGGTTTATTTGCTATTTCAGAAATCTCTCTCTCTCTCTCTCTCTCTCTCTCTCTCTCTCTCTAATTTATATGAGAGCAGAAATTGTGTGTATATGGATACACCATTTCCCCCAATGTCTAGCACAGTGCCTGACATATTTCCTAGTTGGCACTTAATATATGTCTACTGAATGAATGCATGGATGAATAAAAGAAAGGCATTAGGATGTGGGATTTGAAGCCCATACATATGGGGAAATGTCACAATATTTCATAGAAGTCGATACATCTGAGCCGGGCCTGGTTCAAATTCCAATGGCCACACAACTGTGCGGAGAGGAAAAAAACAAAACAAAAACGTAGCCCCTTATCCCTCAATTTCATAATCTGTAAAAAGTGAGAAAAATCTTAGAGATGTTAATAAGGATTAAGAACCAATTCATCCAAAAGCTCCTACTTCACTTTGAGGCTCCGTTTTGATATTAAGACTCTTTCTTTGACTCATGCCCTAGCCCTGACCACTTCCTTGAATGGTGGTCCATATGCAGTGAACTGGGCCCAGGTGAGGTCAGGAAGATGTTCTGGACCTGGGTGATGCTCAGATTGTGGGAGCTATGGTACCAAATGAGAGAGAGTTGGGTGGGAAAAAGAGGCTGCATTGCTATGGCATCAAGGCCTGTCCCAGTCCCTTCAACTCTGCATATTCCTCAATGGAGTCTTGAACGAGTCATCCTTGTTTCAACCATCAGTGGTTCTTTCTTCCCGGACCCTCATCACCTCACCCCATGTGGCTCATTTATTTTCTCCCTCTCTATTTCTCTCTGACCTTGACTGCCCTTCTTTCATCCCTCAATTGAGTTGGGAGGCCATTTCCAGCTGCAATTGGGCAGAGTAAGAAAACCATTTTAAATCAAAGGTAAGAGGGAATAATTTGGGAGTCTGGCTACTAGCTATGTAGCAATAGGCTGTACATCATCCCCACAATGAGTGTGCTGAGTTGTGTCTAAACCTTTTTCTGTGTCTGCCCGCAGAGCACCCCCCGCCGCCACCCAGCTTGCTCAGGCTCTCCGCCTGGCTGTGAGATCACCGCAGGGCTCTGGCCAACCAGGAAGCTCTGGCTAAAAGTTTAAATTCCGAAATCCTTTACACTGCTACCAACATTATTCTTTTAAAACCAAATTGGGAGCATTCTACTCCCTTTACTTCATTTATCAAATGAGTTTCTAATTCTCCAAGTTAAATTTCAAGTGCCTCATCCTGAGATTTAATGCTCTGGGTATCATGTGCCTTTAACTCAGCTCTCTACCCTCAGTTCGCTCTGAATCCTATGGAGCACCACCCCAGACATCATTCCAGATCCCATTTGAGGGAATGGGAGGGCGGGGGCAGGGGACACAGAATACTCCCTATATCTCTATCCTTCTTAATCTGTATTTGTACTATTTTGTGTATATCTTCCTTGGAATTTTAAAGTCATGATTATCTTTTAATAGCCACTCAATTATCACCTTCTTTAGGAAATTTCCCCAGCAGTCGACATGCTGCCTTACTTTGTATCTCCCATAGTTAAAATAAAATTTCCCTTTAACTCGACTTCTAGAGCAGTTTGCCTTGGTGCCAGGTGGCCCATTACAGTGTGTGTGGTCTCCAGGACTACAATTACAGTAGGGTCTCAGCTCAGGCTGCTATCGCCAACACCGTAGACTGGGGGCTTGAACAACAAACACTTATTTCTCACAGTTCTGGAGGCTGGGAAGTCCAAGACCAAGCTGCCAGCCAATTTGGTGTCTGGTGAGAGCTTTCTTCTTAGTTTGTAGATGGCCATTTTTTTTCATGGTGTGGAAAGGAGTGGATAGGGGAGGGATGGAGGGAGAGAGAAAAAGAAAGAGATCTGGATTTTGAGAGATCATCTCTCTTGTGGGTTTTCTTACAAGGACACTAATCTCATTCATGAGGGTTCCACCCTCCTGAACCAATTACCCCACAAAGGCTCCATTTCCAAATGCTATCACATTGGATTTAGCCTCCAACGTATGAGCTTTAGGGGAACTCATACATTCAGTCCTTAGCAAGTATCTCTCACTTCAACCAGGGAATGAGTTTCTTGAGGACAGTTTCTCGTTTCTACTTGATACCGCTTGGCTCACAGTCCGGGACACAGTGAGTGCCCATGTATCTATGGGAAATGAATCTTAATAGTTTTCCCATAGATATCCTTTTCCCCTTTTAGTGCCAGTTTCTTTGAAAGAACTACTTATTATGGAAATGTTCAAAGTACACAAAAGTTGAGAGAATAGTTTGGCAAACCATCTATTCCTCATCCAGTTTCAAAAAATCATGTCCATTTTTTGTAAAAAAAAAAAAAAAAAAAAAAAAAGCAAGACTCTCCTACAGACAAAGCCTTTGGTGGCAAGGGGCATAAAGACACCATTCTGTGACGCTCAATTCATTCAAATCAAGTTTGAGCCGAGCTTCCTCCCATAGAATAACATCACTAGGACTCCCAGTGCAAGGACGTCTTCCAAAGGCAGTTCTGAAGATGAAAACGCAATATAAGAACACACTTCCCCATCATGCGAAGATCTATGACTTGACTGGATAGAAATGTTCCCTTAATGTACTGTAAAAAAAATAAAGATGTTTGGCTAGATTTATCAGCCTGCTCCAGAAGCAGAATTAAGTATCCCTGCTACATTTTTTCTACTTACTTAAAAACACCTGAGTTGTTATATTGCTAGTCAGACAACCGCTTCATTATATAAAAATAATACATGTCTGCCCCGAAGATGTATGGTTTTAAAAGTAGCCTTCTACTTTTAAACACCTCAGACCTGTTGGATGATGTGTTCATGGCAATTCCTAAGGACACAGATGTGGGTGCAATGAACTACATGCTAAAACTGGCTATCCGTTACTACAGATTTTAAATCGATCAGTAGGACTCTAAAGGTATTCAATGTATCAGAGGTCCTCACCTTGATCCCACAAAATGAAATTAAAGCCAACTCCTAAACTCTTAAATTCCTCAGCCTGGACATTGAATGGCAAAGTGAGTTGGGGACAGAAATCTTCATTCTCAACAGAATGGGTCGCCACAGGACATTCCTAGTCAGTGATAACATGTGAATGTGCATATTGACATGCCATCATATCATATTCTCAATTTTAGAATCTCACAAAGTTCATGGCCTAGAGTTTCAACAAACAGTGGGAAGAAGGGTTTTTCTCAGGTCTCTGTTCCATGCATAAGCTGTTCAGTAGTATTGCCTGCAGACTCTATTCCAGGCAATTCACAAGCCACAAGCTGACTGAAAGCAGTCCAAACTGGAGAGCTGAAACAGTGACCCTCATGGCCACGGACCTCCCTGAGGGAGAAAATGAACGAGCAAGGGGAAGGTTGGAGGAGACTGGTGAGAAGATACAGTATTGTGAGGTTAAAAATCAGAATGGATGGAGTTTTATCATTTCTTAGAAGCAGCTATAAAATCCATTTATGATGGAGCAGGAGATTTGGACTCAACTAATCAAGTAGACTCTGGCTTCTTCCTGTGAAGGCTTCCACAAACCCAAATTGGTGGAATATTAATTTGTTGGCTTTTTTATTTCCTCTTTTCTCTCTCAGTGGGAGCCCAAGAGAGAGCTGGAATATCATATTTCACTGGGAAAATCACTCCGAGCTCATCTTAGCGGCTTCACCTCAACCAATAATCCTGTTTATGAACATAGCACTGTGTAGCTTCCTCATGAGCCTTCATCAACAGCTAATTGATTTACTTAAGCCTAAGTAACGGATGATCAGTCTCTGCTGGCCCTCTATCCAGTTCTCACTCTCACCTGATCAGGCCTGACATATCAATGTAATGAGCTGCCTCCGTTCTCCTGTCTTCCAGCCACAGCAAACACCACAGCTTCCAATTAAATTCTGTGTGATTTATGGAAACCCACGAGCTCACTTGCCTTAATTCTTTCCTCTCTGGGCCATGTGATCCTATTAAATTTCGTCCTTAAAATCTAGTGCTCCATGGGTTGTTATGTAGTGAGAAATTTGGCAAAGGGAACAGGCTAGAGGAAGTCTGAAAAATAGTAATAGTTACCTACCACTTAGAGGGCAGGACAGTGTTCCAAAAAAAGGCACAGGGCACTTCAGTAAGGAGTTTATTCATGTCTTTAATTAAACCGTATAAATCTTTAAAGTCCCCCCCTCCCCTTTGAAGAGGAAGATAGATACTTTCCCTATTTTACACAAATAGAAAACTGAGACATGGAGAGATCTTATGACTTTTCCAAGGTCACATAGTGGCAGAGCTGAGACCAGTGCCTGCCACATACTTGACAGACAATGGAGTCGTTCATGATTACTCAATCACTGTTACTGATGATTACTAATCATTTCCCAAGCTGAGGTTGGGTCTCCATGATCTGCACACTTCTAGAGGCCTGTAAAAGCATTATTGGAGTTTCTAAAGCCGTCATTAATATTTCAAACACAGAAATAACTCAGGCACTTACTGGCGAAAGGTGGCACAAAACATGTTAATTTTCTTGGTTAGGGCCGAGTTTTATTAACCCAGAGTAGTTACCTTGGTTTTTCATGCTGATCAGAATCATAGCAAGAAAAAGGAGTCTTTCCTTATTAAATGAAGTTTGACATTCAAACAAGCCAACAAAACAAGCAAGCAATCAAACAAAAGTTTAAAACATAAGTTCATTGGGAAAAAGAATAACAACACAATATTAGGTCTTACAGTGAGGAGAACATTGCTTTGAAGAGAAAGGATAGATTTACATGTAGTAACAAAGGGCAGATCCCAGAGCCACATAGATCTAAATGGAATGGTTTGGTCGACATGCTGCCTTACTTTGTATCTCCCCAAATATTCTGGATAGCAGAATAGACCGAATATGTGTCTCCATGCAGAGAAACATAAACATATTAAAACAGCAACCTCACTTAATTTATCATATTCAGGTAACAAGTGTGATTTGAATCAAGCACCGAACTAGATGCTAGTTGTAGACGTGACAAAAGTCAAGGACTCGCACTCAAGGAGCTCAAGTTTAGTAAAGGAGGCAGAAGCATTAATGAAACAGTTGATTGTGGAGTGATGGAGACTAAAAGAGAAACATGTACTCAGCAAGGCAGTGACATAAAAGAGGGAGTGAGACTTCCCTGACCTACCCAAGCGCAGTAAAACCTTTGCACTCCTTCTTGAAGGGTAACTGACTAACCTGGAGTTGACCAGGTAGGAGGGGAAAACTTGGGAACCCAGTTATCCCTAGACATCACAGTGGATATGAGTGTTAAGTGAATTACACTCTGTTTTTAAATCATTTAATAATGAAACATTCTCCAATTGAATCTATGGAGGATATAGCTTACAATTTCATAAACTGAGCTTCTTATAGTCTTGCCTTAGTATCTTTGCCCCCCCCCCACCCCAGGAGGGTGTTTTGAAAATAGTAGCTGCTCAATAAATGTTTGTTTGTTTAACTCTTGGTTGAGCTCCTATGTCCATAACATGTGGTATAGTAAATGACATAGAATATTTTGAAATGTATTGACATTTCAAGACTTAGAGGACAGTGATACCATAGAACTGATTACATTTGTGGGAAATGGGGGCAGTGGTGATAAGTGTTGATGTGGTCACCAGTTGGCCCCAACTAAAAAGAATGTACACTGGGGCTACAGGTTAGTTGGTTGCAAAGAGCAGGGCACAAGAGTGTGTTATGGGATAATGTCCTGTTAAAAGAAACTCTCAAGAACAAGAAAAAACAACAACGATTTAGATGTAGCTGGCATGGGTCTATGCAGAGAGCTCCAGTAGAATAACAGGTAACGGTTCTTGCTTTGACTTGGCAGCCACTCTGCATAAACTGATTGTGACTTAATGATATTTTACTGCCTATGTCCCATATAAATTTGTTTCTTCAATCTCATTTTCCCAGAGCGGTTTTTCACTCAGCATTGCATTCAGCAAAACCCAAACCACAGAAGTGCTTGATGGCTTCTTGCTTCCAACATGCATTCTTCTTGAAGTCATGCAAAGCCATGAAAGAAGACACTTATGATATTAACTTTCACATGTATTCTGTCGTAAAGTCCAAGGCATAATTTTTCTAAAGACGAACAGGTCTTTGTGGACATTAAGAAACATTGAAATGATTAGTAGCTCAGTGGCAACTTCCCTTTCCCCAGTAAGGACTGGGGCATCACTTTGAAATGAAGCCAGGGAGCATCCTTATATTTGGCTTCATTAAAATGACTAATGTTTATGTGAAGATGCAAAGGTTAATTGCACCATTTCAGAGGGTCATGCACATTCATCTACAATCAAGAGAGTTTCAACCAACAACAAAACACCGCTATGAAATCTGAGGTATTATAAATTTCCATTTTCAAATCAGGTGCCTTCCTAGAATTTTCTGGATCCCACTGTGTTGCCCACTTGAGGACTAATGCTTGAATACTTTCAGATTTGATAGTTAAGATTTCCTATCTTTGAAGACCACCTCAACTTGGGATCTTTGCTCATGGTGTTCTTTTTCCCTCTCACCCACCAATCCACATCCTTGTGATGGTGTAAGTCTTGCCTCCTTCTGGAAGACTTCCATCATGCACCTTTTGAATTCCTTTAGCATTCAGAATCCAGCTTTGATTAAGTGTCCTCTCTCTCATTCCACCATGTCTGTATAACCTGTGCCCTTAGCCAGGTCACAAGCCCCCTATAACCAAAGGCATATCTTCCCCATCTTTTGTATCCTCCAGCATCCCCATCCCAGAGCAGAACATGGAGGAAGCCCTCAGCAGGGATCAATGGTGAACCTGCCCATGCACAGTGCCATAAAAGTGGAAAGATTTAAAGGAAACAGGCATATACTAAATCCTTACTACATGCTAGGTCTTGGGTCAGGATCTTGACATACATTATTAATTTTCATTTACTCGGCAACCCTGCAAGATAGTACTCACATTTTAGAGATGGGAGAACAGAGTCCGAGAGTGTTAATAAGTGGATGAATCAGTATTTGAAGACAGGTCAGCCTGACACTAAGGCTCTGCTTTGCTCCTTAATCCTATGCTGTTCCTTTATCCTGACCAGGGGCTATCTGAACTCCTGATTGTAGCTAATACACTGCAGGGAGAGAGTGAATTTAAGGAATAAAGTATTAAGTAAGTCTGTGCTTGACACTTATTCCCCTACTACCACTGCACGTGAGTGGTATTGATATGAGGCCCAGGAAGCGAAGCTGGAGCGATAAATTATATGGCTTATTATAGACGGTATAGTCAATAATTATTATGGGGCCCATTTTAAACAGGATACTTGCTCTCACAGTCGTTGTACCCAGGGTTACTTCTTCCAATTAAATTCGATCAATGAGGGAAAAGAACCAGGGGAGAGGAGACATGCCCTCAGAAGGATTTGTTTTTTGTATGCTCAGTGACCGACTCCTAGGGTTTTTTTATTTTCTCTCTTCCAACTCCTAGGATTTTAATTGGCTTTTTGTTGCCAGGACATTCTAAAGAAATAATTTTTGGTGACTCCTGAGAGATCTGGCAGTAGTTCCTTTTTAAAAAAATTGATTTGAATATTTAAATATTCACTCAAAGGTGAACTGAGAGAGGTTGGCCTTTGCCTGTGATGCTGACCACATATGCTGTGTCAGGCCCCCCTGCCCTTGTCCAGGCTGTGTCTTTTGCCTGTGATGCCCTCCCTTCCACCCTCCATGCCAAGTGGAGACACCCTTTCTTCACAATGTTGCTCAAACATCACCTTCCTTGTCAAGACTGTCCCAATCCTTCCCATGACCCTGTCAAGCACAGATGGGTTCTTCTACCTCTGAGATCCCCACTTCAGGATGCTTCCCGAATCTATCTGTAATGTCTTATTGATGCATGAATCTCCGTGCAGGGCATCTCATTATTGGAGGCAGCAACACCGCATGGTGATGCCGAGAGACACCTTATCCAGACTGTTTCCTTGTTGATAAAAGTGAGATATCTATCCTTTGGATTGCCGGGAGAGTTGCCGAGATAGATCATCCTGGTGAAATGCTTAGTAGGTGCCCTCATGTAGTGTTATCTATTTATTGCTAGCGCCTCCCCCTTTGACCTGTCAGACCCCCTTTGACCACCTACTCTGCTGAGATTTGAGCTCAGGCTGATGTGAGCTGGGGCCCCAAGTTCACCACCTAAGGAGCCCGGTCTCTGTCTACTTGCATGTCCCCAGCTCTGTGCTGGACAAACACCATTTGTGGTGCTTGGCATGCTTTCCCCAGCCTCTCTGTGGCATCCTGACCCTCATTCCCAGGTTGATCTCCTCCAAAGAATCTCAGCCCCATCCAGCCCCAGGAATCTCAGGGACTGAATGTCCGCACCATTTATCTGGAATCACGAATTGTCAGTTGTATCCTTTCTCACCTGTTTGTTTCTCAAGTATCTATTCTTAATCGCAGACTCATGGTGAGAGGCTTGAAGGCAGGGTCTATGGCGTATTCGTTTTAGAGCTTGGATATGAGTTGTCTCGCACAGTCTTAGGGACTCGGTCATCATAGCTTCCAGGCCAATCCTTCCACTGTGCTAGTCACTGACGTACACTGAAAACAGAATAGTCAGGACCCCTCAACCTGTTTCATCCTAGCATCAGTTACAGTCAAACAAGCAAGTCAAGACATAAATGAAGGCAATAGTTCAAGATAGGGTTAAACCCTACAGAGAAAACACAATAAGGCGATGTCTTAGAGAATGACGAGGGGTGGCAGCCTACATCAGCCTTCTCTTTCCATTACTCAGCAATCAAATACAACATTTCCCAAGGAGTGCTCTGTTGAACAGCCACTGGGCCAGATGCTCAACTAAGGAAAAACGAGGGACCCATTGTCAAAAACAGTTGGAAAACACATCCTACTTGTTTATCCCCTGTTAGAGCTGCTCAATTTATATTAGTATATTAAAGCCATTAATACTTACTGCAGTAAAGACATTTTTTATTTTGCTTAAGCTAGCATTTCCCAGGTTTTTAATAGAACTTTTTGTCTATCTTTTCATATTTAGCACCCATTAGCATTCCATGAAACCCATGTCTGTGGAATAAACTTTGGGATGTACTGATTGAATTGGATGATATTTATTCAGTAACATTCTTATCTACATCCCCTGTGGAGAAGTTGGTCCACATGTCACTGCCAAGCCATAAAAATTAGGCAAAACAGAAGGAACTGCATTAACTGAGTTAGTAATGAGCTTATTTTTTAAAATTCAATTCATCCCACCTCTTCAATCATTACATTTTTTTCTGTTTTATATTCTGGTAAATGTTCTAGGTCAGTGGTTGGCAAGCTGCGGCTCGCGAGCCACATGCGGCTCTTTGGCCCCTTGAGTGTGGCTCCCACAAAATATACCACGTGCCAAAATCTCAGACATCTCTCATAGCAATATAGTTATCGACACATCTCCTAAGACCGTGGTTGGCAAATTGCAGCTTGCGAGCCACATTCGGCTCTTTGGCCCCTTGAGTGTGGCTCTTCCACAAAATACCGACTTCTGTGCATCGGCCACGAAGTTTCAATCGCACTGTACATGCGCGCCCACACGTGGTATTTTGTGGAAGAGCCACACTCAAGGGACCGAAGAGCTGCGTGTGGCTCGCGAGCCGCAGTTTGCCGACCACTGTTCTAGGTGCTGGGAATAGAGAAGAGAAAAATATGCTTGCTTCCACCATGGAGCCCTCCTTATGTCTTTCCAGATGATTGCAATAGCTTCCTCGCTGGCCTTCCCTACAATTTATTCTCCGCAGAGCGATCAGAGTGAGCCTTTACAAGCCTAGGTAGATGATAGCATAGCTTTGTTCAGCTTTGCCCATTGGTCTTCATGGCAAAAGCCAGCATATTTACAGTGGTCTGTAATGGAGCTGTCCTGAACTGCAGCCACTAGCCACATGTGGCTGCTTAAATTATTCAAAGTTAAATAGAATTCAAAATCCATAGTGTAAAACTCCCTCTACTGTACTTTGAGTGGTCTACAGGTTTGTGTGCCCCATGGCTACCGTAGCGGGCAAATGTATAGAACATTTCCACCCTCACAGAAAGTTTGGTTGGTCACCTAGTGCCTAGAAAATCTGGTCTTTGTTGCCATTCTGATCTCATCTACGACTGCTCTTGCCCTTAGCCCCTCTGTTCCCACCACAGTGGCCCCTGGTAGTTCTCACACACTCAAGGCACAGTCCTACCTACTTGTCTGTTTCTTCCTCTGTCTAGCACGGTCTTCCCCACAGGGATCCCTGACATTCTCTTGCCTCTTATAATTAATTTTTCAAATGTCACTTTCTCAGTGATACTCTCATGTCCCCCCACCCCCCCAGTTAATATTGCAATTCCCATTTCTTATCTTACCGTGTCCTATTCCCCACCTTTCTTTACTTTTTCTCTGTTAATCACCATCTGACATACATACTCTTTACACATTTATTTGTTTACTCTTTGTATATTTCACAAGGGTAGAGATTTTTGCCGGTTTTGTTCACTGCTGTATCCAGTACCTAGCATACTGTCTGGGATACAGCAGGTGCTCAATAAATATTTTTGGATGAATGAAGGAGCTTTACGGAGAAAGACATAACAATAGCACAATAACAGAAACATAAACAGATATAGATTTCTTATAATGTCAGATAGTGATAATCGCTATGGGGAAGTGAAAACAAAACAAGCAAACAAAAAACAACAACATACCAAAAACAGAAACAACACTAAATGGAAAGCTTTTCATCTCCATTTTTAATAGTCAGGGAACTAAGGCTCAGGAAAGTGTAATGAATTGCCCATGATCATATTCACTGTGGCCAGCCACAATTTTGCACCTACATCCAGTAAGATGTTTAATGTTTGACAGCCTCTCTGAAGGAAATATAAGTACAGCTTTGCAGTGCTTGCCTAGCCCCATGGTGTAAATCCTCCTACCACACCTGATTCAAGCTATTGATATGATGCCACTGACCACGGAGCTGGGAAGAGATGTGTGTATAGTCTCTCCCCTGAGCCATGCAAGCTCAAGGGTTCCACTGCATCCGACCTTGAAGTCCAAGCCCATCCCTCTGTACCATGTGGCCACTCCTGAAAAATAGCAAACAGACCCTTCTAAAAATATATCGCTATTTTCTAGACCAGGTGACCACTACACTCTGGAACCCCTGGCTCTTGCTGATGCCTCCATCCCCCCAAACCAGTTGGGTTCACATTTGACTTGTTTGAATGATGGCATTTTCCTCCTAAGAGGATCATGCTTATTTGACTTGACAGGAAAAGTCACCCTCAGAGGAATCTCCTGTCTACGTTAGCCTTTGAGATGGCTGCCTAGATGGCACAGGTAATCCTGTTGGACCTTTGGGGCCTGGGCAGACTACTTTTTAATTGATAATTCATGTTTCTATAATAAGTGGCCTCCTTAATAATGGCCTGCCTCATCAGATGTGATGATTGCTAATTTAGGTTTTCAGGCTTCCTGGATGTAATGAGCTCTAATAAGCCCAAGACTTGTCATAGACTCGGGAAAGCCCGTTTCCCCCTTGAAGCAATGATTTCCCTCAATCCCTGGACACAATTGGGCATCCGCTTAAAATATTAGTAAGTGTGACGGGGATGTTCACCCCTTTCCAAATAAAACATAAAGTCCTGGTTTCATTAAGCCAAGCTATTAAATTAAGAAAGTGTTTTTAATTATCTGAGCATTTCAGGGAGCTCATAAAACATTTAAGAACCTCACAGGGGCGGTGCTGACACCCTTTCAGAGTGAATTAGAGCTTCAACTTCTGCAGCAGGATGGGGAGGGCTGGGCCACAGCTACGGATTCCATTTGGTCAGGAGCTCATACCCCCCAGAGGGAAGCTCGTGCGGATCTTACTGTTTGGTGGTGGTGTGTGTGCGGGTGCATCTCTGTCTTAGCTGTGGGGGACCAGATCAATTTCTCATAGAAAAAAAAAAAGGAAGAAAAACCAACATCTAACAAACAAAAAACAACAAAGGTTTCCTACCACCTCCCTTGCACCTAGCTCTCCACTGGGTGCTGAGATTTAAAATGATGCATGTGCTATGCACTCTTTTTATATGATCTCATGCCATCTTTATAGAAGTCATGTGAGTTACCTGATATGGCCCCCGCTTGATAGGCGAGGAAACTGAGAATTAAAATTACCCATGATAGGCACCTAGTGAAGTCAGCCCCCTAGAAAACACCAATTCTGTCTGACCCAAGGTCCTTGTACCTTACACTGATGAGCGAGCTGTAGCTCATGCTCTAAGGCCACAAAATCATAACTAATTATTGCCGTAGAATAATAAAAGCCTTTTATTTAAGGTGCCAGGCACAATGCTATGCACTCCGCATAGCTTATCTAATTTAATCCTCCAAACAACTGTATGAAATTACTGTTTCTTATATTACAAATGGAGGAACTGGGTCACAGAGAGGGACTTGTAACTTCTGTTCGGCTGCACAACTAGTGCTAGAAGAGGGATCTATGCCAGGACTGTTGGATCCCAAATCTATGTTCTCATTCACTCTGACCACCCCCTCCCACCCACCCCGGTCTGAGCCTGTCTGGTCAGCTGCCCAGTCAGTATTTTGTTAAGCAGCGGAGTATTGGGCTGTACCTGAGCACACGCAGCATGGGAGAGGCATTCCTCCTTAACACCCAGACACAAGTGTCCTGTCCCATCTCCTTTTATTCCCTTGCATCTTACCACTTAAGCTCATACCTGCCCCCAAATGTGCCTTGTGTTCCCTGGATGAAGGACCCATTTGTGAATGATAAAAGTGAACTAATAGCATACCATCCCCTGCCCCTCAAATCATAGTTTCGTCACTGCTATTACATACAGGTTGCGGAGACACTGAAGCTCTCGGTCAGCAGGCATCTGGGCCCAGGTATCTGGGTATCACAAGCAGCTCAGAATCATTATGTGCAAGCATCATTCTGGATGGATGAATATTAAGTCTTTTGGCATCTAAAAATATCTAGTAGGATATATATAGTTTTTGCTTACCAGAGTGACCAAAAAAAAAGCAGTGTATTGACAAGATCATGGCAAACAGTTTCTTGTGAGAATGTCACTTAAAACCCCAAAGGAGGGCAATTTAGCAATATTTGTCCAAATTGCAAGTGCATAATATTTCAGACCCATCTATTCCTCTTCTAGGATTTTGTCCTTTAGCTAAACTTGCTCCCCACATTATATGTCCATTATTATTTGCAGCAATATTGTTTAAACCCCAACATATGGCTTTGAGAATGGGGAATGGAGTGTGTGTGTGTGTGTGTATGTATTATGGAACATTTGCAGAGTTGAATACTATGCAGCTGTATAAGCAGGCATCAGTTTGTGTACTGAAATGTGACAATCTTAAGGTATATTGTTTAGTAAAAAGAGGAAGCAAGGCACAGACCTGTGTATGTATTGTGCTACCCTTTGTGTCAAACTGGGGAGAAGATAATGTATGTGTGAATGTTCTTGAATATGCTTTAGAAATCTCTTAACGTATATGGAGGTGGGGACTGAGCACAGGGAGGGACCTGGGTGAACAGGGGCAGAGTGTGGTGGAGAATTTAGTCTGTATAAAGTTTTAGGCTTTTGGTTTATGAATCAAATGTACTGTCTATACAAAAATTACATGACAAATTGTGGCAGGAGGGTGGCGTGGCAGAGAGCATTCCAGATGGAAGGGGGAACAGAAGCCTGGTATTTTCAGGGAACTGAGGAGGGAACTGAGAAGGGATCCGTGACAAAGCAGAGGACGGGCCCAGAGCATGCCTTCTAGGACTTTTGGAAGATTTCTAGGTCATTATCCTCAGAGCATCTGCAGGGGTCTGAGCAGGCAGGGGGTGCCTTGGTCAGGTTTGCCTCTTGGAAGGGTCACTCTGGCTACATGGACAGCCTGCTGGGGAGAGGTCAGTGGGGGGCTGCTGCTTTTGCCCAGACAAGAAGCTGTTGTGTTGAATCAGAAAGGGTGTGGCCACAACAAAGAAGTGATAGAATGTACTAGAGACTTGCCCTGCCAGCTGGCCCAGTGGTTGAGCATCGACCTATGAACTAGGAGGTCATCTTTTAATTCCAGATCAGGGCACATGCTCGTGCAGGAGGCAGCCAATCATTGATGTTTCTTTCTCTCCCTTTCCCATCCTCTCTAAAATCAATAAAAATATATTTTTAAAAAATGAAATAAAATGTACTAGAGACATTATTAGGAGGCAAATCGCTAGTCCCTGGGAAGGACTGGATATGGAAACAGGGAAACAGGTGGCACAGGTGGTGAGGATTTCTCCATGGGACTGGTTTACACAACAGACAGGTGGGGGTGAGGAGGAGACTG
>NW_006284336.1:2876683-2888284 GCF_000327345.1 Myotis davidii | reverse complement strand
GAATAATTGATATTACAGAAAACACAGGGCTGAGTGCCAGCTTCACATTCTCCAAACATTTAATGAGTCAACCTTTTCAGTTTCATCAAAGCCAAGCTTGGAAACTCCCGGATGGCCCACTGCTAACAAATAGCAGGGTGCCTGCTTTAGCATCGCTGCTCCTCAGGTGTCTGGGTGGCGGATGAGACCTTGGCTGGATGACAGCAGCCAGGTGGCCCCGTCTGTGCCTTTGTGGCTACTCAGGGGCCTCAGGTTTGGCAAGCGCAGTGAACCCTCACTCTTGCGGGGGATCAGTCCTCTATGTTGGCTGGAACATCCAGAGGTTGGCATGGGCTTTTAAACGGTGTTTGTTTAAGCTATCAAGACAGGACACAGCTGTTTGTGACAAAGAAGGGGAAGCACAGGGCAGGCCTGATGGCATTGTAGAAGCAGGAGGGGCTCTAGTTTGGGATGCCAGGGCTGCTAGGGCGTGTGGGTGAATTAGGGAGGGGAAAGGGAGCAGGGAAATGGGGCAGAATTGGAAACTAAGAGAAGAGATGATAACAGACAAATAATACACTAGAGAGGCCTAGGAACAGGCAGTTAGAGACAAACATAGAGACACAGAGAAAAAAGAAGAGATAAAGTCAGAAACTGGAGCTATGTACCTACACACAAAGAGACACTAACATAGGAATGGGGTGGGCACAGCCAGCTGCTCAGACTTAAGGCCATCTACTGTGTGCAAAGGCATTGAAAGAGATACTTGGCGCTCATGGTTTGGTTTGGTTTGATTCTTGACCAAAGTGAGCCTTGTTGAATTCTAAGTCCCACGTGATATGTTGTTGTGATTGTTTGTAATAACAGCAGTAGCAGCAACAGTGTTGATGGGAGTTGATGAGGTGGAATTATAACTTGTTTTTGTATAGAGATTTACAGATTCCTCCAAGCCACTGTACAAGGTAGACTTTATAATCTCTGCTGAGAATTCAATAGCTGAAAAAAATTCACGCTCAGAGAAGTCAAATCACTTTTAGCACATCACCCAGCTGATTAGGAACAGAGCTTCTGAGTTTATTCACTGCCCATTCTGTGTACTTCCTTCCACCTGTCTTTCTTTCCCACTCATTTCATGAGGCGAATGTCTTTTTAAAAAATCCTCACTCAAGTATATCTTTATTGATTTTTAGAGAGAGGAAAGGAGAGAGAGAGAAACATCTATGTGAGAGAAACATGCCTCCTGACCAGGAATCGAACCTGCAACCATTTTGGTGTAACAGGAGGACAATCTAACCAATGAGTCACCCAGCTGGGGCATGAATGTCTTTCTTTAAAGGTGCAACAGACATGAGAAGGAAGTAAAATTTCAGTGGTGCCAGTGAGATTCCCCAGTCTCCTCCAGAACTCCTTTCTGGGAAACTCTGCCTCTCCCATTCCATATCATTTAGAAAGTGGGGATTTTGCCTCTTAGGCTCATGACCAGGCCTGGCCAATCAAAGTGCAGCAGTATTCTTCTGCCCATCATGATTGGTTCAGCCATGATTGGGAAAAGTCAGGCCAATCAGAGGCCTGCCTTGGTCTTGTGAGCCAGAGCTATTATGAAGAACAATCTTCCTTAGAATCTCTGAGTTATATGGGTGAGATGAGGCATTGCTGCTTGTGATCCAAATGTATTAGCATCCTTGAATGCCTTCTCAGTCATGTTAGCTATCACGTGCCTTATTTTTGCCTTACGTTGATTTGAGTTTGTTTTTCATTCTTTATAACTAGAAGAGTCCTGATAAATGCATCTTTAATTATTTTCCTCTTTTAATTGCTTAAATTAGCTCAACTTGTTTTCTACCCCTCGTATTCACACACATTTAATTTACACAGATATTCTTCATTGACAATAAGAAACAAGACTGACCCTAAAACTGTTCCTGCTATTAGTTGCCTCTGGAGATCATTTCTTTTATTTTTTTAAAATGATGTCATTAGTGTACAGTAATGTACATATTTATTTTTATTTTTAATATATTTTATTGATTTCAGAGAGGGGGATAGAGAGGGATAGATAGAAACATCAGTGATGATAGAGAATCATTGATTGGCTACCTCTTGCATGCCCCCGACTGTGGACTGAGCGGGCAACCTGGGCATGTGCCCTGAATAGGAATCAAACCATGACCTCCTGGTTTATGCATCAGTGTTCAACTACTGAGCCACACCAACTAGGCTGGAGATCATTTGTTGACTCAAAGCAGCTTCTAAGTGACTTTCCAGGTGTCCCCAAAATGTGCTCATTCTTGAAGGCAGCATCTATTTCTATAGGTATTTATTTTTCTTTGCCGGAACCATACCAACAGCCCAGTCAGCATGAGCAGAGAACTCCAATGCAAAGAAGGTGTGTGTGTGAAAGGAATTAGATACCCTTCAAATGGAAGCTGCTTCTACTTGCTGGCTTATCACAGCTAGTTATTGCTGCATAACATACAGCCTGAAACCCAGTGATTCAAAGAGATGAGCATTGATTTAATTCTGAATGTTGCAGATGGTGGGTTAAGTGGTTCTACTGGATTGAGCTGGCTTGGTTTAACTCTCCCATTTCTCAGGTTTGTGTTGGTTAGGCAGCCTTGCTGACCTTGACTGCGTCTTCTACAGGGTCAGGACTCTGCTTCGTGTGGTTTCACACTTTCTCGCACAGAAGTCCAGGCTTGTTCTCATGCTGAAGATAAAGGAATGAGAGAGAGGATATGGAAATGATTCTTCAAGCTTCTGCTTATGTTGAGTTTGTTTCTGTCCCATCTGCTGGAGTAAATTATGTAGCCAAGTCCAGAGTCGATGTGGGAAGGCATCACTAAAGGGCACAACTATAGAAGTACATTCTGTCATTTCCAATGAACATTCATGAAGTTCAGAAGAGAACATAGTCATTGGGTTGGCAAATGCTAATTGCTGATGTGAAACCCTGGAAATTCAGAACTTCACACGGGAGTGGATGGGTGGCTAAGGCATAGGGAGTGGACCTTTCGGCCATACTTGTGGAGGGATTTAGAACCATATGTACTGCTATTCTTCTGTTGAAAATATTTCACACAGAGAATTATTCTTCCAGTCTTTTACAACTGCCTCTAATCTTTTTCTTCCAGTGTCAGGACCCTTTTCTTATCTTTCCAGGAAAGAGGGTCCTCCAAGAACTTAGTTTAGAATGGGAGGCAGACAAATAAACAGAAAACTTCAAGATTCAAACACACGGGCTCAGGCAGGAATAAACACAATATGCTGTGAGCTTCCAGAGGCGGGGCACTTAGCCCAAGCAGGCGAACCATTTAGAGAAATCTATTTTAAATTGATTGTTTTATTTGCTGGATTTTATATTGACATGTTTTGCTTTGTTCTCAATGTGTTCTGGGACTGCAGCCTATTCATTTATTATTAAGAGAACGGTAATTATTTCCAGGAGCTCTTGAGAATACACTCTGCTTCTCCTTTGCCTGATCTCTGCTGATTCTGGTATAACCTTCGTATCTCTGAGGACATCGGTGGCAGGAAGTGACAGCCCTTGTGTGCCTGGTGGAACACAACAAAGCCCCTACTCTGGAAGGAAGGCTTGCAGACCACAGCTTCTCAAACTTTAATGAGCATGAGGGTCCCTGGAGGACTTGCCAAAATGCAGATTTTTATTCAGGAGGTGTGAAGTGAGGTTTAAGATTCTGTGTTTCATCCAAGCTCCCATGTCATGCCGATGCTGCTGATCTGTGGGCCACCTTTTGAGTAGGAAAATTATAAAAGGTCAGCAGCCCTTCTACACTTGTGACTATTGTAGCAGGGCCAAACAGCGGCCTGCCTGTATCTTATCTGTCTACCTTGCTGAACTATAAACTCAAGTGCAGATAGCACCCGTTTCTTGCCTGCAACTCCATTCCCAGTGCTAGGCACATAGAAAAATCTCAATAAATATTTGTCAAAAGAATGCCTCCTAATCTTCCACCCATTTTCCATGGATGTGTGCATGCGGACATTTACCCAATGTCCTTCCAGTTTAATACTATACCTAGAGCTGCATTTATCCCATGGGCTGCCATCTTGACCCCTCACCTAATTCAAGAGAGCCTGGATGTCCAGGGCTGGACCAAGTGACCATCAACCTCCCCTAGATTTGAATACACCTCATCTAAATGCTTGAGTGCCTGTCTGATTTGAGGCACTCCTTTCATTGACTACCATACAGTTCCCCATGTCATGACCACGGGCCAGATCTGCTGGATATGGATTCTAGTTAAATATTTCCCTAGAGTTTCTTATATTCTCTTGGACTCAGTGGTTGACCTCTTCCTACTGTAGATCTTCTGGCTTGGTTAATTTTCCTCAAATCTTTTAGCACCTTTCTGCTTTCTTACTTAGAAATCCCAGTAAAGCTGCAAGGTTGGAGCTGGAACTAGGCCAGTGATGACATAAAGGACTAGCACTGAAATATAAGATCATCATCAGCATCCTAGTTTGAGTTCCCACCCAGAAACTTGGCACCCTCTCTTTAAATTGCATTTTTAAAAAGCCAAAAGCAATTAGCCATTATGCAAATGATTTAAGCCTCAGTTTCCTCAGCTGCAAAATAGGGATAGCTGTACCATTCTTGTGGAGTTGTAATTAAGATGATGTTGTGATATAATAGACATAAAATGCTCAACTCCAGATCCAACACATGGACAGTGCTCCATAAAGGGTAGTTTTTTATTTGGACTACTAAAGGGTGGGTCCTAAAATCCAGGACCCCCCAGGGACGGGCTCCAGTGAATCCAGGATCATATCTCTAACAGCTCATCATGAAAGAGAGAAGGTTGGGTTCAGTAGAGGACAAAGTAGGAATAGTGAAGACACAAGGCTGACACCCCACAAGGAGCTTCTATGATGAGAGTAAGTGGAGAATGGATTAGGCAGCAGAGTAGCTCAGATGTCTATATTCCTGGGACTCCCCTGGACTCCTGTAATGCCTCTTAAGCCTCCTGGCTATGGGCATGCTTGTACCTGCATACACCACCCAACACTTGTCCAGAATTGGTTCCATCCCGAAGCTTATATTTTCTAAGCAGTCTGGATCACCATGAATTTTATTCTTGTCTTCTGAGTTTTTTAATCATCATAATTTATTTAGTTCACTGAACAAATATTTAGCTACTGTTTCCTCTGTGCCAGGCACTATCCTAGGACAAGACACATCCAAGGATATAGTGCTGAATAAGCCAAAGAAAGGGCCTGTTCTTAATGGAGCTTAAATGTATTTTATAAAAGGGATGTAGATTTTCAACTTAGGAATTTAGATGGTGCCCTGCGATGAGTCCCCAGCTGAGTAGAGGTCCTAGTAGGAATGCATACACAGTAGATACTTATGTGCTCACTGATTGAATCAATGAATGTATACCATATTTGTTCGTGTATAAGATGCCCCCATGTATAAGATGCCCCCCACTTTTCCAACCCAGAATTAAGAAATCAATATTTTAATCATAAAACAGAACTCATTTTTATTTAGTAATTACTGCAGGTAATGGTTACATACCAGTACTATGATATTATGCAGCATATCACTTTATTCAGCCTCTGTTGCATCACTGCTCTCTTGTTCATCACTATTAGTTCCAGAAATATCAATTTCTTCAACTTCTGTTGTATCACTGCTATCTTCTGAGTCACCGTCTGTATATGTGAGATCATCCTCATAAACTGGAGGCATTTTCTGAGCTAACTTTGTTCATGTTCTCATGGCCAACCCTTCTCTCCTCATGAAATGGAAGTACCATTGTGCCTTTCCTGTAAAATCAACAATATTCATTTCACTTGCAAACATTCTTGCCTGACATTGAATAAGCTTGGTTGACACACATAAGCCACTCTGGCGCTGCTCCATAATCCAAGTCTTAAGCCTCTGCTCCAAGTTTGCCCATTTTGCTGGTTTTCCTCTTAAGGCCTTCTTTTTTGGCATCTTAAGGAGTTTTTCTTCCTCTCTTCTCCACTGTTTGATCAGACACTCAGTGGAAGGAGGTCCAAATTGTCTCTCTGCAGCTCTACTATTAATTCCATTCTCTTTTGCATAGCTGATTACATTCATTTTGAATGTTGCCGAGTAAGACAATCGCTTACCAGTATTTATCTTTTTATTTTTTGACACCTGGTCCCTGTTGCATCTGTGCACTCTCTACCTCCACCTCCAATTACGGCATCAGCTCATGTCAGTAACAATAAGGCTCGTGATTGGAAGAAGCGTGTTTGACAAGGGATGGGCAGCTATGCACCTAGCGGCTCCCTCCTTGGCTGACTTCTGTGTATAAAACACCCCGCAATTTTCAGTCTAATGATTTCAGAGAAAAATAGCATCTTATACATAGAAAAATATGGTAATTGTGAGGGATAGAAAGAGAAGATGGGAAAGAAGAGGGATGAGATGGGTGGATTCACCAGGAGCCATTCCAGGCACTCCCTCCTTTATGGAATGACCAAGAACAAAAGTATGAGACAGGCTTTGAGATTTGACCATGTGCTAGCTATCATCATTGGAAAGATGGATATTGCAATAAATAAGACAAATTCCTGCCTGCCCAGCTAAATATTATTTCTCAGTTCTCCATGTGTCTGAATGAGCTCAGAGCCTTTTACCACATCATCTCACATGCTGGAAGGTCCATCCTGAGCCCAAGCTTCCTTGAACATACTTGGGGGAGTGATGAGTTGACTTTTCTAAGTTTTTTAAATCTTGAAACCAATTTTTAATTAAGCTGATAACTGAACAACCAACATTACTTTAACTTCAATTGACATAATGTTGCCCAGTCCATCTTAGATTGTATTTAATTACATTAAGCCAGGATTTCTCACCCTTGGCACTATTGAAATTTGGGGCCAGATGATTCTCATCGTGAGAGGCTTTCCTGTACATTGCAGGATGTTTAGCAGCATTCTTGTCTTCTACCTACTAGATGCCAGTGGTGACAACCAAAACATGTCTCTAGGTATTGCCAAATATCCCCTAGGAGAAAATTTATCCCACAGTATCTGACAAGGTTTCTTGTGTTAAAACTGATCTGGTGTTGAGTATTGGTACTGTTGCATGCAAGCTATATGACATTGGACAGGTCTAGCGTGAGAGTCAGCTTTGCCGTATGAACAATGTCGTTACTGAAGCCTGATGTTGTGCTGAGGTTTAAACAATGGCATGTGTAAAGGACCTGGACAGCGCAGAAGCTCAATGACTGTGATCACATCTTATTCTTCGGCTAATAGACTAATAAAGAACTCTCCTCTATGTGGCCCAAGAACTCCCTGGCAGGATGTGAGTGATACGGAGCAGTACTTAAGAGCACAGATTTTGGAGTGAGACAGACCTAGGTTCAACTCCCAGATCCACCATCTACCTACTATGTGATAATTTTGGTCAATTTGTGTAACCTCTCTGCCTCAGTTTCCTTATCTGACAATGATAACAGTACCCAGCTCATAGAATCATTATGTCATGAGGATGGATGAAAGGAGATTATGAATGTGAGACACTGAGTACCATGAGTGTGGCCAAGTCAAGTTTGCTCAATTACTATTAGTTGTTGTTGCTATTATTATTGGTGTTATTTCACCCTTGGGTCCCTTCCTGGGGGTAACTTCAAAGCAGATAGTGGCCTCTTTCCAGAGACTTCCTATGGAGCTGGAGTAGTTCAGTCAACAACTTCCCTAATGAGCTCAAGACTCCATCAGCAGGGCCCTTTGTTTTCCTAGTAACTCTCTGTCAACATGGTTCCTGTTCCTGCATCAACATTATACCAACTGCATATTCACTAGCCTGCATGGGACTCAAGACTATCAATTGCTAAGTCGAGTAAATGATACTCATTGTTAAAACCGGGTAAATGCCTGTTTCCTTTACACAGTGGAAGAAACTGTTGTAGGCTATTAAGTAAATAACTATAAATAACACACTATAAAATGCTTTACATATGCCTTATCGCACTGAACTTCAACACTGAAGTAGCTGTTATGGCTGGGTAAATTATATGTGTTTTTAAACACTGTCCAAAATACATATTTGCACGTACTTTAAATCCTACACTACACAGTCTCTATAGCAACCAGCAAAACACAAAAGCCTTATTAAGCATTCTTTGTAGTATTTTTAGGATTTTAATCATTAGGAGAAAACTCATAGGCCATGTAGACACCAGGGAACATGAAGAAAAAAAGTCTTTATAGGAACAAAAGAATGAGGCTGGCTTTGAACCTGGTGGGAGGGGATTTTATTTTTTCAAACTAATAATCACCAAGGGCCTTCTTTTTGTGAAGGCAGTGCTATGTTTTGGGTACATCAGACACAATTTTGGAATTACAATCTGGTTTCTCAACAGAGAAGAGAGTTCTTCAATTAACATATTCCATCAAAAGATCATTTTCAATCTTTTCTCTTTAGTCACACCAAGAAAATATTTCCTTGCCATTCAAAAGTGAAGTAATATTTAATGTTTGATGTCTGTGTTGAGCCCGAGTCACATAATTCTTTGAAGGGAAATTCTAATGGTTTCTTTGGGATGGGGCCATATTGCATCATTTGAGTACTATATTTACCCGATTGCCTATGATTTGCTATAATAACAACAAACTTTAGACAGATCAGTAACTTAACACTGTAAGTCTCTTGCTCATGCTATGTGTGCTATGTATCTAATGCCAGTTGGTGGAGTTTCTGCTCCATGCTGTCACTCAGGGATCCTGAGAAATTCTATCATCTTATAATGCCACCACTTTGCTTGCTTTGCAGGGGTCTGCATCAGGGCAAAAGAGAGCTGGGGATGGCTTGGTGGCCCAGAAGTGGCACACCTCATTTCCACTCATATCCCACTGGTTACAACTCAAATCATGTAACTGCAACAACAGGTAGAAAGATAGGGGAGCACATGAAATATTTAGTGAGCACTAAACATCTTTGAGAAAAATATCATTTATTTGTCAGAACTATACCAGACATTTTATACTGCTTGATCTTACCAGGTATCTTTAAAACAACTTCACAATTCAAAATTTCCCCATTCACTGATAGGGAAACAGGTTCAGCAATCATAAATGACTTGTTTAATGTAACTAAACCCAAAATTGGATGGGTGAATTTAAATTTAGGTCAATTGATAGCTGAATATAAGATACTCTGACCCATCAGTTCCACTCTTAAGTACTTTCCCCAAAGCGCATATATGTTCACTAAACAATATGTTAATAGAACGTTCATAGAAGTGCTCTTCATAAGAGCCCCAAACTGAAAACAGTCCAAATCCACCAACAATGAAATAGAGAAATTGATTGTGATGTATTAACACAATGGAATACTCTGTAGCACTTATAATGAATAAATGGTAGCTACGTACAAACATGAACAAATATCACAAATACTACATTGACTAAGAAGGTCATATACAAAAGAGTTCATACTGTATGATTCCATATTGTGTTATTGAATTGCAAGCACAATTAATCTATGGTGATAGAGGTCAGGATAATGATTCCTGTAGAGTTTGGTGATGAAGAGGGTACATGAGCAGAGCCTCTGTGCTTTTGGTATTGTCTGTTTATGTGGATGCTAGTTATGTGGGAGTGTTCAGTATGTACAGATTCATCTAGCTGCACAATTATAATTTTGTGTATTGTTTGGGGATACTTTTCTTTCTTAAAAATCAACTATAAAGCTGGATATCCATAGGATGGAGGGAAAGACAATGGAATCATTTTCTCTGCGGGTCAATGGGTGGGGAAACTTTTTTCTGCCAGTTGGATATTTATAACACTAGAGGTCCAGTGCATGAAATGTGTGCACTGGGGGTGGGGGTCCCTCAGCTTGGCCTGCACCCTCTCACAGCCCGGGCCCCCTCAGGGAATGTCTGCCTGCCAGCTTAGGCCTGATCTCCTCGTGCCCCTAACCACTTGCCTGCCTGCCTGATTGCCCCTAACTACTCGCCTGCCTGCCTGATCTCCCCTAACTGCTTCAACCAGGCCTAAGCCGGCAGTCAGACATCCCTTTTGTAGTCCGGGACCCCTTGCTTCTTACCGCCTGCCTGCAGCAGAGGCGGGAGAGGCTCCAGCCACCACTGATACACTTGCCAGCCATGAGCCCGGCTTCCGGCTGAGTGGCACTCCCCCATAGGAGCGCACTGACCACCAGGAGGCTGCTCCTGCATTGAGCGTCTGCCCCCTGATAGTGCACATCATAGCAACCGGTCATTCCACCAGGTGTTCTGCCAGTTCAGTCAATTTGCATGTTAAGGTTTTATTATATAGGATTCCCAGGCCATACGAAATTATCAACTTAAAAATTAGCCTGCTATATTTGATCAAACATTTAATTAATTCACCCCTAATGCCTTGACAGAGCCAGACCAAATGATTTCCCAGGCCTTATATGGCCCATGGGCTGGACGTTCCATACCCCTGGGAGGAATGGACATGGTCAAGTGTAGAGAAAAGAATGAAACCCATATTAAAATAAGACAAACCAAGACAGTAGAACAATGTAGACTGGGACTTGAGATGTTTACCTCCACTTCAATTGGAGCCATCATAAAACTCAAAAACCATGTACCTGCCCAGCTAAAATGAACTGACAAGTGAAGGATTAATCCTATTGTTTTTCTCTGCCCCTTCCCGATCCCCTTAACACACCCAACACCAAAACAGCAATTCGGTGGAGCCCTGACTGCCAACAGACAATGTTGTCTTAGAGGCAGTATTAGTGGTAAATCCTCAAGCTGTTTTATAAGTACCTCCTAGGTTGGCAACAGAAGGCTAAACACAAAATTGCAAGATGAGCTTGAATTTAATTTTGAAGTTTTCATCTGTCATCATGTTATGACACTATGGTGTTCTGGGATTTGCAGAAGGTGCCAGGCAGGAGCGTAATACTCCTACTGGGAAGGACCTCTCTCCCATCTGTTCCTCTCTTGGAAGCAGTGTTTGTGGGATCATGGTTTTCAAAGGTTTAGTGGGAACTGCTACAGGCCACTCTAAAGATCTGCTAGGTTCTTAATCAATGGCACTCTTTCTCTGAATACTTTGCCACACCTTAAGGAATGAGATCACTTCTTGGAGATAATGATGTCTAGGGTAGGACGTGAGGTCTAGTGTAGCTGTATTACATGCCAGCGATGTTGCAATCACTGTGCCTGGCTTTGGAATTGTAAGGGTGGATAGAGGATGGCATAGAGTTTGACAAGGGATATAGATAATCAAATAGACTGTTTCAATAGCTTCATGTTCAATTGGATGTTTTGAGACCAGCTTGGTGGAGATGATGTCTGAGTTAATTCTGGACAAAGGAATTAGGGGGTAAAGCTCCGAGAGAGAATATGGGGCTGTTCTAAGTGAGGGAACAGCATTTGCAAAGCATAGTCATGAAACAGTGGACCTACAATGGGTTCTTTGTATGTTGAAGCGGGGATGGGCGAGGGGTGACACGGAATCTGAGAAGTGCTCAATGTGGCAATTAGAGTGAGCCACAGTACTTTTGGTGAATCACCAATTGGTGGTGGTGGTGACTCCATCACCCTGTGCTTGATAGAGATCACCCTAATAACAGTATGGGAGAAAGGCTGAAATTTGAATTCCAAGTTAATGTCACCA
>NW_006284336.1:2859383-2875777 GCF_000327345.1 Myotis davidii | reverse complement strand
ACCAACCGGTCATTCCACCAGGTGTTCTGCCAGTTCAGTCAATTTGCATGTTAAGGTTTTATTATATAGGATTCCCAGGCCATACGAAATTATCAACTTAAAAATTAACCTGCTATATTTGATCAAACATTTAATTAATTCACCCCTAATGCCTTGACAGGGCCAGACCAAATGATTTCCCAGGCCTTATATGGCCCATGGGCTGGACGTTCCATACCCCTGGGAGGAATGGACATGGTCAAGTGTAGAGAAAAGAATGAAACCCATATTAAAATAAGACAAACCAAGACAGTAGAACAATGTAGAATTGGAGCCATCATAAAACTCAAAAACCATGTACCTGCCCAGCTAAAATGAACTGACAAGTGAAGGATTAATCCTATTGTTTTTCTCTGCCCCTTCCCGATCCCCTTAACACACCCAACACCAAAACAGCAATTCGGTGGAGCCCTGACTGCCAACAGACAATGTTGTCTTAGAGGCAGTATTAGTGGTAAATCCTCAAGCTGTTTTATAAGTACCTCCTAGGTTGGCAACAGAAGGCTAAACACAAAATTGCAAGATGAGCTTGAATTTAATTTTGAAGTTTTCATCTGTCATCATGTTATGACACTATGGTGTTTTGGGCTTTGCAGAAGGTGCCAGGCAGGAGCGTAATACTCCTACTGGGAAGGACCTCTCTCCCATCTGTTCCTCTCTTGGAAGCAGTGTTTGTGGGATCATGGTTTTCAAAGGTTTAGTGGGAACTGCTACAGGCCACTCTAAAGATCTGCTAGGTTCTTAATCAATGGCACTCTTTCTCTGAATACTTTGTTCGTTCATTAATTTATTTAACATGCTTTCACTAAGCGCCTCTTTTGTTTTAGGTGCTATACCTGGCTCTAGGCGTGCACTAGTGAGCAGAGAACACATACTCACCACCCTGGAGAAGCTTCTGATCCAGAGGGAGAAAAGACAAGTAAGTGGGAAGTTTTAAGAGATACCAATGAATGTTGCAAGTTGGATTAAATGGTGTGCAAATAGGAGGAGTGGCCACCACACCTTAAGGAATGAGATCACTTCTTGGAGGTAATGATGTCTAGGGTAAGACGTGAGGTCTATTACATGCCAGCGATGTTGCAATCACTGTGCCTGGCTTTGGAATTGTAAGGGTGGATAGAGGATGGCATAGAGTTTGACAAGGGATATAGATAATCAAATAGACTGTTTCAATAGCTTCATGTTCAATTGGATGTTTTGAGACCAGCTTGGTGGAGATGATGTCTGAGTTAATTCTGGACAAAGGAATTAGGGGTAAAGCTCCGAGAGAGAATATGGGGCTGTTCTAAGTGAGGGAACAGCATTTGCAAAGCATCGTCATAAAACAGTGGACCTACAATGGGTTCTTTGTATGTTGAAGCGGGGATGGGCGAGGGGTGACACGGAATCTGAGAAGTGCTCAATGTGGCAATTAGAGTGAGCCACAGTACTTTTGGTGAATCACCAATTGGTGGTGGTGGTGACTCCATCACCCTGTGCTTGATAGAGATCACCCTAATAACAGTATGGGAGAAAGGCTGAAATTTGAAATCCAAGTTAATGTGACCACTACCCCAGTGGTACCCACAAGCCTTATGCTTCCCTCCCTCCCTCGCTCTCTGGGTTATTAAAAACATGACATCCAAACCCAGAGAACAACCACTGGGAACAGAATAACCTGTTATCCGGCGTTTCCCCCGTGGACACTCGGCCTTGGTGCAGATTTATACAGCTGCATTTAGGGCCGATGATAGAATCATTGTTATTTTTATCCCTTCCATGACACAAACCAAGAAAAAAATCATAATAAAATTTTACAAGTTAGCTGCCACCGAGAATAAACAAGAGAGCACTATACGAAATGAATCAGAGGCTCTAACCGAATCTCCTCTCAGGACAATAACTCTAATGCAAAGCCAGGGTCTGAGGAGGTCGCGGTGCAAAACTCTCCCGGGGCAATTCCGGGGAGAAAGGAGATATTCTCCTCCTGTCATCTTCACTTCATGTCCTAATACCTCGGCGGATGTGCAGAGAAAACATAATCTTCGGCCCCTGCTCTCAATCAAGGTTTGGCTAACCAAGGCCATTAAGGCATCCCCAAGGATCACAGAATTAACCCTCTGTGAACCTAGGGAAGCCACCAGAAGAAAGCTGCTTGATTCTAATCTCGACTGAGCCAAAATGTCACTTGCCATTAAGTTCCATTGGCGTTTTTCTCCCTTTTAAATTACACGATTACCTTTAAATTGTGTATAGGAGCTCATAACCGCTGTCCATTGGAGGTAATGGGGAGTGATTTCATTTTACTCCTGGACAGGCTGCCTCTTTTAGAGTTTTTGTGTTCGTTCTCTGTCTATTTCAGGTTCCATTTAGGTATCAGGGAGAAATAAATTCTGTAGCACGTGTTTGTTTTTAGAGTTAGCTGATGATTCTGTGGAGATTCTCCTGAAGCCCCATGTGTGTGTGTGAGAGAGACAAATATGCATTCTGCATGTCTCCTGGGTGGTCTGGAGACACAGGACACTGCATTGAGCTGATCCCATTACTTCTCCAAAAAAAAATAAATAAATAAATAAATAAAAGAAAGGAATCATCTGGAAAGACAGGTCTAAACTTAGTCATTTTTTTGGTTGCTTTCAATTAACTTTAGTGTAACTGCTTATAGACCAAGTCATAGTATTATTCATCCATTCCCTCACTCATTCATTTGGCATGATCCTTGTGCATCTGTTGTGTGCCAGACACTGAGCCTGGTGTTGGGTACGGTGGGGAGCTGGGAGCTTGCAGTATAGCGGTGGATAGACAAACAAGCTGTTCCATTACAGTTTGATTAGGGAAATGAGATGAAAAGAATAAGAGGCCCAACTTAGGTTCATTTATGACAAGTTTGAAGGCATAGGTAAAGCTCCTCAGAGGGAATTACATTTGAGCTGAGACCTGAAGATTGAGAAGAGCTTCACCGGCTGAAGGATCTAGAGGTGGGAGGGAAGGTCACTGGCTGAGAATGGAAAGCAGAGCAGGGGGCCACGTTGTCAAGGACTTGGAGTCTTAAGATACAAGTTTTAAGTTCACTTATGTCATTTAATAGCATAGGCATGGATTCAAGACTTTGTGGTCCCATTTTTCCATCTAAAAAGTGAGTGTAACTCCTACAACCCAAGATGTCTGGAGGACTCAATGGACTCAATGACATAGCCTATTGGAGATGTTTATTGAATGAATGGAAAGGAGATCTCGGAGAACCCTCTGGCTCTCTATGCTATAGTCTCCTCGTCTCTAAAATGAAAAGGTTAAGTTAGATGCTATTGAACTCTTTCCAGTTCAAATCTGTAATTTCCTGATGCTAGCCTATTTTGGAGGCTTGTACTTAGCCTGGTGTGCTAAGCATAAGAAAATTTGGTTTGGTGTCTCATAAAGTCAGAGGGCAAGGAGTAAATGATTTCTGAGAGAAGCAGCCCTGGTGAGTCCTCTGGCCTCCCTAGAACTGCTCTTATCCCCTAAGCCAGGTGATGAGAAGAGGGTTCGTTTGCTGCTGTCACTGGCTTCACTTGCCTTCTCTAGTTGAGACTTGGTCTCAGAGGATGCGGCTGACCAGGTTTCCTGGAAGATCACTTTGCACTGTAGAAAAAAATTGCTTTATCCTTTTATGTATCCCATGAAACTGTTGATGCACTGTTCATGCTAAACAACAACAAACTCCTTGTTTCTTCCTGAGAAAGGACTAGGAGAGAGATGATTTTGACTGCAGAAAATCTGATATCTGATAACGAATATATGTTCTTGCTGGCATCCGAAAGGTGATTTGATTTGGACTGTAAGTACCTCTGGGAATTACCCCCTCTCTGCAGCACCGTTAATGTACACTCGTTCTTCCTTGCTGTACTTAAGGCATTTATAATTATTAGGTGGACATGTTTTTAATGCCCCCACGATTGGCCTTTACTGCAGAATACCTAAGAACAGCTCATGTGGAACTGTTCCAAATACATGGGAGTGGAAAGTTTGGGGGAACAAAAATCCTGCCTATTTAGGAATGTCTAAAATATGCCCTAATCACAGTTGAAATATCTCTTGGCTATGGTGGTGTTTTGTTTTTTTTTATCTCCTATACTATTGGGACCTAGGGCCTGGGGTTTTCTTTATTAGCTGTATGTTTTGGTACTTCAGAGAATCCTGAATGTAATGGTGGTGATTGTGTAGGACCATCCAGATGCCTACCCAGAATGCAGCCCTCAAACCCTAGGAAACATAGCTGCAAACCTGTGGTTTCATTCTCTAACTTTGCCATGCTGTCACATTCATTCTGAGATCGGTCCTTTTAATTTAGGTCATTCAAATGGTGTATAATGGTATCTAATAGTTTTACTCTTCATTTCCCTTATGGCTAGTTATATTAGTCACCTTTTCATATACTTACTTTCTACCCATGTATCTTTGCATTTAGTGGGTTTTTTGTTTTCTTATTATTGACTTTATATTTTTTTATATAACTCCTTTGCCAAATACATGATTTGCAAATATTTTCTCTCAATTTATGGCTTGTCTTTTTATTCTCTTAAAAGTGTCCTTTGAAGTAGAGATATTTTAAATTTTTATCAAGTCCAATGTATCAACTTGTTTCTTCATGGATCATGCTTTTGATGTTATGTCTGAGTAATCATTACCTAATCCAGTGTATAAAAGGTTTTCTCCTATATTTTCTTCTTGAAGCCTCCTGGTTTTAGGTTTATATTTAGGCCTATGATCCCTTTTGAGTTAATATTATATATTGTTCAAGGTATGGATCACAATTCCAGCACCATTTGTTGTAAAGACTATACTGCATCTACTGTATTGTCTGTGCACCATGTAGAAAATCAGTTGCTTATGTATTGAGTTTTTTCAAATATATTTTTATTGATTTCAGAAATGAAGGGGAAGAGATAGAGATAGAGATAGAAATGTTAATGATGAGAGAAAATCATTGATTGGCTGCCTCCTGCATGCCCCACACTTGGGATCAAGCCGCAACCCAGGCATTGCCCTGACTGGGAATCAAACAGTGACCTCCTGGTTCATAGGTCAAGACTCAATCACTGAGCCAAGGCATCTGGGTTATGCATTGATTATTAAAGTTTTACTATAATTTTTTAAATCAGGGAGTGTTAGCACTACAGCTTTATTTTTTTTTAAAGTTGTTTTGACTATTTTAGCTTTCCATGTGACTTTTACAATATTATCAATTTCTACCATAAGAAGCCTGCTGGGATTTTGCTTAGAGAAAATTGACACCTTATCCATATTGAACCTTCTGACCAATGAGCACAGTATATCTTTCCATTTTTAAGTCTTTAATTTCTTCAGCAATATTTTACAGATTTCATTGGTCAGGTCATTCACATCTTTTGTCAGCTTTATTCCTAAGTATTTTATATTTTTTATGATACTGTAAATGCTATTTAAAAAGTTTTGATTTCCAAGTGTTTGATGCTAGTGTATAGAAATAGAACTGATTTTTGTATATTGATTTTGTATACTGCAACTTGTTAAACTCATTTATTAGTTCCAGTATCCTTTTGGGGGATCCCACTAGATTGTCTACATAGAAGATCATGTCAGACATGAATAAAGACAGCTTTTATTATTTCTTTCCAATTGGGATCACTTTTTATTTCTTTTACGTGCCTTATTGCACTGGCTAGAATGTCCAGAACAACACTGAATACTGGTGGTGTGAGTGGACATTCTTTTTCTTTCTCCTGAGCATAGAGGGAAAGAATCCAGCCTTCAAGTGTGAACTCAGAGCATTTGCAAACAGAGACCATCTGGGCTCTGCAGTTCATATAAAGCCCCAAATGTATATATTTTCCCATTTCTGGTGAAGATTGCTGTGGAATGCAGAATACCATTACACAAAAATTAGAGTCAGCAGCTGACACCAAAGCAGACGATGAAAACAGGATTTAAGTAGGATTAAGGACAGAAATAGTCCCCTCACAAGCAGAGGCTAAGAGCCTAATGAGAAGGGCCTGCAAATTAATATCAGACCTGTGCTTTAGATTATTTATAACGTGTTATTGTCAGGGTGACATCAAGTGAAAACCAGGGCTTTGCAGGTTGGTACAGCTGGCCTCGATTTGGCTTCCTGAGCCACACTGGCTGGGGCGGAGCTTGAAAACAGCCCAGGTGTGTGCAGTGGGGTGCTGGGCCCGCTCCCACGGGCTCTCCAGAGGCTTGCATTCCATGATGTCATCTTGATAGCTTGAAATGGAGTATGGCAGGAGTACTGACACTATGAAAATTTGTCCAATGCTACAAATCAGGACTTCCCCCGCCACTGCCCCCCCAGAAAGCTGGCTACTCTGTATATAATTATTATTGATATATTAATATGTTCATGCAGGTTATAATTTGTGCATTTCAGAGAACCACACAACAGGATTTTATGTATAGCTAAGAAAGAAAAGTGTTATCAGTGATAATTTTGCAGTTCCATTGATAGAAGACACATCCAATTTCCAGCTGGGCTAAAATGCGAGAAAAACCTGAACTTTAGCATTGAAGAAATACAGCATCGCTAACGTTCATTGTATAGGAAACACTATGCAGTGTATTTTACTATATGCATCTGTTACTCACATAAAATGCTTAGCTTCATATAAAGTGCTTACCAAGTCCTGTTTTTTTTTTTTAAATATATTTTATTCATTTTTTACAGAGAGGAAGGGAGAGAGATAGAGAGTTAGAAACATTGAGGAGAGAGAAACATTGATCAGCTGCCTCCTGCACATCTCCTACTGGGGATGTGCCCGCAACCCAGGTACATGCCCTTGACCGGAATCGAACCTGGGACCTTTCAGTCCGCAGGCCGATGCTCTATCCACTGAGCCAAACTGGTTTCGGCCCAAGTCCTGTTTTAAAAAACAACAAGAATGAACAAAGAAAACAAAAGTTTTCGAAGTCTAACTAAAGTATTGAACTTGATAAACCCAGTTCATAATGAGTCAAGATTTTGAGACCTCGTGTAGACAAACCAAAGAAGCAGCCCTCTTTCTCCCACTCTCACATAGCACTTACTGCCTTTTATTGATATAATTTGTTTACTCAGTTTTCTATCTTTCTAGATAATAGTATGCTTGAGGGCAGAACTCCTGCATCTTATTACCCTTTACATTCCCAGTATTAAGATTATTGTCCAGATCACTGTAAGGGATCAAGAAATGGCAAGTGAACAAACATCTAGCCCAGCTGGCGTGGCTCAGTGGTTGAGTGTCAACCTATAACTGGGAGGTCATGGTTCAATTCCCAGGTTGGGGCACATGCCTGGGTTGTTGGCTCAATCCCCAGTGTGGGGTCTGCAGGCAGCAGGCAATCAATGATTCTCTGTCATCACTGACATTTCTATCTCTCTCTCCCTCTCCCTACCTCTCTGAAATCAATAACAATATTAAAAAACACACAAAATCCATCTATCTATCATAGTCTGTTATCTAGCTCACCCATCTGTGTATCTGTCGGTCTATATATCTATTATCTATCTATCTATAATCTATCTATCTATCTATCTATCTATCTATCTATCTATCTATCTCACCTGTATATCTATCATGACTCCTGAGGAAGGCATATCTATATTTGGGAATACCATTAGACAACATGAAGGTGTTACTTTCACAGGCTTTTCATCATGACTTAGAAATCAGATACACATTTGAGTGACCTCTTTCCTCCTGACAGTTATCACCAAAGAAACCAGCACTCAGAGCTGGCCAAATAACCCAGTTGGTAGGGTCAGATATTTCTGAGATGTGAGTTAAGTATGAAGATGATCAATGCTTGATCATATTGAATGCATCACTGGCCTGCAAGCTGGCATTTGGGCGTCCCGACATCGGTAGATTTGCCCATTCTTGTTCTTCCCTTAAGGACTGAATACAGGGCAGTATCTTCAGCTGCTTAACAAGCATCAGGAACAAAGCCTCGGGCTGTTGTCCTGAGGCAGTGGGTTCAGTGTGTGAGGAGCTCACCATTACTACCTGGTACCAGCCAAGCCCGTCACTCTGATCCACTTGGACATGGTGGCTTCCTTCCTGTTCTTTTTTTTCCCAGAGGCTGAAAATATCCCCTGATGGCTCAACAGAGAAGAATAAATTGTCCTCATGTATTTACACAGAGGAGGAGATTTTCCTCATTGTATTTGCAATTCCGTCTCATGCGATGACCTCCATTTTCATAATCCTTCATGGAGTATCATGATTTAAAAAGCTTTCTCTCCCTGCTGTTTCTGTTAAAAGGTTTTCTGGTGCGATTCTTGGAAAGTCAAATTCTGCATTTAAATGTTGTATTTTCGCAGATATAATATAAAAGAGGCCATACTTCTGGCGTGTTTTTTCTTCCTGGGAGAATAGCAAGCAATTCCATCCTCCTGCATATATTGTTAACCAAGCCATGAGAGCATACAACAGCTTTAATAGCAAAGCAATTGTGATTACATCTTGCTCGTAATTACATTTATTTGCTCACATATGTCCAAAAAAGCAAGCATTAGCCAGACCGTATGTGTATGTGTTTGTGCAAAGAAAATCACCCAGCAGATCGGCAGTGAGGAAAATAGCTTTCAGCCACTTAGGTCTCTCCCGTCATGGCCACTCGCAAAGACTGTCAGAGCTTACTTAGTTTTTGCTTCCATGCTTCTAAAATCGATTGCATTTGGAAAGCAGGGGAATTTATTATGGGTGATGGATTTGCATCAAAATAATCAAAATATTAGGTGCTGCATATAACAAGATACACGCCTGTGATCCCATAGTGAAGAAAGTTGAGAAGTGCCACGGTTGAAAGTAGCTTTAGAAATGGCCACTGTCCCCTCCGAGGAAGGGATGTATGCAGCTTCTCAGGGAATTTAGAGGAAAATAAGAGGGTTGTGCGTGTGAAAAAATTTTAGATCTGCGTTGTTGAGCTGTCCCTAAGGAAGATGAGAAAGTGGCGGAAATGGCATTGGTGTTTGTGAGACAGATGAGTTTGGATCCTGGCTGTGCCATTCATAACTCCAAAGACTTTGGGGAAGTTACTTCACTCCTCTGGGCCTTCATTTTCTTACCACTACAATGGGGGTAGCAATACCAAGCTTATTGCGCTTTCTCATTTATTACTCATTCCACTATTACTCCCTGGCTGTTTGGGCCACTGCTGTACTCTTGGAACCTGACACAATTCCTGGGTCATCATGCTTCCTTGGTTAAAATATTTTTTTTAAATAAATGAATGAAAATTACTTCTTTAGCAATCACAGCTATTGCCTCACTCTTGTCTGCCTTCCGTTTAGATAAGATATTTTAACATATACAATCATAGAATTATCCCAGCTTCCTCTCAGTACCCAATCTATAGCAAACTCTTAGTTTCCTGGATCCACTTCAAGATCACCTAACACAAGCCCCAATTCCTATAACTCCCTTCTAGGCTCTTACTTAGAAAATCCATGGCTTCCAATGGAATGGATTACCTCTTGTTCCAACAAGTCAGTAAACCAAACTCTCTATGTTACGGGTGTGTCCTGGGTGTCTTTGGCTGATAGGCATTGTCATTCAGGAAACATAGATGCACGTAGCAGCCCCTACATACCCCAAATCCTGCTCTTTACTAGGGAGCTGCTAAAGGTGTGATGGGATCCGATCATGAAAGAGCAACATGAAATAGTTTGGTAATAAACTACAAAGAAGGGGTACTTAGAGTGCCCAGGGACAGAAATAGAGAGAGGGGGCCATGCTACTTTGGGTTCAGTTTCTGATCATCATGTGTGACCTTGGCCAAGTTGCTTAAAAATCTCTTTAATCCTGTTGTATCATTTTTAAAATGAGCATGATAATATACCTACCTACAGAAGTGTGTAAATTAAACGAGAGACTCCATGGAAAGAGCCTAGCACAGGACCTGCCACATAGTAAGCATAAGATAAATGTTGACTACTTATTACAAATATATTTTTCAAAGAAAAAAGAGATTTGCCGGGGTTGTTGTGATTAGGTGTATCCTGCTGCAGGAGGGAGCCCTTGTGATGGAAATGTTCTGTATCTTACTAGGGGGCGTGTGGTTAGACAGGTATACACACTTACACAAACTCATTGAACTGTGCGTTTAAGATGGTGAAGTCTACTCTATGGAAATTACTCAATGAAGTAGTTCATAATTAAAAAGTAAAAAAGAGCCCTAAAGGCAAGTTAAGACCAGGGAGGTCAATACAAAGCAAGGAGGCACTTCAGGCTTCCAGAACAGCATCAGAAAGTCTCACTGATTGATAGAGATAGAGAAGCATTCCTCCGAACCCACCCTCCTGTCCTATAGACTGTTTTTCAAATGTCAGATGAATCTAGTGAAGCGACTGAGCCTTTGGAGAAGAGAAAATCCTAAGTACATAAGAGGTTATTGTGAGCAGAAGTTATTTAGTGGAAGCACACCAACTATGCAGTGTGATTTTAGATAAAAAAAAAAAATACCTGGATTTAAATCATGACTTCTCTGGTTTTGTGACACTAGCAATTTACTTCATCGTCCTGTATTTTCTTGTAATCTCTGGCAAAAAAAAAAGACAGATATAATACTTATAATTTGGCATTGGCATTGTTGTATTGTTGAAGAAGAGAATGAATGGAAAGTGTTTAGCATATTGGGCATATGAAAGTATTTTATAGCCCTTGTGATGGTGGGGGTGCTGGTGATGGTGATGGTGATGGCAGTTGGTGGTGATGGTGGTGATGGTGATGGTGATGGTGATGGTGATGGTGGTGACGGTGATGGTGGGGGTGATAGTGATGTGGTGGTTGTTGGTGGTGATGGTGATGATGGTGGTGGTGGTGGAGGAGGAAACAAGAAACTTTATATAGCAATATGTACATTGACCCAGAGTCCCAAAATATTAATTGAACCATATTTTCATTCAATTGAGGATTGAGGCGTTTATAGTTTTATACTCTTCAAGCTTTATCTTCTATTGACCTGGTATTCTGTGCTGCCCATATCAGTAGAGAGACAGCAAAGGCTGGAGCCTCTGTCCTCCCTTTTATGAAACCGAACTGTTGGCACTGATATCAGTGTCTCTGGTCCTGCCTGAGACCTGAGCTCAGGCATTGTTTCTTGTCCCTGTACAGGAGCCCTGTGACTTCGAGTGAGGGCATGTGCCTGTTTTGAATCTTTTAGAAGTACCTTCAGTTTTCCATCAGCTCTGTCTCCCTCCTCCTCCCCTCTTTCCCAGGCTGCACTTCAAGTGCTCCAGGGATGGAGCCCATTCTTCTCCCACAAAGAGCCCTGGATAAAACCCATACTGGCACCACCTGAAGCCACAGCATCAACTTCAGCACGAGCTGAACGAGGGTTCGCAACACTTCCCAATGCTCATGCGCAGTAGACCCCAGCTTTATTCATGCAGTGCAAAAGCAAGCCACATCTCGTGATCGGTCCTCTAATCCCCACCCCCCGTCCCCCGAATATAATAAATTAAACATAGTATGGAATGCAAAAAGGTTACATTGAGACATATACTATTTGAAGGTTTAATTCATTTTTCTAGTGTATAAGACACAAGGCTATTAAATTTTTAAAGCAGTGATCTCCTAAACTCTCTACTTTATGAGGGCTTTCTTCATAAAGATAAATGGTTTCCTTGCCAAATCAAATGCAGATTTGAAACAAATTAAGTTAATGTTCAATGGTACAAGGTAGAATGGATGGGGGAGCTGTTTTATTTTGCATTGTAATAACCATACACACCTAAATCAATAGCTGTGGAAAAAGGCAATAATATCACGTAACTGCAGGAAATGAAATATAGTGGCTGGGTGGGGGAACAGGCTGCAAACAGAAAGGGTTTGTGTTGGAATAATGACATTTCATTAAACAGGGAAGGAGCACTATTGAAGAGAAGTCCATAGCAGTAAATTCTATTTCTTATAATAACACTTGAGACGAGTTAAAGTTGGCTGGGTATTGTGATAAAGGATAATGCCGCCGTCCTTTCATGCATTGTGCTATAATTTTATGTTTAAAGGAAACCTGAGATATTAAAGGGGCAGTGCATCTTTCCACAGTGCGTCCTCATCTTCCTAATTGTTTGCCTAATTTGGTACAAGGTCCAATAATCTGTCCGTAAGTCAATAGTTTGATAAGGAAGGTGGCCCTAGTTTTTTTAAAAAATGCTCTTGAATGAAAGCCAACAGGATTTATTTTTCTCTTTTTATTTTTCTTTTGTAGGGGGCAGGGCAGGGACAGAGGGATTTGCTGTTAATGAAAAGGGCTTTTTCAGCTGTTATTAGAGAGAAACAAATTCCCAGAGCTGGTATTTTCCAGCATATACCTATCCACCTCTAGTCCATAGAATAGCTCCCTAGGTAGGACATATCCTAGGGTATCCTGGAGTGCAGGGGCCTGACTCAGGGATATCTCTGTATCAAAACCATTTTGTGTCAACCATTGTTATCTTCTCAAGCTGACTCTAAAAAAGATTGTACAAGGACCACTATTCTCCTCTTTCAGCCACAGTGTGAAATAGGGTGTTCTAGGATCTCCCAGTGCATTGCAATCAGTCTGCGGGGCCAGTCTGCTGGCGAGGAGCCACTATATATTTGTTCCCAGTGGTCCTCCTTCTGTTCTCTTCACCTGAGGACACAGAAGCACCTTTTCCACCTTGCACCTACATGCCCACCCAGAGCTGGGCCTACAGGGATGTTGGCAGGAAAAGCAAGATACTAGTTGGGTCACCTCCTCCAGGAAGGCTCCCCTGCTCTCCACAGTTACATGCACTTTCAGTGTCCATTCATGCTGCTGCTGAGGAGAGGGAAATGGCACACTATGCATTTTACTGTCTTGTCCCAAGGAACCCTGGCTGCATAATGGGAAGCAGGTGTCACAGCTGCACTCACAGGCTCTGGAAGACAAGCCACCCAAGCACAAACTACGGTGGGGGACTCTAGAAGCCCTGGAATCTTAGCTCCCTTAGCCTCTCAGTTTCCTCCTCTGTGAAATAGTACCACCCCCTCAGGGATTCTGTAAGGGTTTGATGAAAGGATGCGCATGAAGCAGCACAGTACCTGGCCTGCAGAATGTTAGTTGCCATTGGTACAGAGTTAATATCATTGTCTTCATTATTAAGAATTTAGCGTCAGGCTGTTTACTGTATAAAATTGCAAGAACACCTCAGGTGTCTCCACCCAGGCAGGAGCTTTAACATCTCTGTGTGTCAGCCTTCCACAGTAAGCCCATTTACCAAATGCTGCTCTAACGAGTAGGAAGTATTGCACAGACTTTACTGAAACAGCTCCTATGAGACAACCGAGGGCACAGAGCACACTAAGTTACCCATAGGGCACGGCTCCTGGAACTAAGTTGCACGGTTCTTCTGATCTTATAGACTAAGTCATTCCCCGCTCCCCAGTGCTGGAGTACCACGGGAGCCCCCAGACCAGAAAGGACTGTGAGGAGCCATCCTGGGGCCCAGTTGGGCCAGTAGGGGACACACAATAGGTGTTTGCCACCAACAAAAGTAGAAGAGGTTGCTCAGTCCAGTGCCAGGGGTTGAGTCAGGGCATGAGCACCCAGCGCCCAGAGCAGACACAGTGCAAGAATGCCTGAGGGGCATGCGATTCCAGGGACCACTGTTCTCCACTCTGGGAGCACCACACATTCTGCAGTGGAACATGGCCAGTGAGGGTGTCAGTGTGATGTGTTATCTCCAGGCACCGTTCACCTGGCTTTCCTGCTGGCACGGGCAGAAGAAAAGACTTTCTCCTCCTGTCCGGGTTGGCACAGCTTGTGTCTAGGTAGACCAAGGCGATTCTCTCTATCTCCCTCAGCCTTCACACCTCAGCTCATGTATGTCTGCTGCCACATGGTTCCACATGTAAACTCGAGACCCTACCTGGTGCCTGTCAAAATTCTCCCACTTCCTAGCTGTGATTTTCTTCAGGACAACAGCTTGGCCTCTCTGAACCTTCGTTTCCTTTCGAATTAAATGCCAATCGTCACGGTGACGGTCTGAGGATTAAGTTGGGCAAGCCAAAAGAGCTGATGTTGTGCCTGGCGGCTCACACATTTTTAATAGATACTAGTGATTATTAATCAATAGCTAAAGATTGATCCATCAGCTAAGCAAGAGGCAAAAATTCAGCCTGTGTGGATGACCCAGGAGGGAACCTATCTTCACTCTCTGCAATATCTCTTCCATTGAAGGTAAGGGACCCTGCTCTCTCCCTTGATAGCATATAGCTTAGAGATTCGTATTTGAACTCTGAAGCCAGACATTCTGAGTTTGACTCTCACTCTGCCCTCTCTGCCTCTGACACCGTTTGTGACTCATTGTCATCCTCTGTAAAATGGGGACAATAACAGAAACGTGAGGGTGAGGGTGGGGACGAAACAAGCTGCCGTAAGTGAAGGGCTGGAACAGAGCTTGGCACAAAGCAAGTGCCCAAAATACAATGACACCAAGTCCTGCTATTTGATACTTAGGACACTGTGTGTGGGTGGTAAGAGTATCTCCATTTTAGAGAGAAAGAAACTAAGCTCAGAAATGAAACAAGGGATTTCCCCAAGGTCCCGCACTGAGAAAGTGTCAGGCCACGTGAACCCTCCACGGTTTCTTCTTCATCAGCCACCTCTGCCCCCTCCCCCCAACACACACATTCTCCCCTCACCGTTTCACCCAGTTCTGTGTCCAAGCACCTTCCTGTACCCGGGACACTTTCTCCCCTTTATCATCTGACTTGTCTCAGCCTGTCATTGCCCCCAGAAGCCGGCTGATGCCTCTCCCCCTGCCTCAGTCTCGATTAGGGGCTTTGCTATGTACATCCCTCTATAATAGCTCTTGTTACACAACATCTTCTACTCTTTCTGTGACTGTGTCCCCACTCCTCCGTGAGCCCCTGGACTTCAGAGACCAGCCTTCCAGCCATTCAGTCTTTGACGGCCTGACTGCTGAGCAGCTTGCAATGGTTTCGTTTCTGGAGGGAAGAACTAAAGAAAGAAGATTCCAAGGAACCTTGTGTGTTGTCTTTGATTGGTGACTTTAAAGTAATACTGCTCTTCTTTAAAAAAAATTTTTCGCTAAAATTTTAACAAAGACAATGTCATAATCACATACAAAATTAGTTAAGCGATAACTATTTGTAAAACTAAGGTTTACTCTCAAGTTTTCTGGTTAATGGGAAGATCAGGAGCTTTGTCACCAAAAGATTCTGGGTTTGAATCTTGCTTTAGCAAATTACTAACTTCTCAGTGTGCTCACTAGCAAAATAGGCATTAGACTTACCTACCATATGGGAATTAGAAATATGCTACGGGAATTAGAAATATGCTATGGGAATGGCGTGGTCCATGTAAGTTGCTCAGTAAGTTGTAGTGATGTCTTCGTCACCCTCACCACAGTGGGCATCATAGCTGCTGTGTCTCCATTATCTACGAGCAGAACTCTTTCTATCTCAACAGTGTATTCTTTAAGGAAAACACAGTCACAGCAAGTTTGCAGTTTTAGCTGCTCTCTCCAATCAGCAAAAGTTCTTAATCATGTGCTGGACCCTGCCCTGAACAGAGCTCTGATCTGTTTCTGTGCTCGATGGAGGAGTTTATTATCCTAAGTTAGGGAACTAGAAATGGAACAAACTAGAAGTGAGGGCCAAAGAACCAGGCTAAAGTCATCATCATTATATGAGGTTCTGGAGATCAGAGTCCAATGTGGGTCTCCCTACACTAAAATCAGGATTTCAGCTGGGCTGCGTTCCTCCTGGAGGCTCTAGAGCAGCGGTCCGCAAACTTCGGTTCGTGAGCCACATGCAGCTCTTTGGCCCCTTGAGTGTGGCTCTTCCACAAAATACTTTTGCACATGGGCCACGAAGTTTCATGAGTGTGGCTCTTCCACAAAATACCACATGCGGGCGCACATGTACAGTGCAATTGAAACTTCGTGGCCATACTCAAGGGGCCAAAGAGCCACATGTGGCTCACAAGCCGAAGTTTGCCGACCACTGCTCTAGGGGAAGATCGTTTCCTTGTCTTTTCCTGTTTCTGGAAGCACTTGCATTCCTTGGCTAGTGGCCTCTTCCTCCATCTTCAGTCAGCAACAGGGGCTTTCTGATGTTGCCTAACTCTGGCTCTGCCTCTCCTGACTCCCTTTCACTTATCGGGCTGACTTGGGTCATCCAAGATAATCTCCCCTTATCAGTATCCTGCAGGTCACATCTGCAAATCATATCCTCAAGATCACATCTGCAAAGTCCTTCCTGCCACATACGGAAACGTTCACAGATTCCAGGAATGAGTACAGGGACATCTTTGGAACAGACGAGATCTCCCACAAGGGATCTTAAGTGATGTTTTTCAGAAGCCCAGAGTCTATGAGAGACTTTGGCAAT
>NW_006284336.1:2849403-2859344 GCF_000327345.1 Myotis davidii | reverse complement strand
GGGAAAGATGTGGGAAAGTGTTCCATTTGAGTTTATAGTCCCACTTTCCATGAAGGACATTTCTACTTTATGTAGGAAGTGATAACCAGGATGCTAGCTTCCTCCGTGGAATGTCCTCAGTGAGTCACTATTTTACAAAGTGCTGGACCTCAGAAACTTCTGTATCGTTATCATACACTGCAAAGCTTCACCACCACCCTAGTCAAGGGCCTTCACTATTAGAGTGTGCAGCCTGCTATATGAATCCAGGTCAACCCCATGGAACACATAAGTTGCTGGAAAAGAATTCCTTACTTTTTCTACCAACTGGGCTACTGGTCAACCGTCTGTGTTTCCCAGGCAGATGTGGACAGATGCAAATGGGGGAAGGCAGCAGTCATGCCTTTCTTGCTTGAACACCAGCTCAGTGGGAAGGTTGGGGCTGGCAAGAGCTCAGAGTCATCTCTCTCCTCACTGCCCTTCGTGAAGCAGGCCAATGAAGGGGAAAGGATTTCCCCTCCAGCCAGACATCAAAAGGTTCCAGGGAGGGTCTCCCTGGGCCAGGAGGCTGTTAGTTTGGGATATTAACCAAACACTCTTTACCCCTGTGTCTGTCGGGGTGGTTGTGTCTTTGACGCAGCCTCATTCCTGGGACTTAATTAAAACCCAGCTCCCTCTTTTATTCAATTTATGAGGCCTAGCCTGCAGGATTAAGCGATTACAGACAAAAAGCCCCATTTGTGAAACACTCCTAAACTCAAGCTGTTACGCTGCTTACTTGTACTCCATTAAATTAATAAGGAATGAATCGGCTGATCCATTATGAATAAAGCAGTGGGGAGTCTCTGCCCGGGTTCATACTTCCTGCTCCCTCCTCAGAGAACATTTGTGCAAAATGATTATGTTCATATTCATTCAATTGGAATTCTCTAAAAGTGCAATGCATAAATTACTCTAAAGACACAGAGTTTATCTTAGACATTAACTACGAAGGGTGAATTAATAAGACTATTATAAAGCCATTAGCATTCAGTGTATTTACCTACAACCGCAGTATACCTAAACCAAATTCAACCCACAATCACCATTTGTGTTGGGCGATCAGCTAGTTTATTTTAGCCTGCAGTTCATTCAAACTCATAACACATCCTTGAATGTCCAATTTTTCTATTAGCTTCTTTCTTTCAGGGGTTCTCTCCGTTGGAAATTGACTTTGGTTATTTCCTGATTCAACCACAAATCTCTATCCAGCAATTATTATGCCCAAAGGTTTCCAGTAATTGGTTGTTTAACTCTATAATGTAGGAACCTTGAGGAAATGCGAGGTCACACATTGAGGTCCAGCAAAATCAATTATCTGAGGAGTGTGGGGGACAAGATGAGGGAGAGGGGCATTCAAGGATTTTTAGTTCACCTCAAGCCCAGGTTGCTTTGGGAGCGTAAGAGATCTTTGTACCAGTCAAATCTCACGTTGAGCTAGGGTTTTCCAGCCAGCAAGCCCTTGACCTCTGGGTCTGGGCCATTCCTTGTTGCGGACTGTCTTGTCTTGTGTGTTGTAGCACGTCTAGCAGCATCCATAGTCCTGTTCACCTGATATAGGCGGCAGTACTTGCTCCATCTCAACAGTTGTGACAATCAACATTGTTTCTAACTATTGCCAAGTATCTTTTGGGGGTAAGAGTTTAAAGACTCCGTATTTGAGAACCACTGCCTTAATTTATCACTAGAAGTGAGGAGTCACATCATCTCTTTTCAACTTGGTGTTACTAGTAAAATGAAAGAAGGTGGTTGATAAACGATTATTATGACCCTGTGGAATATCAACCTGCTTGGCAATGGTTGCTTCTCTGCCCTCCATCTGGTGGGGAGATAGTAGCTTGGAAGGATGAATCACTGCATGCTCTAAAATCAGCCTCCTCCCTTCGCCCCCATCCTTTTCTCTGGTCACAAGTGAATTTCTCATTTCAGCCTTGAGCAGAGAAATAGAAGCCATCAGGAGAGAATTTCCACGGGCTTCCAATCTACCTTCCCACCTGCATTTGCAGCCACACACTCTGCCTTGCTCGTGCCAGCCTAATGCGGAATCGAGTGTAAATTCCTTCTAAGTTCTACACTCTTCAGTATCCCCTTTACAGGAGATCCTTTCCAACAAGGGTTGAGGAGTTGCCTTTACTCTGCTTAGGATTCCAACACACACACACACGCTCCTCTTCTAAGACATTCCTGCCCTGCAGGTCCCACTGTCAGGAAGAAACTCAAATACCCTAAAATCCAGCCAGTTTCAGCTTGGGAATGGCGAGTTTGCTCCTTTTTTGTGACAACAAAATTTATACTGCCAACACACTCACATATTCCAGTTCCTGTTCCCATACCCTGGGGTCGTCGGAATGAGGCAGATGTGGTTCTCAGCCAAGCTAACAGGAGGAAGGTGGAGAGCAGGGGAGCTCACACAGGTGTGCAGGTTAACTTGAAGCATGTGCCATTCTCTGCTGACAGCTTCTTCCCCGCTCAAGGCTGGACTGGGAATTTAGTCTGTCACCAGGCTGTGCTAGCCTTGTTTTGGGTACAGAAGGCGAAGAGGGAGGCACAAGTCAGCTCACTCAATGACACGTACCTAGTGAGAGGTGAGAAGAGGTACAAGTCTCGATTGCCTGAAACCCAATCCATTGACTCTGACCTCAGCACACTGCCTCCCTATTCTCTTCAAATGACTGCAGTCACTGCACCCTACCAGAGCCCAGCTCTTCGCTGCCAGGACTGACCACTGAGTCATTAAATGCATTTAGTAAGCACTTTTTATCATGGGCTGGTTTTCTCTTTCATTTCTCCTTGTTTTTCTATCTCCTCTCCGAGTGAACTGCCACCATACCTTGCACATCACCAGTGTGAAAGAAGAGCGAGAAGGAAGCCGGGGAGATGGGTGATCAGTGACATGGATTGTCTGTCACTGGCTGATGGGCAAAACGCAGCGCTTGGCATCATTTGGTTACAGAATGAACTACCCGTGTCCCTGCAACAGGGATTTTGCAATCGGGTAAGACAGGGTCAAACCCCAGCTGACATCTTATTAGCTGCATGCACTTGGGCAACTTACTCAAAATCCAAGTCTCCATTTTCTCATCTGCCTAAAAAAGTCCTAATCGGCCCCTCAGTGCCCCTCAGTGCTGCCGCGAGGATAGAGTGAGACCACTTATGGAGATGCCTGTTAAGTGGTCCTGGCACACTCTTTACACATAGGACTCGAGTCAGGGAGGTGCTCTCCTCCACGGGGCCCCTCAACTCCTCATCCCCAGCCCAGTGGGAAGGATTAATGCATTCTTTCTTGAAAGAACTTACATGTACATGTGGAATTGGCAAAAGTCTGGGCTCTTTGGCCCAATTCCAAGCAAAACTAATCATCAGAAACTTCACGCAGATTTACGATGACTCTTTCTATAACAGGGTTAGGCCCAAGCTGCTGAGACAGAATTAAAAAGGGGGCTGCCGCCAGCAGAGAGGGCTCGGGTCTTCACAAAGAAGCGTTTTCAAGCAGGGCACCTGGTGTGGAACTCTGACTCCAGGTTGGCTGTAAATGCATATGAAATGGTCAAGCAGCCTCCTTTCCCTTTCCTGAGATGGTTGCGATGGGACCTTGCAACTGGGCTACCAGCTTTCATTTAATGCGAATAAAGGGAGGCACTAGGATCTTCTCAATGCCATGGGCTTATTCCAAGACGTAATTGAATTCTATGATGGCTGGTTTATCTCAATTAAGCCAGATGTGTGCAGGGAGGTCTTTCTCGTTGTGGGTGGAGCAGCAATGTCATTGAGCTCTGAGCCCAGGTCCCGGAACACATCTGGCCACATACAAACTGTGAGATCTAGAATGAGCCGTCTCCTCTCTCTGCTACCCTGTGTCCCTTTTATTAAATAGCTGATCGGGGTCAGAGTTAGCTACACGCTGGCTACATATTCTTAAGAAACATTAAATTGATTACCAATACTAAAAAGTTGGCAGAGTGTGCATACAAAAAATGTGGATTTTGGGCCTCTCTTAGAAAACTGGGGAACTGGACAAAAAGATCTGCATTCCCAAATGGCAGCAGTTGGATAGGGCAGATCCATAGTTACTGCGTTTTGCTTGGTCACATGTTGGCTTTTCAGTTTGCTACTGCCCCTACCACACCTTTTAATGACATCTGGCCTTCACTACTCATTCATGTATTTCTGGTTTCTGTATTATAATCTGAAATCCCTGTATTGAAAAAAAAAATGCTTGTAGCTGAATAATTTTAGATTTGGAGGATCATTGTGATCTGGAATTATCTGACTAAAAATACTTTTGCTTGGCAAATATTTTAGTAAGAAAATCTATTCTTCTTCTAACAAATGTAAGATGCTTTTTATTCAATTTATTTAATAACTCTATTTTGAAAGCCTACAATGTGAAAAGTGTTTGCTGACATATTAGACATGCAAAATATTTTTTAAAAATGAACATAAATTTGGTAAAAGAGAAGACAGAAAATGAACAAGCAAACAGTGAAATCAGTGTTCATGAAATTAACATTGGAGAGAATTCCAATGTCATAGAAGAACAGAGGTTTATGAAAACGAACCATCTAGGGAGAAGCTAGCTTTGGCTGAGGGGTTGCCATCTAAGCTGAGACTAGGGATTCTAGAAGAAGTCAAACAAAGGTCAGTGTGACTGGATGTCGGTGGGTAGGAGGAAGCTGGTGAGGTAGGCAGAGGCAGAGGATATGATTGAGAGCCCAGCTTAATTTTTCAAACCTTTTGGCAAAAATAGATGGAGCCATTGATGGATTCCCACTTTGACATAGATCAGAAGTCCCAGCCCAGGAAACCCTCAGAGACAAACAAATGTGTCCTCCTCACCCCCTCCATCCAAATTTCTCACCTTCCCTCTGGGCCATTTCCCTAAATTATTGGTGCCCCAGTGGGTTGATATCACTACAGATATCATTTACAGGTGGAGTTTTCTTTTCTTGCAGAGGTTATGGTTGAATCATTTGAGGAAAGAAAATGAGCACTTACTGAAAATGTTCTATGTATCAGTTGCTTTTCCATATAATTAAAGGAAACTTTGGCCCAGCCAGTGTTGCTCAGTGGTTGAGCTTAAACCTATGAACCAGAGGTCACAGTTAGATTCCCTGTCAGGGCATATGTCCTGCTTGCAATCCCCAGTGTGGGATGTGCAGGAGGCAGCCAATCAATGATTGTCTGTCATCATTGATGTTTCTATCTCTCTCTCCCTCTCACTTCCTCTATGAAATCAATAAAAACATATAAAAAAATAAACTTTGTATTGAAGTATAAATTTGTGTGGAAGTTCATAGATCCTAAGTGTATAGGTTGATGGATTTCACAAACTCATCTCTTTGTGAACAGCACCCAGATCAAGACATTGTGGCCAACAACCAAGGTACATCCTTGTACTCCCTTCTAACTACCATCCCCTACTGCTGTCAATGGTAACCCCTACCCCACTTTTAACCCCATAGATCAGTTTTTGCTTTTTAAAAAATATATCTTTATTGATTTCAGAGAGGAACGGAGAGGCAAAGAGAGATAGAACCATCAATGATGAAAGAGAATCATTGGTTGGCTGCCTCCTGCATGCCCCCTACTGGGAATCGAGCCTGCAACCCAGGCATGTGCCCTTGACCAGAATCGAACCTAGGACCCTTCAGTCCACAGGCTGACGCTCTAGCCACTGAGTCAAACCAGCTAGGGCTGGTTTTTTAACTTTACATAAATGGAATCATACAGTATGTACTGGCTTCCTAGCTCAGCATTATATTTTATGTGAGATTCATTTTGTTGTTGCTTGTGGTTGTACCTTGTTCATTTTTGCTACTCTATATGTGAGTGTAGCACACACTATTATTTTACTGTCAATGGACATTTAGGTTATTTGGAGTCGTTACACATGGTGCTGTGGCAGACATTCTTGTACATGCCTCTTCATACATGTGTGCATGCATTTTAGTCGAGTACTGCTTCAGTAGGCCCTGCCAAACATTACACCTTTTCTATCTCTACATATTTTATGAACATTTATTCTTTGAGTTCTCACGTCAATTTTTTTTGCTGTAGATATTTTATCTCCTTTTAACAGATGAGAAAACAGGGGCTCAGAAAGGCACTGTCAGTTTCTCATGGTCACAGAGCCAGTGAGCAGCAGAGCCAGGGCATGAACTTGGGTTTGTCTGGCTCCACTGTCCATGTGTTCTCCATCTCATGGTGAGCCCCTGATGAGTCGAGCTGTGCTACCTCTCCATCAACCCTTCCCTGACACAGCCAGGAGGAGTTCATGGTGCTGCTTTCTGTTTCCCAGGCACCTTCTGGCTGTCCTGTGGCCAGAGTCATGAATGGTGTTACAGGTAGTGAAGGGACTGGCTCTGTCGTCAGACAGACCTGGTTTGAGTGTCAACTCTGCCACTACATTCATGTGGATTCCAGGAAGGTTCAGTTTATTCATTGGTGAATGAGGGTAATAACAATGGAGAGCTCACAGGTATGGTGTGAAGATAAATGGTGGGCAGTACTTAAACAGATCTGGCACATAATATGAGCACTTAACAAAAGAGACAGATCATGGACAGATGGGTGGATAAATAGAGAGGGACATAGACATTCCTACAGACAATAATTGATTACAGTTTGGAGTACACATGAATGAGTGTATGCCTGATACATATTGCAGTTATATCTACATCAACAATCATTTATCACCTTTCACATGCTGGGACTCCAATAACATTTCTCCTTCTAAGGGTCTGGCTTTCCTCCCATTGTAGAAATGTGGGCAGATTCAGATAAAACAAACATTCCTTGGTCAACTATTCTCTACCAGGACCTTCAGAACCTTCATACCATTATCTCCATAATTTTCTTTATGTATACTGAAGGGATTTCATGCCCTACTTATAGCCAGGGAAAGTGGGGCTCAGAGAGTTGAAGTAACTTACCCCAGGTCATCAGCTTATGATTAGCGGCAGAGACAAGACTTGGTGTTGGGTCTCATTCCCAGAGCAGTTTCTTTCTCTAATTTCCTGCACCATAGTGTTTCCCAATGGTATTAGGCCTTTGTGATTCTTCTAGGGATCTCCATGCTCCTGACTAGGGAGACTTCTGAGAGGTCTGTTCTGCACTTGTAAGAAGTGATTTGGAGCCAGCCTGAAATAACAAAATAAGGAACATGGAAGGGAACTCAGTAGGAAGCTGGGAAGCCAGAGGTGATGTGAATAAATGTGGCATCACCACAGCCAGGTGTCCCCTGCCAGAGTGGCTTTGCACTCAGAGAGACCTGGTCCACCCCCTGTTCCCATTACTTAGAGTGCTGGGTTGAATAGCGCCTTTCCAAAATTTATGTGCAACCAGAAACTCAGACTGTGACCTTATTTGGAAAGAGTCTTTGTAAGTGTAAATATTAAGGGTCTGGAGATGAAATCACCCTGGATTTAGGATGGGTGATAGATCCAATGACAAGTGTCCGTATAAGTACAGGAGAGGGCACAGAAACACAAGGGAAGAGGCTGTGTGAGGCTGGAGACAGAGATCAGGGTGATGCGCTACAAGTCACAGAAGGGCAAGGATGGCTGGTGACCAACAGAAGCAAGAAGAAAGGCATGCGGTGGTTTCTCCCTTGAAGCCTCCAGAAGTAACCAACACTTGATTCAGGACCTCTGTCCTCCTACACTGTGGGCAAATACATTTCTGTTTTTTAAGTTACCCAGGTTGTGGTGATTCGGTTGGGAGCCATAGGAAACACACACTTACAGGCTGTGTCCTCCCAGGGAAGTCACTAATGTCTCAGAGCCTCAGGTTGCCCACATGGGAAATGGGTCTAATGAACGGTAACCACCTTGTGTAGTTCTGAAAATTGGAGCTAAAACACATAAACAACCTGCAGAAATTGGATAGTCATTACGCTTATGACGTTGCATCAGGGCAGATGCTTGTGAAAACTACCAAGCCAAATTGTCCCTCCTGAGGGGACCCTCCCTGGGTCGGGTCACCCTGGGGCCTGTGGAAAACACCAGCCTTCTCAACCAAGCTCCCAAAGGCAACGCCCATCAGCCCTGGTTCTCTGCTCTTAGGATTTTGCAGCAGCATCTAGAATCAGCACACCCTGTGGCTTTCAGTTGCCAGCACGTATCGCCAAAGACGCATATCCCCCTCAGAACCATAAACACTCTAATAGCAGCAGTGGGGCAGCCTCGATCATGACCAAGCGTGATTACATTCCACATAAAAATATAAAAGCTCATTTGAGCCGGGGCTCCCTCCGGGCCCATTGCCTGCACTTTTATTGAAATCCCCACATTCCTGACTCTGAGCACTGATGTAAGGGCCAGTGAGGCTGAATCTCAAGGACCCTAGTAAAGCCCCAAGGTGGCCTGTGGGCTGGACTCAACTGAAAATCCTCATCTCTTGGCGCTCTGAGGCGCAGAGCCTCACACTTCATTGTCTGGTATCTCCCATCTGCTGGGAGCTTCTCACGCCCACAGTACCAGCCATGTGACCTGCTTTGCTCCATCCTAGAGCATAAGGCTATGGAAGCAGGGAACGGTCTCTCTGTGCCCTGCTGTATGCTCAAAGCCCAGCCCAGGTCAAGGTGAATGCATGAGCTGGCCTGGAGGACTCCCTGTCCTTCTCCATGCCCAGCCGTCTCAGTCCTGCTTTATTCACCCCTGCTTCCCCCTGGAGTCACACCTTTTCCACCACACCCCACATCTGAGATCCAGCCACAGTTAAGTTCTGTCAGCTCCCCATGTGCCATGATGCTCACCTCTTGGCTTTCACTCATGCTTCTCCCTCTGTAGGAACTTCTGTCCTGCTCTCCATCGCTAACTCCTACACATTCCTTAGGTGTCAGCTAGGACCTCACTTTTTCTCCTTCACATCTTTCTTGGGCCAAAGTCTGCTGTGGCTCCCCCTTTCTGGTCCACTGTGTCTCCTGGATTACCCTGACTAGCCGGAACCCCATCACCTGCTTACCTCTCTCGACATGTCTCCAGACTCTAAGCACCAAGAGGCCATGGACAGTGTCTTTCTCACTCTTCTCTCCCAAGGCTTGGTAGCATGTCTAGCTTATGGTTGTGCTTGATAAGTGTTGGTTGAATGAATTAATATTTAAATTGCGGAGAGAGCACATGTTCATAAAAGTAGATACAAAAGGGAGAAAAGAAGAGAGGAATAGAAACAGTCTGTTCAGTCAGTATGATTGCAAATACCACAAAAAGTGGTTTTATAAGTATTGTCTCATTTTATTCCATGACACCAAGCATGTGAGAGCTGCTATTCCCTCCCTCCAAGCTAATGACTCTGACCACTTCCTCTTCATGTGTAAAAGAGAAGGAGAAAAAGTGAGGTCCTTTTACACATGAAGAAGAAGTGGCCAGAGTCATTAGCTTGGCCCGTGTCAGATGCATGGTAAATGGGCAGGGCCAGGATTCAATCTCGATTTCTTTGACAGTAAATCCCAAGCCTCAGCAAGGTCAGGAGAAATCCTAAAGAACAAAATTCTAGAAAGTATTTTGAGAGTGTGATTGTTGAAAAGGCGCTGAAGTAGGAGTCAAGGTATCCACTGCGCCACCAGCACCTATGCGGGGCTTGGACAAAGCAGTCCCTCACTCGGGACCTCAGCTTCCTCATCTGAAATGAAGATCTGGGGATGTTTGGCCATTGACTTGGTGATTTGGTGATTTTAATCCAGTTCCCATCCAGTTCCAGACATATTCTGAACTATGCACAATTTATGAAAAAAAATAGGGTTTGAAATTCAGTGATTGAGGCAATAGCTGTCAGCATGAGATTTTTGTCTTATGCCTTAAAAATAGATTATTGAGCAGTGTGTGTGTGTGTGTGTGTGTGTGTGTGTGTGTGCGCGCGCGCGCGCGCGCGCACGCGTGTCACATGCCTGTGAGCCCAGGACATGGACAATGGAAAATGCTTTC
>NW_006284336.1:2844686-2849371 GCF_000327345.1 Myotis davidii | reverse complement strand
GGCGGGGGGGTTGGGGGGGGAGACTTGTTGATGCTGCCCTGGAATCAGACCAAATATCATGGGTACTGTCAACCTGTTTGTCTTGATTTCCCTGGATTCCTGTTCAAGAGGCATCTCTTCTCTAATTCACGGAGACAATCAGTTCAACATGAGAAGTTATGAGTCATGAGGGGCAGGAGGTGATGCTGAACAAGCCTGGTGGAATCGCAAAGAAGTCAGGCCAGAGTCAAGGCAGGCACGTTGACAATACTCAGCAAAGGAGGGTGGCAGGTTTGTATATTAATCCCACCTCAGTTCAACTCAGTGTACCATGAGGACAATTGTCATTTCCATAAACATATAGACAAAATAGATGCTTAGTTATCTACTCATGCTTTTTTCTGCATGGTGATTTCTTTCTGATAGAGAAATTACATTGTTCATTCACCTCTCTCTCTCTCTCTCTCTCTCTCTCTCTCTCTCTCTCTCTCCTCTTTCAATGCACCAGATACTGTCGTTGGAAATGATAGGTAGTCGTTGCTATGATGGAGCTTACAACGTAGTTGGGAAGTTTGGTAGACAGAATACTGGCTCCCAACCTTGTCCACATCCTGGTCCTTTGGAGCCTGTACATGTGTTACCTTGTGTGGTAAGAGAGACTTGGTAGATGGGGAAGGGTCTTGAGATGGAGAGGTTATTCTGGGTTACCCAGATGAGCCAGATATAATCACAAGGGTCCTTGACATGGAGGAGGGAGGAAGAAGAGTTAGAAGGCTTTATAATTGGGGGAAGGGGCCATGAGCCAAGGAATGCAGGCAGCCCCTCGAAGCTCAAAAAGGCGAGGAAACAGAGTCTTCCTTTGAACCTCCCGAAAGGAATGCAGTCCTGCTGACCCCTTGACTTTAGCCCAGTGAGATTAATTTTGGGCTTCTGACCCCCAGAACTGTAAGAGAATAAAGTGTGCATTTTTAAGCCTCTAAATTTGTTAGGCAAACTTGCTAACCTGTTAAGCAGCAAGAGGAAACTAACACTTTAATCAGGAACTCAGAAGACTAAATATAGAAATGTTCAGTGTGGGAAATGGAGAACAGGGTGATGTAAGAAGGTCCAATCCAAGCCCTGAAAGCTATTGAGTAGAGAAGGCTTCCCTGAAGGGGAAGGACATTGGCACCCCAGGGGAACTGCAGGCGGGGAGAAAATTCCACCTACAGTATATGCCCTGTGGCAGGGCCCCAAGCAGGGGAGGGGTATGGCACAGATTAGGAAGTAAAGGGAGACCAGAGGGCCTGGTACACAGAGTGTGAGGAGGAAATGATGCAACCTCCACCTGAGAAAGGTCTTCAGGAGCAGGATTAAGCAGGGCCTTTGTAAACTGGATTAGGGATTTGGGTCCTTAACCTAAAAGAAATGGGAATATTTTGAATGGGTTTAAGCCACAGTGAGATTTGGTTAGATTTATACTTCAGATCTGTGCTGTCCAATCCAGTAGCCACTAGCTGTGTGTGGCCATGTAAATGGAAGTTAATAAAAATTAAATGATTTTAAAACTTCTTAGTCACACTAGTCACATTTTTAGTGCTCAGTAGCCACAGGAAGCCAGTACCTATCACACAGGATAGGTATGGAACACAGGATTGATGTAGATATAGAGCATCCAGCATTAAAGAAAGTTCTAGCAGACAGCACTACTGTAGAAGAAATAGTCTAACTCCAGAGGGGAGCATGGACTAGCAGTGGTTCTCAACCTTCTGGCCCTTTAAATATAGTTCCTCATGTTGTGACCCAACCATAAAATTATTTTTGTTGCTACTTCATAACTGTAATGTTGCTACTGTTATGAATCGTAATGTAAATATCTGATATGCAGGATGGTCTTAGGCGACCCCTGTGAAAGGGTCATTCGACCGCCAAAGGGGTCGCGACCCCCAGGTTGAAAACCGCTGGACTAGAAGGCGATAAGGATAGGTGTGGGCAGACAGGTGGGAAGACACGCTCTAATATTGCAGGTGGGATTGGATGATAGTTCAACCTGAGATGGAGGCCGTGGAAATGGACATAGGTGAGTGGATTTGAAATCTCCATAGGAGGCGACCATGGGCTTTGGTGCTCAGATTTTGGGAAGTCTCTGCCTCACTTTGACTTGTCGTTAGAAATGTTACCTAAAATGAGTTGCTTAAGCTCTTGGAGCCTCAGTTTCCTCACCTGTGAGTGGGAATAATACCTACTTCAAAAGGAATATCATAGTGTAAAATTCTTGATTGAATAGACATAAAGGGTGTATCTCCAACTGCAACTTAAAGTGGTCTTTTGAAAACAAACAACACTCTCTCCCCACAAAAAGCCCATGACACAGAGAACACATTGGTGCCAAGGCTGAGGCTGGAAGATGGGCAAAATGGGTGGAGGGAGTCAAAAGGTACAAAATTCCAGTTACAACATAATTCATGGGGATGTCAGGTACAGCCCGGTGACTACAGTTAACAATACTGTAGTGCATATTTGGAAGTTGCTATGAGAATAAATCTTAAAAGTTCTCATCAGAAGAGTAAAATATTCTGTAACTATGTATGCTGGTGGAATTAACCAGACTTATTGTGGTGATCATTTTGCAATATATACGAATACTGAATCATTGTTATACATCGGAAACTAATATAACTTGTATATCAATTGTACCTCAATTTAAAAAATGGTCTTTCGGGTATTAAGATCCAGGTGAAGTACGCTGGAATTATAAATACCAGCTGACCAGGTGAGCAATCTCTCTTCAGAATGGAACCTGATCAGAGTATTTCCCATCATCTGGACAAGGCTTTTACTCTAGAGCTGCCCTTGGCCATGAAGGTCATGGGGAGAGGTACAGAGGGCAAGAGCCATATGTAGAAAATGAGCAATTCTGTTCCCACCATGACGGCAGGGTGTCCAAATGGAGCTATTTCGTAGTCAGAAAACCACGTAGGACCACACTAGGAGAGCGAGCTTGGGGGAGGCAAGGAGAAGAGCGTGCCATCCGTGTAGAGAAGATAATTGAATCCATGGGAGGTCGACTGGGGCTCATTTCACACAGAACCCGCACAACAGCACATGGCTCGCTCAAAGACAATACGGGCCTTCAAAGAGAACCACTAAGGGAAGTGCATTTCTCTATTAAGGACACAACATCCTCTAAGTGAGACACATTGTTATGCCTCTTCTTCCCAGCCACAGCCTGGAAATAGCCATAAAAGAAATGAAGTATATTTGCCTTGTTAACACAGTTTGTATTACATATTCATAAACCATTTTGTGAAACTGCAAGGGAAAGATTCAATTGTCTTGGAGGCTGATAATGGCCAAACAGCCATAGAGAAAGCAGGCAGCATGTTATGGAATTAGCTGCACAATGAATGAAATGCAACGCCTATAATAAACCCATTCAGATATAAATTATGGCCGAGTAGATGCAATGTTTGTTAAGCAATAAAGCTTGCCACCCTACATGGGAAATTCAATGAGATTTATCATAAAATATGGCGGAGAGTGCACTAAGAATCTGGCTCCCCAAACTGGGCTTAATCAAAACAACCGAGCGAGCAGGCTTCCAGGAACAGGAAACCACGAGAAAATGATAGTGGTGGGTTCAAAGGGCATTGTGACATTGTGACCCCAAATACCCTGGGTCTCAGCAGTTCTGCCAAGGATATTTGCATTTTGAAAACAAATCTTTTTATTTTTCCTTTGAGAATTATCAAAATGCCTTGAGCTCTGGGAATACAAAATTTGACCAATAACTGGTTTCCTGGTTGGCCAGGGCAGTAATTGAATTCAGGGATAGGGAACTGGTCCAAGTAACACTGAGTTCTTGGTTTCCCTTGGAAAGGGTCGAGGCGCTTGGTCCCCTGGGAGGCAGCTGGCTCTCAGATCGCACTGTTGGGTCTATGGGGTCCTTGAAAGATGTGCAGCTCATTTTCTCAAAACATCTCCCTTGCTTCTTCCACGCACACTGCTGAACAAATACGAGGGCACGTTGTGTCTTATCTCCTGGAGCTAAAGCGAGGGTTTATCTCAATCTCCACTTTCTGAGAAAAATAAAATAAAACAAGAATTAACCCAGCATGATGCAGGCTTTCTGGTATTGTAACTTGAAAATAACTGCAAATATTTTATGCCTTTACAAGTTAAAGTCAATGTTTTCAGTGTATTCAGAACAATGAAAAATACCTTAGGAATGTATTATAGTCCCAGAGTTGGATTAAGTGTGTTCGGAAGCCAAAAGGAATTTTCTGCCTGTTAACATTACCCTGAAATCTAATGAAATAATCTCCCTAAAGCCAACTTTATAGCATACACTGATTTCCCAGTTGCTGTTAAAAATAAAACAAACAAATGTCCTATTTGGTCAGCTCTTCACTCAGTCCACATATCAGAGAGCAAAACTGTAGGTCTTACATGGGGTCGGTTACAAGATTTTAGAACTAAAGATTGTTGAAACCTTCAAAGAATTAACCAGATAATCTGAATTCAACAACAAGCTTCAACACACTCCCGAAGAAGCTTTATAAAACACATACTTTGGAGTTGTTGCTGGTGACCAGCTCCACCATACTCACTGTGTCTTCGCAGTGTGTGTGTATAAATATATATAGGTATAGATATAGATATATATACACACAATATATATATTTATGTATGTGTAGATATATATCAAGAAACATATTAACACATCA
>NW_006284336.1:2841782-2844627 GCF_000327345.1 Myotis davidii | reverse complement strand
CAATATATATATTTATGTATGTGTAGATATATACATCAAGAAACATGTTAACACATCAATATATATATGTGTATGTGTGTATATATATATGTATATAATTTGATATATATATAAACTATATATATCAACAATAAAAGCTAGATAATAAAAAGATTGGGAAAATCAGAAGACATATTATTTCTAAAATATTGGTAGCAAATCCTTCGTCTCCTCATCAGAACTCATTCTCCACACTCCTTCCTTCAACTCAGATAAGTGCCAAGTATTTGGAAAGATAATCAGAATAATAGGGTAATGATATAAAGCATAAAGATAAAAATGCTCCCCCATATCTTATCTGAGAGCACAGTGCTACCAGTCTGCATGTGTATGACTATTTTTTAATGTATTTTTATTTGATCTCAGAGAGGAAGGGAGAGGGAGAGAGAGAGAGAAACATCAATGATGAGAGAGAATCATTGATTGGCTTCCTCGTGCACCCCCCGCCCCTCTTCAGAATCATTGATTGGCTTCCTCCTGCACCCCCCTGCCCCTCTTCACTGGGGATTGAGCCAGAAACCTGGGCATGTGCCCTGACCGGTAATGCTACCGTGACCTCCTGGTTCACAGGTCAACACTCAACCACTGAGCCATGCCAGCCAGGCTATGACTATTTATTTTTTTTCCTTGCTACCATCCCATTCACTTCTCTCAAAAATCTCTGCAGAGCAGGATTCTGTCTCCATTTTACAAGTTAGGGAATCCAGGAAGTTCATATATCTTTATTAAAAAATTCCATTCAGGGGCAAGGATGAAATGTGATGAAACAGAGGTAACAAGAGGTCTGGAGGTGAGCCTTTCAGAATAGAATCCGCCAAGAAATCCCTTGAGCCTTTCTCTCTCTCCTCGCCGTCATCCTGTGGATATCCAGAATGAAAAAAGGTGAAGGGGAGAGGGGTGAACAGTCACCCCTGGCGAGTGTGTCCTTTTGTATCACATAAATCAAGGCTTCCCAGAGCTCTCTGCAGGCATCTCCATTTCCTTTCGTTGATCAGAACTTTTGCTTGGCCACCCCTAGCTGGGCGGTGGTGAGAGAGACGGGGCTATGGAAAGGGGTCAGGTCAGTCAACCAGCAGTGCCTGGCAGACTCCAAAATGTTTAATGATTTGTCCAAGTTCCTATCTTTAATAGTCAGAGAAGGAACGGTGGCACATGGACTCAGCTTTCAAAGCCAGTGTTTCTTTTCACTATATCCAGCTTTCTTAATTATAATAGCAGTATATCCCTTTCTTTGGCTAGCAAGTATATCTCTTAATTATACCTTTATTGAGGCAAAACTGTTTCAGAAGCTACGTAATATTATGTGTGAATTAAATGTAAGTCTGAGTTTGCCCAATTGGCACCTTCTGTATAATGGAGATTACACTGAACTTGATCTGAACTGGGCAGACACACATGCTAAAGATTTCCAAGTTCTGGTTTATGATTCTGAATTATTTTAACCAATAAGGATAATTTAGCGTAACTTCTGACCCATTGGGCCTTCATCAGAAGACTAGCTGAGGCAGCCCTTAGGGCTGATTTCTAAAGCCTTGTAAGGGACTCTACTTCTGCTTGAAAACTCTAATGTGCATTATGGTCCTTATCAAAATGAGCATCTATAGTCCACATTCTCATGTGCATTACAGATCGAGTAACCGGTATCATAGTGAGTGTGTAACTAAGATATTGGCTATTTCCTCTCACCTGGGAATGATAAGAATTTGAGCATAGTTTCAAAATCCAAGAGAAAGAAAGAGTATTTTTTCTCTTTAAAAAAACCCCTTTATTATCTTTGTTGGTCCGGCCAATCCATCTTGACAACAGATACAACCAATTTGGTATGGATGCCATTCAGTTTTCATGATTCAGTGTGGCCATGTCCCATAGTACATTCTCTTCTATGCAACCTGCATTGGGAGGGAAGGAGAGAAAGGAACTTGAAAAGTACAACCTGCTACAGGGTACATCTGCCTCTAAGGCAGCATCTGTCTCTAAGACAACCTTCAGGGAAGTGTAGGAACCAAGTGTTACATCTCATTCTTGTATCACCAGCACTTATTCCAAAGTACAGGGTCTCTGCTTAATCAGGTTTGGCTGTGGTAGAAACTTTCTCAAAGGTTCAGTTATCTATTACTGAGCAATAAGTCATCTTAAAATTTAGTGACTTAAAACAACACCCATGTGTTGGCTTACCAGACTGCAGTTTCAGCAAGGTTGGGCAGGGGTGGCTTGTCTCTGTTCCAGGCGATGTTGCTGTCACGTGACTTACTCATCGGCGAGCCATTTGGGAATCTAGTCTGAGCTTTTTGACATGGTCTCTGGCTCCTAAGAAAGTGCATGTGGAAATTTCCAGAGCTCTTACAGACTAGATTCCAGAATTGGTGCATCACTCTGCCATGTTGCACTGGTCGTAGAAAGACAGAGGCCGACCCAGATTCCAGGGAAGGGGAAACACAGTTCAACTCTTGATGCAAACATGGCAAGTGCTCATGGAGAAGGGAAGAGTTCTCGGTGGGTGTCTTTGCAGACAACCTACACACCCAGCAACAGCTCTCTCTGAAGCTTTATCGCTTCCCTCGAGGAATCATCCTTGCTCTCCAGGGAACCTGTGCCTCTCTCACATAGAGCAGCAGTACAGTGTGGAGAGTCTCAGAGCAAGGATTTAAAGTTGGATTCCTGGATTCTAAGCCTGGCTCTCCCACTTGCTCACTGTCAAATCCTGGTCAAGTTACTTAATGTCTTTGGGCTTCAGTGTGCCTTTTAATAAAACAAAGGTAATCGGGGCATTCCTCCCATAGGCTATTTGAAGTATTTTACAGACTTA
>NW_006284336.1:2810145-2841530 GCF_000327345.1 Myotis davidii | reverse complement strand
GTGTAGGGTGGTTCCTGATGCATAGTCTGGGCTCATCAAGTGGATTAATATTTGCCTTCTCCTCTATCCTATGAGCTGCACTGGGCTTCCAGGGCCCTGGAAAGACTAGGATGTGGTGGATGCTCGGTGAATGTGTGATAAATGAATAGTGAACCCAGACTATCATTTTCTTAAAATTATGTCCATCTGAAGTCAAATATTTATTTTCCAAAAAATGTAGATTGGGGCAGCATATGTTATAAGTGCCAGAGGTATTAGTTCTCACTTATTTAGCAATATTATTGAGCACCTCCTATGAGCTAGAAAGTCCATTAGGTTCTGGAGATAACATAGTGAATAAGCCAAGCACAATTCTAACCCTCATGATAGTTACATTCTAGTAAGAAGAGAAAATAAATAAACTCAAGCACAGAAGATAACAGCAAATAGTAATATGTGTTTTGAATAATGTAGATATATGTTAATGTTTGATTGAACCAGGAGTGGGATGAGATGCAGCTTTGGGTTGGTGAAACTCCAACTTTTCTGAAAAGCTGGAATATCAGCATAGACCTGAAGGAGGAGAAAAAGGAAATAATTTAGAGGTTGTGGATAGAGTTTTCCAGGAAGAGAGATGAGCAAGAACAGAGGATTGTGGTGGTAATGAGTGTACAGGTTCAAGAACATGAAGAAACACATATGCCTGAATCTTGAGGAAAGAGGAGAAAAGTTAGGCACCTTTAATTCAAATTTTACTCTAAGTGAAATAGACTACCATCAAAGGAGCTTAAACATGAAAGGTAGAAATAGTTTCCCTTCCTTGTATTTCATTCTCAAATGATTATATTGCTGACAACCACCCAACACAATCATCATCCTACATATATGGAAGTTAGGAAATCTTGTTTTTCTATGGTATGTACATGTGAGAGTACATGGTGATGGTGGGTCTAGCGTTGGTTGGGGAGGGTCCTCTTCCATCAACATTGGGAATACATTGATTTCCCAGAGTAAAATCCAGATGGTCAAATTCTTTGTGCACCAACGATGAAATGATGACGCATGATAATGGTGGCCAATTATTTCATTCCTCCTAGGTGCCAGGGACTGTTAAGTGATTTACAGGCATCATGGGATTTGAGATAGCTGCTCTTGGCACCTGGGTTTTACAGATGAACACACGAGGGGAAGTGCCTCTCTGAGGTTAAGCCGCTGGGGATTTAACCCAAGTCTCTGGACCTTCTCTTTCCGGCACATTTCAAAGTGCTGCTCATTTGCACCTCCTCCTCAAAAACCTCTTCATTCAGTCCAGATAGAGAAGGGATGAAACACGATGTTCAGTTACAAGATGTTCTCTAGAACTTGCGGAAATCACAGGGTGGGTGAGCCGCACTGGGTTTGCAACAATGATCTTAATGAGCAATTGAGCGACGAGTGGTGCACATGTGTGGGGGAGTCGGCAGTACTGCCTGCCTGTGGCACACATTTGTGTCATTGTTCGGTGACTGCATATATCTTGAGATTTCCCAAATGTTATCTGAGGAAGTGGATGAATGGCATCCCTCTGGTTTTATAGACTTGGGACTGAGGCAAGCTAAACGTTGGCCTCATGTCACACTGAGATGATGAAAGTTTCAGAGGCCCAAATGGAGGAGCTATGTCCCACATCCTTCCACCTCAACCTTAGTGATTTGACCTTCACCTTAGGTCAGTATTTCCAGAAAAGGTTTGCTGGGTCTTAATATATCAATGACTCCTTTAATTTATTCAACAAACCTTAAGTGCTTACTAGGTCTCAAGCACTTTGTTCGGAGAGAGAGCTTCAGGGATGAATAGGACATGGTCCCTCCCCTCAAAAAGTTGTCAACTGTTTCTACTTGGACATCTGCGTCCTCCAAACTCAGGGTGTGGCAACCCAACCCAGTAGTGGTTGAGGTTGAGGGCTCTGATATAAAACTGCCTGGGTTTAAGTCCAGGCTTTACCTGATACTGGACCAGTGCCTTAACTTTTCTGCCCCTCGGTGTCCTCATCTGTTCAATATGAGATTAATAGTGTGCTTGTCAAACAATAGAGCTTCCCGGGCCTCTCCCTTGGAAATCCTGAGGTAGTGGTTTGGGGCTCAAAACCTTGTTTTTGTTTTGTTTTGTTTTGTTTTATCGTTGTTGTTGTTGTTGTCCTGATACTCCAGGGGATTGTTGTCATCAGGATCATCTGGAAAACATTGATGCAGTGCATGGGAAGCAGTGATTCTCAACCTTGGTTGCATATTGCAGTTACTTGGGCACCTTTGGAAATACAGATTTCTGGGCCCCACTTCTGTTTTAATGGCTGGGGTGGAGGTTGGGATGTTTCAAGGCTCCCCCAGAGTTTCTAGTAGGCCACCAAGATTGAGAATACCTACTATAAATCATTTAGTACGGTGCCTGGCACAATGTAATGTGACATCATTTTTATCACCCTTTTTATCTTTCCCCAAAGAAATGGGAAACACAATTAAGAAGAAAATGAAGAATGACAATTTGTGTATAAGAGGAGTGAAAAGACTCATCCTAAACTCCTATAACATTAAATGTTTCATTATGGCATTTAGACTCTCATGGTCTCCAAACTTTAAACCTGTCTTTGTGTCTCTCCCCTTGTTGACTATAAGCTCTATGAGGAGAAAGATGATTTTCTTTTCTCTTTTTTAGTTCCCCAAAGATTTACCCATTACCTTATATATCTAGTAGATGCTAAATAACTATTCATCAAATAAATAAGATAAATGTGTTACTGGAAGAGTAGCAGAGACAAAATTCTACAGGAACGGTGAAAAAGGAAAGGATTTCAGACTGTTGGATAATGTGTGAATTAGCACTTGAAGAATGGTCTGAATTTTTTCGAGTAGAGTGGGAGAAGGCATTTCTGGTGGGAGAAATGGCTTGAGCAACTTTGAGGAAGAAAATATATGATAAGGGGATAGGAATACTCAGATTGAGATGGAGGAGATACCGCAGGGAGACCTACGTACAAGGGCAGGTGAAAGAAGATGCTAGAAGGTTCAGAGTACTAGCTCCTGCTTACTTAACGATGAGGAAACTGAGGCACAGAGAGGCTGAGTCACTTTCCCAAGACATACACAGCTGGATCTGGAACTTGCAGGTTGGCTCAGGCAGCTCCCACACTCCGAGCCACTTGTCTGCCGGCCTCCCAGTGTCTTGAACAGCAGGGGTTAATGAAGACTTCCTAGGCAGAAGCATGACAGCCTCAGACAGATTTTGTAGAACAGTCATGCTGGCAGCTGTGAGGAGGGCTGACTGCAAAGGGTGAAACTGGAGATCAGGAGATCAGTTCTTTCCAAAGCCTTTCCTTCTCAATAGGGTGAGTGACGTGCATGCTTGCAACAAACAGACAAACAAACACAACCAGCACTGAGATCAGCACACTAAGTGCATAAATACACATCTAGTCTCCTGGATAGAAGTGCATTCTAGTCTCCTGGATAGAAAAGGACCACCGATTTGGTTCTGAGTGTTCTGGCAGCAACACATACACAAAGGGTACGTGATTCACAGAGGTTATAAAAGGGAAATAGAATGGTAGCTCCAGAGATGTGCAGGCCTTACTGTTACTGACACCAGAGAGCAAAACCCCCTGTGGTTCCCAAAGTGAGGGCCATGTGTAAGACACTGAACGTTTTCTCAACAGTGTAAACAACAGAGAGTCCATGGCACTGCTTTCTGAGTGATCCTTTAGGGAGGAGGTAATGCCGATGGGCAACACCCCATCTGAATTCTGCAGTATCTACTTTCAGGATTTGGACACGCCGACTTAATATTTTCCTAGCATTTTTCTTTACTATTACATACCATACCCTGTGCCCCCTCGCAAAAGTAATGGCTGCCTTTTTTAAGTTAACTAAATGGTTGATCAGTTCCTAATACATTTCACTTTATTTCCAGGGCTGAAAAATATGTGGCTGGGCTTTTAAATATGTATATTGTAATTTCTTGCTGTCTTATGTTGAACATTTGTAATGAAATGTCAGTAGCTGCGGGGGTATATGAATGGGAATCTTCCTAATGATACATTAAACAGAGCAGAGGCATCTCAGCCTTGCTCCCTGGATGGTTTTATGCTGTTCTAAAAACTTTGTGTACCCTGTTTGTGTAGAACCAAGGGGTTCTTTTGTTTCAAGTTGCCTGAAGCTTTTGCAGCCACTAACCCCTTACTTTCCCCTTCCTACCACTTCCCAATTGCAAAACATTGCAAAATCAGATTGAACATGGCTCCTCACACTTGAAATGTTAGCCCCATTACTGCAACAGGACAAAAGCATCGGGGAGGTAGATTGGGAAAGGGAGGGAATAAATAAATAGTAATTTAGCACCTGCTCTGAGTTAGGCACTTTGAACTGGACAGTTTGAACTGGACAGTAGCACTCAGTGACATGCATTCATCTCCCACTAAACAAGGTGGAGAAGTGAGGCTTACAGAAGCCAACAGCATGTCTAGGTTTGCACTGCTAGTAAGTGTCGGAGAAAATCCTATCTCAGATCTGACTTCCATACCTAAGTTCTGTCCATGGTAATATCCATCTCCAAGGATAAACCTGAAGACATAGATGCAGCAGATCCGTCTCAGTTCCAGGGAAATGATGTGTGCACCATCGCCCCAATCCTGTCTCTTCCACGGAATGACACTGTGAAGCTCAATAGATGCCTTGAGAAGAATATGAAGACGCTGAAAGCCACAGTAACAGGCCACTTGGGACGAAGAGCAGAATTCAGTGTCCCTGAACCTCTACTAAGTTTCCTACCTCTTTTCTTCCTCTATCCCACAGCCTGGACGCAAGGCAGCTCACAACACATCAACACACACAAAGAAAGCTCCCGGAGAAGCCATCTGGCTCTGGCTCAAGAAACAGGAAAGGGGATCCCAAAGCTCGGAGGGAAGGGGGATAGCCTCTATTCTGAAAATTACCTTTCTTGTGCCCCTATGCCCAGGTAGTCATCGCACAGTGCCCATGATGGAAACGGGGCTCTTCAAGCTACTAAAACCCTGAGGGATAGGAGCCTTCCTCTCTAGTTGGACTCAGAAGGGTGTGGCATGTCTATTGTTCTGTTCCTCACCGTCTCCCTGCCACCTGGCTGTGGATGCAGGTGCAGTTGTGGGAAAGCTGCCACAGAGCAGGGTAGCAATAGCCCCAGTTTTCTGGAGGAGGGACCAAAAAATGAGCCCCAGGAAAGTGGAAAGTATCAGGGAGATTATATCCAGAGACTTATATTCAAAGTATATAAAGAACTCAAATGACTCAATAGTAAGAAAGCAAATAACCTAATTTTTTAAAGAAGGGCAAAAGACTTGAATAGATGCTTCACCAAAGAGAAGGCAAATTAGCACATGAAAAGATATTCAGTTATTATCAATTAATTAAATGCAAAATCAAACCATAACGAGATACCACTCTACACTTATTAGAATGGCAAGGAAATAAATACAGTCCAGAGTGATGCCTACTAAAGGAGGTCACCAAATGAAGTGACCGCTGGTTGATCTACAAGCCAGACCCAGGCAACTGGAGACTCCTTATCCTCTCCCCTGTCCTAGAAATGTATATTTTGCCCACGGTTCCCAGAGTGGGAGCCTTGAAAGAGTGGCATATCATTGAGACCCATCTGGACAGTATATGTGACTGAACCCAGTTAGGCCTCTATATGAACTTTTAAGATTCTGGCTGGTGGGCGTGGAAATCTACTCATCTTGTGGCCACCCACGTCAAGCCTCCTATGTAGGTTCCCTTGCTTATTAAACCTGCCACCTGCCATTCTAGAGTTGGCCTTCCTCTCGTTTAGGTCTCTCCTTGCTCCCCCAATGTGGGGTTCAGATTTCACCCTGGGAACTCCTGTGGTTGTGAACCATGGAACAACTGTAATTCTCACATGGTTTTGGTGGTGGCAGGTATACAATGGCACCACCTCTTTGGAAAACAATTTGGTAGTTTCTCATAAAGTGAAAAACACACTTATCGTGTGATACAACAGTCCCACTCTTGGTCATTTACCCTAGAAAAGTGAAAACATATGTTCACACAAAAACCTGCCCATGAACGTTTATAAAAGCTCTACTCATAACTGCTAAAAATAGGAAACAACCCAAATGACATTCATGGATGGATGGGTAAACGGAATATGGTGCATCCACCCAATGGAATACTCTCAGTGTGATAGACAGGAATGGACTGTTGATATACACAGCCACTGACATTACATAACTGCTAAAAATAGGAAACAACCCAAATGACCTTCAGTGGATGAATGGGTAACCAGAATATGGTGCATCCACCCAATGGAATACTGTCAGTGTGATAAACAGGAATGAACTGTTGATATACATAGCCAGTAACATGAACTTCAGAGACATTATACTGAGTCAGCTAAGCCAGTCTGAAAAGGTTGCATTATCTTCCATTCCTATGACATTCTCCAAAAGGTAAAAGGATAGCGATAGCGACTATGTCAGTGGTTGCCAGGTGTTGGGGATGGCAGACAGGTGGCACAAAGGACGAGCAGGAGGGGTTTTGATAGTAATGGGTATGTTCTAAATCTTGATTGTGGTAGTAGTTATATGAATCTATGCATGTGGTAACACTTCTACAACTACGGGAATTTTTTTTCTTTTGCTATATGTGAAGCTAAAGACAATTAAAAACTAGAAACAGCAATTATTTTTTAAAATATTTATTTTTTTCATTAAAGTTGTGTTTTCTAAATAAAATATCATTGCAAAACAATAATTCAGTGCACACACAGATTGTAACCACATTGCCTAAAACTGCCAATCTCACTTGCCTACCGGGGAACCTCTCCAATCAGGTCACATAATATCCTAAAGGAGCAATCATGTCTAATGGTTGCAGTTTTACCTCAAAATTCAGCTTTTAAATTAATAACTAAATAAAATTAAACAAGAAAAGACATCCCAAATATATTAAAAAGATTGGCACAAAGTAGGTGTTAACGCTGCTGTTATGACATTGTCTGACATACAAACATGTGTCTACATTCATTGAGCTTATTTTTAAAATTATTATTTATTATCCACCACACACACCCACATCTCAACTCTGTCATTGTTGTGAGATGCTATTCATTTTATATGACTTATTTCATTCTCGTTAAACCTTCACATCAAAAATCTCCCCCATCAATCATGGACTACCACAAAATCAATCTTAAGGCAGATGTTATGAACAGACACTCAACAGATGCAAAATTACAGCAGAAACAAATCCCTCCTCTTGTTCTGCCAGTTCCCTCTGCCTTCTCTTGGTCTTTGTGTCTTACATATTCTCCTGAGGTCTTTCACTAAACTCACTGAGTTCCCATGTTTCTTGTTTTAAACCCGAGCTCCGTTTTCCAGGTTCTGATCATCTCTCTTGTTTTAGTGTAGGGTCATTCCAGACTGAGCTGGCAAGGGCACCTGTTTGGCACACCCTTGGGGACACCCATATTATTCAGCAAATTACCCCCATGGACCGATCATCTGCTTATATAAAGCAAAGCGTGGGCCTGGACTCAAGCCTCAGGCATCGTCCACCGCTTAACCTGTCCTAACAGCCTCATGCAGGAAGCTTTTTCCATTTTGCTCAATCATGGATGGCATCTCTCTGCTGCCACTAACTCAACCGTATTTTAATCACATTAGTTAATTCAATTGTCAAGAGGCAAAAAAGATTAGGAGCTTGACTAGTGAGCTGATATAGTTATTTCATCATCGCTGGTTGTAATGGTTCAGTGATTGTAAAGGGGTCAGATTGAATATTTACAACCCAATCGATTGAATAGAAATTGAACTAAAACAATTTGGTCTTTAGTTAGAACCAGACTCAGTTCCTATTTTTAAACATCATCTTTCTCAATAGGATCACAAGGCCATGCTCTATACTTATATGTTATTATGATTTGTGTCTGATTTACATGAATTTTCTTTGATAAACACTGTCATGTAACAGCCATCGTAACATCCAGACATGATAATTAGCTATGTGGTTATCAGGGATATTTTCCTAGTTCCTCAAATTCCTGTGACATCCACTATATTGGTTTTTATAACAACAACAACAAGGACAAACAGAACCCAAAGGGAGGCCAGCTTTATGAGTGGATCTGTAAAGAGTGAAGCTTTCTGCATATTCACCCCAAAAGGAGATACCTTCCCTCTCTTGTCTTCCTAACACCCAGGACAAGGACTGCATATACCTCATCAGGAAAGGCAAAAAGTATGGCAAAAAAATATGTGCAGTATACCAGGTAGTGTGCTCAAATTTTTACTTCTGGGATCTTTAAAAAATTCCCACAACAATTCTGTGAAGTTCCTGATTCTATTGCAGAGGTGGGTAAACTGAGGCTTGGTGTCAGGGCAACCACCGCTTTATGCAAATGGCACACCTTGAAGACACAGCTTCCTGACTTGCTAGTGGGGCACAGGTGGGATTTCAGCCTTCCCTTGCCCCCTCAGCTGTTAGCAGCCTGTCCAGCTGAGCACGGTGGCCCTGCTCAGTAAAGCCAAGAAACTTACCCAAGGCCACAATTTAGGAATAGAGGTTTAACGGACCCTGAAGTTTATGTTCTTGCTCTTTTAACAAACTACTTACTGGTGATTGAATAAAAATTCACACTGTCTTTCCACTGAGAATATCCAATGATCCAGACTCCAAAGCTTTCAGAGATTAGATGTAACAAAATACACAAAATACTAGTTTCTATAAATTCAGCTCAGCTTGCCTCAGAATGAGAACCTCTTTATTCTTTGCATGTTGTAGTCCTCTTTAAATTCAACTTAATCAAGCTCCAACCCCCTATCCTCCCACCACCACCTCTCCACCTCCCAACTTCAAGAGCTAAGTTCCACAGTACCCTTGCCTTAGGTCATAGACAGGTCATAGACGAGGCCATGAAATATTGCCAGTGGCATCAGTGGAAGCCATCACAGCATTAGGAGAATTCAAAGAAGCAGATTTTCTTTTAGTAGCTCAAATAGCCAATGCTTTCCAAAAATATCTTCAGCCTTGGCCAATGCAGATTTATAACTAGACTCCTAATAAAGCTTTATTGTCCCCAAGTTGTGGTGTTTAAAATTCCCATGATGTAATACTGTTAACTAATGTTGCAAACAATGTATTTCTATTTAAGACACTAAGCAGGGGAAAACTGAAGAATAGCTTAATGGGAGTGATTCAGAATGATATTAAGCTTGAACCAAAGCACAATAAAGTAATGAGCTGGATTTTCTGACCCAGGTGAGAGGTAAATTTTCACTAAGTCTTGCTCACCTCCTTTTTAATTTGTAATGCTGTGCCCCTCTGAACACCCCCTCTCATTCTGCCCCATTGAGATTTGGGTCCACGATTCATTATTTGTGCCTTCAAGAGTTCTGTTTAGGGGAGTATATAGCCAGATGATGCACAATACATCTACTTTATTAGTAAATAGGCAAACATCTGGCATAGACAGGCTAATTTTCTGGTAAAAAAACAAATCTAAGAACATGCGGCCAACAGAAATGCTTACAGACATTCACAGAAAGACTATAGTACAGTGTTCACGGGGATTTCTGTCAGCCCAAATCTGAAAACAACACAAGTGCCATCAACAGTAGGAAGTACACTGGAGAGCTCAGGCAAGTGGCCGGTGCTCAGTATATCTTGTATTTCCTTCCTTTCCTCCTCCGTATTTCCTAATGTTAGCTGATTACAAACTGAAGGCAGGCCAGCCCTCTCTTTCAGTTGCTGTATTCCTGGCCTGCTCATTGGGGGCTCCTGTCATTTACCTGACAGATAGATGTGAATATCTAGAAGCAGCTGCCTCTGAGCCCTTGGTCAACCAGGTGAGCTGCAGAAGCCAACTCTGCTTGTAAATGAAGTAGCAGAGGCTGGATTTTCCAGCTCTGAGCCCTTAGGGGACACAACAAGGGAAAACACGGTATCTTGCTCTGGGGCTGCTGTATTTAAATGAAATGACACAAAGGAAGCCCTAGGAACAAAGTAACCACTTGATAAATATTGGTCATTGCTTTTACTAGCTTTTAAAAGAAAGGCATCACATATAATGCAAACATCTTACTTCTTGATATTTCCTCAAAAGTTCAAATGAAAATCCATTTCTTTCACATCTTCAATGGTTCCCTAATGCTGATAGAATACACCCCTTAGTAAGGCGTTTCAAAGCCAACACATTTTGTTGCCTTTTCCCTCTTAGATCAGACACTGGCAAGCTATGGTCCCCTCAGCTGATTTTGTAAATAAAGGTTTACTGGGACCCAGCAGTGTGTTTGTTTACATATTGCCCATGGCTGCTTTTGCCATTGAATAGCGATGGAGAGAGTAATTGTGACAGAGGCAGTGTGGCCCACAATCCTAAAGTATTTACTCTCTGGTTCCTTACAGAAAACATTTGCTGACCCTTTTCAACCTCATCTGCTCTCTGGCTCTCATCCCAAAGAGGATTTGCTGCACCCCGCATCAGTATTGCTTCCCTGCCTCCTGCTCCTCCCTCACGTGGTCCCTTCCAGCCAGAGTCCCCTTTCCACTGCGGTTCTCTTTCAAAGCATACTCAGTTTCTCCAGCTTTACTGAGATATAACTGACATATAACATTGTGTGAGATTAAGGTGTACTACATGATGATTTATCCCCACTCTAAAGTTAGTTAACACCTATTACCTCACATCACTACAATGTGTGTGTGTGTATGGTGATAACATTTATGATTTACTGTTTTATCAACTTTCAAATATATAATGCAATGTTGCTAACTGTGGTCACTATGCTGTACATTAAATCCCCAGAAATTATTCATCTCATCACTGGAAATTTGTGCCCTGTAATTCCCTTTTGCCCGGCCCTGGAAACCACCATTCTTTCTGTTTCTATGAGTTTGGGTTTTTTAGATTCCACATATAAGTGAGATCATACAGTATTTGTCTTTCTCTATATGACTTATTTCACTAAGTATAAAGCCCTCGAGGTTCATTCATGTTGTTGCAAATAGCAGAATTACCTTCTTTTTTATGTCTGAATAATATTCCAAGATGCAGATGTATATTGCATTTTCTTTATCTATTCACTTATCAATGGACACTTAGGCTGTTTCCATATCTAGATATATATATATATATCTACATCTATATATCTTGGCTGTTATGAGAAATGCTGCAATGGATGGGTGCAGATATTGAGATACTGATTTCATTTCCTTTGAATGTATGTTAAGAAGTGGGATTGCAGTTCTATTTTAAATATTTTGAGGAATCTATATACTTTTTTCCATTCTGGCTCTCCAAATTGCATTCCCACCAATAGTGCACAAGGGTTTCTTCTTCTCCATATGCTTGCCAACGCTTATCTCTTATCTTTTTTATAATAGCCATTTCAACAGGTGTGAGGTAATATCTCACTGTGGTTTTGATTCTAATTTCTATGATAATTAGTGATTTTAAGCATCTTTTCATGTACCTGTTGTCCATTTGTATGTCTTCTTTGGAAAAAGTGTTTTCTGCCTATTTTATATCAGATTATTTGAGTTCTATAAATTCTTTATGTCTTGGACATTAACTCCTTGTCTGATCTATGGCTTGTGCATATTTTCTGCCATTCTGTAGGTTGCCTCTTCATTTGTTGATTGTTTCTTTGGCTATGCAGGAGCTTTTAAGTTTATCATAGACCCACTTGTTTACTTTTGATTTCATTGCTTGTGTATTTTGGTGACATCTCTAAAAACTTATTGCCAAGATCAATGTCAAGGAGCTTTTCCCCTCTGTTTTCTTTTGGGAAGTTTATAGTTTCAGGACTTAATTTTAAATCTTTAATCCATTTGAAGTCAGTTTTTTGTGAGTGATGTAAGATAGGGGTTTGATTTCTTTTCTCTCCTCCTCCTCCTCCTCCTCCTTCTTCTTCTTTGCATATGAATATCCAGTTTTCTCAGTGCAATTATTAAAATGCTATCCTTTCCTCACTGTATATTCTTGGCTCCCTCATCAATTATTAATTGACTCTATATGTATTTATTTCTAGGCTCTCAATTCTGTTCCATTGGTCTATGTTTCTGTCTATGCCACACTGTTTTGATCATTATAGCTTTGTAATGTGGTTTAAAATCAACAAATGTGATGACTCCAGTTTTGTTCTTTTTTCCCAAGATTGCTTTGGCTGTTCTGGTTCTTTGTGGTTCCATCCAAATTTTAGGATTTTTTTTTTTACACTTCTATTAAAAATGCCATGGAATTTTGATAGAAATTGTCTTAAATCTGTAGATTAGCTAGAGGTTAGTTTAGCTAGAGGTTTGTTAATTTTGCTTATCTTTAAAAATAAACAACTTTTTTTTATTTTCACAAGGATGTTTCTCCCCCCCTCCTTGATTTTAGAAAGAGAGAAACATTGGTGTTAGAGAGAAACATTGATTGGTTGCCTCCCCTATACGCCCCAACTAGGAATCACACCCACAACATAAGTATGTTTTCCAATTGGGAATTGTACCCTCAACCTTTTTGGTGTATGGGATAATACTTCAACCAGCTGAGCTACTCAGCCAGGGCCCAACTCTTTGTTTTATTCATTTTTTCTATTGTCTTTCTGGTCTTTATGTCATGTATTTTCACTCTAGTGTTTATTATTTCTGCCCTTCTGCTAAATTTGGGCTTGTTTATTCTTCTTCTGATACTTTGAGGTGTAAAGTTAGGTTATTTATTTGAGATATTTCTTTCCTCTTAATGTAGGCATTCATTGCTACAAGTCTTTCTCTTGGAACTGTTCTTGCTGCATCTTAAGTTTTTTGTATGTTGTGTTTTCATTTTTGTTCATCTCCAGATACTTTATGGTTCACCTTTTTATATCTTCCTTGACCGACTGGTTGTTCAGGAGTGTTATTCAGGTCTGCTACTTCCTTATTAATTTTTTATCTGGATCATCTATCCAATGTTGAAAGCACAGTATTGATATCCCCTACTATTATTATATTGCTATTTTTCTTTTCAATTCTATTAATATTTGCTTTGAATATTTAGGTAGTCCAATGTAGGGTGGATATTCTGGGTGTCCCAAAACTGTATACATACTTTGGTTAATTATTAATTCTAATGGGTTAACGAAAGAAACATCAATTGAGCTATCAGCTGTAAAGTGTGTACACATGTTTTGGAACACCCTGTGTATTTACAATTGTTATATCCTCTTGATGAATTGACCATTTTATTACTATACTAGAGGCCCAGTACACAAATTCGTGCACTGGTGGGGTCCCTCAGCCTGGCCTGCGGGGATCGAGCCAAAATTGGCCCAGTGCACGGATTCCTCCAGGGCGTGTCTTGCCCGTCTCACCCAGTCCCGATGGAGGCTGACTGGGGCTGGGGAGGGACCCTAGGAAGGCTCCAGGGTGGGTCCAGCCCATCTCGCCCAGTCCTGATTGGACTCCAGCAGCAAGCTAACATACGCGTCAGAGCACCTACCCCCTGGTGGTCAGTGTGCATCATAGCTACCAGTCAAACAGTTGCTTAGGCGTTTATATATATATATATAGTGATTTTTTGTTGTTGTTTCTTGTGATTGATTTGGACTGAATGTCTATTTTATAAGATATGAGGATAGCCAACCCTGCTCTCCTTTGGTTACCATTTGCATAAAATATTTTTTTTTATCTCTTTACTTTCAACCTATGTATGTCTTTACAGCTAAAGTGACTCTCTTGTAGATAGCGTATTGTTGGTTCTCTGTGTCTTTTGTTGGGATAAATAAGACCATATTGCTCATTATTTTCTTACTGTTTTTTTTTTTATTTCTTTCTTTCTCTGTGATTTATTTTTTGTAGTGGTATATTTTAATTCTTTTTTTCTTTATATTTTTCTATTTACTGTTTATTTTGCTTTGTGGTTATCATGAGGCTTACATAAGACATATTACAGATATTAGTCTATTAACTTACCTTCAATTGCATACAAAAACTCAACACTTATTTCTCCTTTCCCAATAACTTATTCTATTGATGTAAAACTTTACTTTGTTTTATATTGCATATCCACAATAACAAATTATTGTAGTTATAGTTATTTTTAATATTATTGTTTTTTAAAGTTATAGTAGAGATAAAAGTTATTTATACACCACCATTACAGTATTTGGGAAGTATGAATTTGAGTATATATTTACCTTTGCCAGTGAGTATTAATTATACTTTAATATGTTTTTATGTTGTTACTTAGAGCTCTTTTATTTCAACTTGAATAATTCCCTTTAACATTTATTGCCACGCAGATCTTGTGGTGATGAACTCCCTTGGCTTTTATTTGTCTGGGAATGTCTTTAATTTCTCCATCATTTTGGAAGAACAGTATTGCTAGGTATAGTGCTACTTGGTCATAGTTTTTTTAAAAATATTTTTATTGATTTCAGAGAGGAAGGGAGAGGGATAGAGAAAAACATCAATGATGAGAGAGAATCACTGATTGGCTGCCTCCTGCCCACCCCCCACGGGGGGGTGGGGAGGGCAGGCATATTGAGCCTGCAACCCAGCCATGTGTCCTTGGCCAGAATCAAACCCTGGACCCCCCAGTCCACAGGCCGATGCTCTGTCCACTGAGCCAAACCAGCTAGGGCGGTCATAGTTTTTTGATGGGTGCCCTCCTAAAGAGAAAGGAGCCTGGAAACGTTGCCCAGAATAGGTTCTCCACTTACAGCAGTACAGTGAGTGAGTGAATGAATGAAAGAATGAATGAATGCACATGGAACTCAACAAACTCATGACGATCCAGCCCTAAAATTCAGGCCTCAGATATCAAGAGACCGTCTGCTTTTAGGAATCATCTCCAAATTGAGGGATCCTTTACCACAGTGGCTCTGGCTCACTACCCTGGGTAACACGAGTGATTGGATTGGTAGAAACTCGATTTTCACACTCCCTAATGAGAAACAATGTGGGGACTAGATCCAGGAAACCAGCCCAGTTGGTAACACCCTTGTAAAAGAGACTGATAAATAAATAAGCGATCCATCCAGCTTTTCTTCTCCTCAGCAAATGAGATGAAACAGCTGGCCTTGGAAAGGGGCCCTGCGCTTTGTTAACTGGAAACAGATTAGCAAATTCAATGGGTTGACCAGTTTTTCAGTCTGTGGCCTTACAACATTTGAAAAAGGGAATTTTTGCTACGAGTTTCTCTGACAATGGCCAGGCAGCAAATGACACTAGCCTGGCCTGACTGTTTCATGCTAGTGGGTAAAAATACTTTTTTTTTTTTTTTTTGGATTCTCATTTTTAGCTTTCCTATGGACCTTTGACAAAAACCCCAGGGAATTCTATAGAGTGCATGTTGTCAGTATTTTAATCAGCTTCAGCTGTCAAAACTCTTGTAACCCGCCTCTTCTATTTAAAATGTGTCTTCTAGGCATAAAATAATTAAAGGTGCAGGGCCATACAGTAGGCTCAGAGCCATTGCAGTGTGACAAAACCCTATGGATGAAAGGTATTATTTCAGGAAGTTTTAAATATAAATTTTGTTTTGTCAGAAGGCTGCAGGGCACACATTTTCTATACTGTCAAGCTTGATAGTAACAATATTTATATTTCAAATAAAAAGATTAAATTGCAGTCTTATGTGTTTCTGCTTTTCGTCAATTTTTTTATACTGGTTTATCATAGTGCTGCATTCTCAGTATGTCATCATACCTTTTTTTTTTTTTTTTTTTTTTTGCTGACGATACTTTTATTGTATTGAAATATTTTGTCTTTTACTGTCAATCTCAGGGTTGAAGCAATGAAGATACCCATGCCACTTGGGTTCGGTTGTTTCACAAACGTCTTATTTTACATCTTGTTGAGGGTTCTGTGAAGGACGTGCCAAACTACGAAAGGGATCCAAGTAACAAACACACTCGGACCAATGTGTTCAGCACGTGTGCTGGGGAAACTTTGAGCTCTTTACCTGGAGTCCTGCTCATGCCTTTCATCTCAGAGTTGGAAAGCAAGCGAGGAAGCGGGCGTGCCCAGTGAGCCCTCGGAAGGAGCTTTCGTGGTGAATGGCTGCGCTGGTTGCTTTGTGTCAGAGCTTGTTAGCTGCTGCAGCTCTGGTGTCTCCAAGGGGCCAAGGCAGCCAGGGGGGTTCCCTGAGCCCAGGCGCTGATGAGTGTCTGAGTCTCCAGGCTGGCTCAGTGGCAGCCCTTCAGGATCACACTTGACAGAGCCATTTGGGAGAAGTGTGCAGAGTGACTCTCTCCCACCTGTTGGACTGGAGCCTGACCACGGCTGGGGGCTTTGGGTTTGCTCATGTTGAAACAGAGGGAGTATTCTTGCTTTCAGATGGAGGCTTTCTCTCCATATGGCTGCTCCTTCTTCTTCTTCCCACTTACTTTGCTCTGCAGAAGGAGGGTCAACTAGTTGATCAGAACCCTTCTCCCCACCCCTGAGTCTGTAGAGTTTGACCTTCTCAAGTTAACTAGGGCTCAGGGCAGTACACTCATCTCGGAGATGACAGATCATATATGTGCCTAGTTTCTCACTCCATGACTGTAGCAGACATCACTAATCAATCTTAGCACTTTAACACTTAACCAGCTGCATCTTAGAAACCCATTCACCATAGTTTCCTAGGCAGTCACAACCGATCTCGGGCAGCAGGCCATCTCTCCCTCACCATCTCCCTCTGAGGGGCACCTATCCAGGCATATATGTCCCTAGCCATATCAAGACCCCCGCGATACTGTGATTTTAACGTTGTGGTTCACAGCCCCAACTAGATCACCTTTTAACCATATTTCATTTCACAAAGGCCTTTCATGTCCTGGATTTTCATGGCACCTGAGAGATCTCCAAAGCCCAAAAGTGAAAAATGCAAGGCATAGAGTCACTTCTGCCCCACTCTGTGGGTGACAGGGAGATACAGGACAGCCCCGGTTCAGCGTGATGGTGACTGCACAGGCCACGGGTCCTGGCAGGCAGGTTTCATGGGAGGCTGTCCTTAAAATCGGACAGTTGCAGGATATTCTTTTTCATTGGTTCAAAAATGACCTTTCTGCTTTTGTGTTTAAACCCATGTTCTTTTTTCTTAAAATACATTTTTATTGATTTCAGAGAGGAAGGGAGAGGAAGAGAAAGACGGAAACATCAATGATGAGAGAGAATCATTGATCAGCTCCCTTGAGACGGCAACCCGGGCATATACCTTGACCAGAATTCAAACTGTGACCTCCTGGTTTAGAGGTCGATGCTCAGCCACGGAGTTACACCAGCTGGGCTAAACCCATGTTCTTGAGCATAACTATCAAGGACTCTCACAACCTAGCTTGCCTGGTGACAAGCTGCAATGCTCTTCCAATATATGCAATTATTTTGTGAAACACTTATTTCTTCAATTTCCTCATCTTTGCCCACCCCATGTGATTACCTGGTTATTCTGGAAAATCCAGTTCCAGTGGTCCTTACTCTCTGCCTCTAGCAGAGCCAGAATGAGTTATTTCCTCCTCTGAACTCTTCTGGGACCATAGAAGGGAGGAGAAGGTGAGGAGGAAAAGGAACAAAAGGAGGTAGAGGAAGAATAATTTCCATGAAGAGTGGGCAAGAGGGAAGGCCCGAGACTGTGAACTAATGATCAGATGAACATAGAATTGAAGATTCTAAAATGATTTTTCACAGTGTGTACACATATGGACACGTAAGCAGACACACAGTGAAGTTAAAATTACAGAAACAGAATCAGACCTTATTCTTGAAAGGGGCTTTTCCCCCCCATGCCTCAACTACAGGGACTACCCAGAAACCTATTGTTAATATCACATCATTTAAACTTAAACCACCTGAGCATTTTCCAGAACACAAATCCTGTTTGTTAAGTGCATGTCACCTGAAACCTGTACATACAAAGGGGCACTAAAGCGTTGGTTAAATCGGAGTCATTCACTGTCCTAGGCATCTTAGATGCTTGTCTCCTTTTATCTTTATGTCTTACGGTATTCAGTGGCAAAGAACAGTTTAAGCAAAAGCAAAAGGGGGTTTAAGAAGAAAGAGAGAGATAGGCCTTATGGAAGCCAAAGGAAAGGAGGGGGAGTAAGCCTCACTAGGGGTGATAACTGGGATCAGAATAGTGTCAACGGAAGCAAGGAAACCCCCCTTCCCAGGGTCACAGCAGCTTTTGTGTATAAATCTATGTAGGTTTTTCTCCACTTCTCTCTCTCTCTCTCTCTCTCTCTCTCTCTCTCTCTCTCTCTCTCATTGCAAAACAGGTTTCTTCACCTCATTGTATGTGGTCCAAATATGGCCATACCTTGGAAAACTTAACATTCTTCATGGCCACAACTTAAGACTCAGTATTTCTATGCCCCGATTCCACATTCCCAATGGGGAGAATCTGACGGTTCCAGCCAGCCACCAAGTATTTCTTTCTGGGACAAGTGGCCATTTTTAGTCCAAAAGGTCATGACCACTGTGGTTGGGAAAGGGGACTTTGCTTGTCATCATGTGGTTTTAGGGGCTCCTTCGTGTATGTTGTGGGGGAGATGTTCTTGATAACGGGTTGCAGGATGGCCAATGGGAAGAGATCCAAAAATGCTTGCTGAGTCTTCTAATTCCTATTTTATAGACAAGAAAACCGAACTTCAAAGATTCGACTTTTGAGGAGACAGACTCTTTGTCACGCCTTATATTTAAAACAGAGACCATCTTAAGAGGCCATAACTCATTATCTATGTCAGCCCAACCTCTGCGCGATCTAGTCATTATTTCTTAATACCAGCCTTTCTTCTTTTTCTTGTTTTGTTTTGATCACAGAAGAAACCATCATCATGACACAGACCACAGCCTGTTTACTTTAGGGTTGTCAAACCAATGACATGCCCAGAGTGTGACATAAAAGGAAAGGCACTCCCTAGACTCCTGGAGGGAACACCACTAACCCCAGTTTCATAACCAGAGTCACTAAGAAAAAAAGTGATTGTTTCCAAGTAGGTGATTAATAGTTTTCGAATAGGTGATTAATAGTTTTTGAATAGGTGATTAATAGGCCTGAAATTACTTGCAAAGGAGGATTTAGTTACCAGGGGCCCAGAGTCATTCTTAAGCTTAAGCTGTAATGTGTCACAGGGCAGCTTTAAATTTTTATTCTATTTAGAAAAGTATAACAGAGCTCATTATATAGTTCACTCAGTCTATCAAATGACTTTCAGGGCTCCTGTGAGAAACTTAGTCTCTGTTGGAAAGCAAAGCAAAACCAATATTCGTTTTTTAAAATTGATTTTAGCAAGAGAGGAAGGGAGAGAGAGAGAAAAACATCGATTGGTTGCCTTCCATTTTGTGCCCCGAGTGGGACTGAACCTGCAACCTAGGTATGTACCCTGACTGGGAATTGAACCTGCAACCTTTTGGTCTATGGGATGACATACCAACCAACTGGGCCACCTGGCCAGGGCACCAATATTCTAATTGTATAAAAGCATTCAGGAGGGATTTATGTGAATCTCACATACTTAAAAGATAAAGATATAAGGAACTCCTCGAAACACAGAGAAGATAGGACTATTTTTCTTTCCTTTTACTTTCTAGGTTATGGGGGTTTTATAAAGGGACATAACCCAGGAACAGCCAGATGGAAGAGATGCATAGGGCAAATGTGGGGAAAGGATGTAGGGATGCCAGGCCCCCTAAAAATGCCACTCTCCCCACATCTCCACATGTTCACCAACCTGGAAGCTCAGGACTATTTAAAAAACTGTAACCAAACTATTTAAAAGGATCAGAAAAGTAGATCAACAGGTTTCCAGGAAGCAAGCATTAACTTAGGTGATTTCTAGTCAACTGCCTGTAGGAGGCCTGGTTTGAATATGTATCTAAATTGTAGCTGATCCCTAAATTAGTTTCCCAGAATCTGTGGTAAAGAGGAGACATTCTGAATAAAACATGAAAATGGCACAAGCTCAAGGAAAGAGGAGACACCCTGCCTACTACGAAAGTCATGCTTAAAGGAGGAATTTATATTTCTACTAGGGGCACTTATTAGTAGGACCAATAAGGCCTCCATTGTGAGGAATTACCATTGAAAGTGAATATTCAGTCCTTTTTGGGGGGAAGAGAATCAAGAGGGAAGATAGAGGTGGGGAACATATGCTCATATCCAAGTCTGCAATGAACTGTTATTGACAACACCAGCAAATGAATTGGGACGCTGGCTGGTTTGATGATAAGGAAGCTGTCACTTTCCCAGCTGAGACTGACATGCCTCACGACATCAGTATAATGGATGCCTGTTCAATAATACCCAGATCTGTTCCGGAATCTGTGCAAGAACATCTGATCGTTACATCCAGCTTAAAAGTGAAATGCTGGGAGGGAGAGTGTCCAGATGGGCACAGATGTTCTGAGACAAAATAAGATTTAAAAAAATATTCAAAGCTGTTTAACAGATGCCATGTTAAACAAAGGGATGGCTCCCGGTGCACACGCTGGTTTTGAAGAAATGACTGAGCTGAGCTGGGCTGGGAACAGGGGCCCATGTGACCATAGGAGTCAGTGGCCCTAGCCCTGGCTTAGTTTGTGTGTGGCCACTATGGCTTCCTGTAGGTCAAGGTGCCTGTCTTCCTGAACCATCAATGGCTTTTAGTTCAACATGAGTGATGGTCTCCTTTGAGCTTCAGTCTCCTGAAAAGAGACAGTACCCAAAGGCCAGATCTTCGCCCACACTGGACTTCCTGATTTCTGAACTAACATCAAAGATAAATGAGCAGGTGGGAAACATGTCAAGTGGCATCAGAGGACTCTGGTCCTCTGAAGATGAACAAAGGCTGGGAATAGCTGAGAAGGGTAGTATTGATTGCACAGTGATCAGGACAGCTGCATAGAGGAAAAGGACTGTGAATGGGTATATTTAGGATAGAGGTTGACAACGTTAAGGCCCATGGGCCAAACTTGACCCGCCATTCTAATTTTTGTAATTAAGGTTAGATGCCATGGAACATTATTCAGCCATAAAAAGGAAGGAAGTTCTGCCACTTTTAACAACGTGGTTGAACCTTGAGACATTTTGCAAAGTTAACTAATTCAGACACAGAAAGGCAAAAACTGTATGACCTCAACCCATAGAATCAAAGAGTAGAACAGTGTTTGTTTCCAGGGGAACAGGAAGTGGGGGGAATGGGGAGATGGTGGTCAGGGGTACAAGCTTTCAGGTTCTGGGAATCTAATATACAGCATGGTGCCTATAGTTAATAATACAGTATTATATACTTGAAATTTGCTAATAGAGTAGATCTTACATGTTCTCATCTCAAAAAGGAAAAGGTAACTATGTGAGGTGATACGATGGATGTGTTAATTAGCTTGATTGTGGTCATTCACAATGTATAAATGTAAAACATCATGTTGAATTCCTTAAATACATATAGGTGTATTTGTAAATAGTGCCTCAGTAAAGCTGGAAAAATTCAGATTCCTAGTTGACATGTCAGACCTACTGAAGAAAAAAGTTTGAGGGAACATGGGCATATCATTGTTTATGTATTGACCTTTCTTCCATCCAAAAGATACTGACTGCCATATTATTTCATCCTTTCAATTCATTCATTTACCCTTCAGTGAAGATTTAAGTTCTACTGCCCCCCCCACCCCCGCCTGTATATTATATTATTTTCCTTTTCGGTGCTTGCAAAGCTGAACAAAACTTAATCTGTCATCACCAATAGGCATGACAAGTAGAATAATTTGTATACAGTACAATGGACACGGCTTCATTTTCATTGTTCTTGTAGCAAAAATGGTGAAGATTATTATTGGTGATTGCTTGCATTTATTGGGCTCCTGTTACATAGGGCAAACTCAGTGCTAACTATTTGACCTACATCATCTCATTTACTCCAAACCCTAACACCATGAGGTGGCCATTATCCCTGTTTTACAGATGAGAACACTGAGGCCCAGAGATACTGAGTCATCTGTTCCAGGCCATCAGAAAGTGACGGATCACTAAATGGAACCCAGATTTGCTGAAAGCAGAGTTCATGCTCTCAAAATAGCCAGGATGAGGCCCTGAGCTTCAGTTCCACTCAACTCATATTTTCTCTGTGCCCTTCCTTTGGTGTGGCTAGACACAGGGAACACAGAGGGACAGTCGCCACCCTAGAAATTGTTTGCTTTGGGGTTCATGATCCTAACTTAAACACAACATTGCCCTGGGCCCTGGGCACAGGCTCAGAGAGGCTGTGCCTAAATCCTACTTGATGAGCAACAAGTCCTTGCCATGTGATGTTCAGAGCACCATTCCCTATTCCATGACCTGCTGCTATGACTCCCCAAATACCTACCTAGCTCACAGACATGGAAGTGAAAAAATGAAATTTAGTGGCTTATATTTATCTAATAGAGAACACAAACCCATTTGCATTTTTTACGCATACTTTCTTCAGAAAATTAAATGAGGTGATGCCCACAGAGTACTTGGCATGTGTTTAATTAGTGGTAACCGTGATTATTACGACCTCATGCTCAGAATCTTGACACATTTTAGCCTTCCTCACCCTTAAACGGAAGCACCTGCCTCTCCGTTCTTGTTCCTTTGGATACTGAGGGCACATGAGTTGCTTAAACAGCGGATAGAGTTTATTTGACAAAGCAGTTCTCTCCCCAAAAAGGCCCAATCAGCCCCATGAGGCAATTGCCTCTTAAATCAATCTCTGTGGAGCTGGATGCAGGGTCCGTTACATCGTTGTCAGCTTTCTTGGATCCACAGAGGGGAAACCTGCCCCCACCCAACCCTCAGAGCTCTCCTTTCGGAGAAAAGGCATTTACATCAGGACAGAATGGGTCCTCAAGCCAGGAGCAGGGAAGGCCCCTGCCAGAGGGGCCCGTCTGCTGTGGACACTGTCTATGGATTACTCAGTATCCAGTACACCCCCTCCCAACAGAAAACTCATTTTATTTGGCTTTTAATTCATGTTCTATGTTTCTCAACTCCTGTAAGTAGTTCATGTGCTTTGGGGGAAGTGACTCCATCCACAGTGTCAAAGATGGGCTGGGTTAGTCCCAAGGAAATTGTCGCCCCTGCCAGTGATTGTTACATGAGGGGCACAAGACCACTGGGACAATGGAATACAAGATACTGTTTTCTAGCTGCTCCCTCACTCTTCTGGGGGAACTTTCTGGAATTGCACTATACAATAAGATTAGCTGGTAACCACATGTGGCTACTGAGCACTTGTGGTGAGTCCAAATAGATATCAGTATATATATTAGTATATAAAAAACAATGTAAAATCTCTCATTGATATATTTGTACTCTTCTATAAAATACACATTATTTTTGGTTGCAACCCTCTTTTTCATCTATTTGATTTATTGACTAGAGGCCTCGTGCACGGATTCATGCCCTGTGGGGTCCCTTGGCTTGGCCTGCACCCTCTCACAATCTGGGACCCCTCGGGGGATGTTGGAGAGTCGGTTTTGGCCTGATCTCCACAGGCCAGACTGGGGGACCCCACCAGTGCACAAATCCATGCACTGGTCCTCTAGAATGCATATAAGATCTTTGGTTAATCTCTTCCCTCCTTCTCCCTCCCCTCTTCCCTCTGAGATTCATCAGTCTGTTCCATGTTTCTATGTCTGTGCATTGAGCGTCTGTGCACATCATAGCTACCGGTTGAACAGTCGTTTAGTCTTTTATATATATAGATATTTTTTCTTAGAGAGTGGGGAAAAGAAAGAAAGAAAGAAAGAAAGAGGCCATTTTGTTGTTCCACTTATTTGTGCATTTCTTAGTTGATTCTTGTATATGCCCTGACTGGGGATCTAACCTGCAACCTTGGCATACTGGGACGACATTATAATCAACTGAGCTACTTGGTCAGGGCAATATATATTTTTTACTATTGATTTCATGTTGAAAGGCTGGTATTCTGCATATAGTGGATTAAATAAAACATATTTTGGTAAATTTAATTTTACCTCTTTCATTTTACTTTTTTAATAAAAGTATTAGTCTCTTTGAAATTAGAAATGTGGCCAGCATTCTATATCTACTAAACAGAACTATTTTAAAGTGACCCCCCCTCTTCTTATGGACATTGTAGTTTGCAGAGAGAGGCCAAGAACTGCTGCAGCCTCCTTTCTATCAGCCTGTGGGTGAGGCCATCACCGGGAGGAGCAGAGTGAGAAGAGAACACAGTGTTCAGTGAAAGCCTGCACTCCCAATCATGTGGCCCAATTAACATCCTGATTGTTCTAGCAAGTGTGAGACAGGAGTTTCTCTTACTTGCTACTGAAAGAATTTAAACTTGCACATGGCCTTGAGGCTTGTTTCCTAAGAGCTCAGAGAAGTGGGTGCACCAGGGTGTGCATGATTAGACCAGAATGAGGAAGAGAAAGCCTGGGATCTCCCAAATTCTGTTATTGGGCTTTGAAGGAGCTGGGCAGACAGCATGGATCCCCGGAGATGGGATGTAAAGTGTTTCCAGAAGGTTGAACTCTCAGTGATGCCTGGGGCTGGGAGCCCATCCGTGAGGGTAAGCTCCTGAAAGGGGCTGTGGAGAGACACAGAGCAGGGACTCCTGGAAGGTAGCACCTCTCCCACCATACCAGAAGGAGAAGATGAGGCTCAGTCAACCTCAACAGGGAGAATGATTGTGCCAAGAGCTTCCCATTGCTCTTTCAAGGCACTCCCCACCCTTCTACACCCTGCCCCTGCCTTGGAGGGCAGGGTTCATCAACAAATTCCTTGCTGTCTGGCTCTCAGCAAGTGGGGAGCACCAGCAAGAGATGAGAAAAATGGAGGAGTGTGTGGTTGGTATATATTGTTCTGGCTCCCTCCCGCCAGGTCATCATGAGCTGAATGTAAGCTCATAGCTCATGTCAGGAGGTCTTCTCCATCCAGAGGCCATCTCCCACTCCTCTTTCTTGCTCCTTCAAGTCTAGCAATAGCCATGGTGTCCCCATGCTACCAGCCCCAAGATTCTGAGCCTTTTGGTTTACCTGTACGCTGCCCATACCTTTATTAATAGTCTTTAAAAATTATTAAACTCCCTTCCAATGATTCAAGGTGACTGTGATAGTTTTTCTCTCTCAGGACGCTGATATAATGGTACTTCCAGCTCCCCCAAGGTTTTACTTTTACCAGGTGGTCTAGGGACAGACAGGTAAAGAGAGTTGCCTCAAGGAATGAGCCAATGGGGCGGGGAGGGAGGTGATGTACCCTCCCAGCAGATGGTGACTCGATTTTGGACTATCAAGGTGGGAAGCTAGCAAGTGCAATTCAGAATGTCTACGTCTTCATTCTTGATGTGTGACCTACAACGTTTGTCTGCAAACCGCACTCATATTTGAGATGGTCAGAGTGTCACAGGGAGTTCCTAGAGCCCTGTTCCAAAGAAACCACATGTACAGGGAGCTCATGTTGAAGGCGCTGGCAATGCCACGAAGGCTGAGCCTGTGGAGTGCTGGAGCAAGTGCTAACTCTGTATGGCTCAGGAGGGCCAGTGACGTGGTCTCATTCAGCCCAGAGCAAAACGAAGGCTGGACAAGTTTGATGCAGACATTCTTCCCTCCCTCCCTCTCAACTCTGCTATTTTTCTTTCTTCTTTCACCTCTTCTTCAGTTTCCCGATCCTTGGGGTCTATTGGCTCAATATTTTTCCAACATTAGTTATTCCTTTGTATATACCTTCAAGATTTTTGCCAAATAGTTATGAGCAGTACTGATGTATTTACTATTTTCTTAAACTGATTTGCTTGGCTTTTATTTTTTTTAACTTTACATTACTTTAATGGCTTTGTCTTGAATGCTGATATGGGTGAAACCATATAATGTTCCTTTCTGATGTTCCTTTTACACGAACACCCAGATACACAATAAAAAACCTGTGCCAATTAAACCATCCCAGGTAGCACCTGACCTAGGGCTGCCCCAGCTCAGGAAGCGTGAACTTGTCCGACAGACTCGGGCACTGTGCTGTCCAGCAGAACTCCGTGTGCTGATGCAAATGCCTGCGCTGTCCAGAACCACAGCCATTAGCCACAGGTAGCTGCTGGGCACCTGAAATGTGGCGAAGGCAACAGGGAAGTGGAATTTTTGGTAGTTCAATTTAATTACTCTAAGTTGACATTTGAACAGCCACATGTAGTGAGCAGCTACCATGTAGCACAGCATAGCGTGGGGGTATCTGCATTTAAAAGTAAATCATAGCAGAAAGGATGAGCCTTGTGCCAGATACTGTCTGAGCAATTTACATAATATCTGTCCCCTGCATTCCTCAGGATGCTGTGAGGGAAGTGTTACCTCATTCTGGTGGTAGGCACAGTCAAAGACGGGAGGGTTTTCCATTGCAGCCTTAAATACACAATGAAGTCATCTTCTGTTATTTACAGAAAGAGAGAGAGACATGTAAGTGAGCAAATTGTCATCCAACCCCAACCACATTCAAGATTTAAAAGGTTGATATTTCTTTTTTCCCTTCTCGCTCTTTTTTTTTTTAAAAAAAGAACATCCAGCCTCCTCATTAACCAGATATCTTTATTCTCTAAATATTTACCACCCATACGAAATTTACAGTTTAATTTGCTGTATAAAATCATTTATTGACTGATAAACCTCATTACTAAGCTGTAGCGCAGCCCCTGCTATTCTGGCAGTTTTAATTCTTGTACCAGCAGGCTACTGCGAGAGAAAAACAATCCTGTCAGATTAACGGCGGGGGTCTAAATTATTCAAATACACTAAATCCATGCAGAACCGGTCCCCTGCTCATCATTTTTCTTTCAGAGCCAACAATTAACCGGCAATATTCTAACTTAAACAATGACAGCCATTCTGACTGAATTCTGGGAACAGGGAACATTCCACCTTCCCATGCGGCCTTCTGCTCCTGGGGGCACCGGAGGGGTGACCTGCACAGGAGCCCTGGTGGAAAGGGGATGCTTCTGCTGCCCAAACGCCTTAGCTCAGTGGTTCTCAACCTTCTGGCCCTTTAAATACAGTTCCTCATGTTGTGACTCAGCCATAAAATTATTTTCGTTGCTACTTCATACCTGTAATGTTGCTACTGTTATGAATCGTAATGTAAATATCTGATATGCAGGATGGTCTTAGGCGACCCCTGTGAAAGGGTCATTCGACTGCCAAAGGGGTGGCGACCCACAGGTTGAGAACCGCTACTTAGCTCTTCTGAGCATATCATTCCTTGTCTCTCTCTGCCCCCCGCCCCTCCCCACCCAGGTCAGAGATTGCCTTTTGGACATGCAGGTGTGTGTCTAAGTGTGTTTCTCGCAAACACCAGATGAGGCTCAGCCTGCAATTAGTTAATTGCACATGCACCTTTCTGCCTGTGGGGAAAAAAGTGTCTCCAGTTTTCTACCTGCAAATGCAACTAAACTAATAACTGAGCTGCTGATTCAGAAGGTAGGACTATCCCACTGATCCTGAAAAGCAGGGGGAAAAAAAGTAAAATAAAAGTCTTTAAAAAAATGATATTGACGTCAGAACAACCAATAGCAAGACTCCCTCTCACATTGGAGAAAGAAAATCTTTCCCACCATGTTGGACCTCAGTCGGAGTCTGCACAATGAATGGCCCTGGGTGTTGGTGGATTTTTAAAATTGAAGTTCTAGTAGCTTGTGGTCCTCTTACCATGATGTTTGCCTGGGCATGACACCCAACGTCAAAGTTTTTAAACAATAAAAAAAGAATAAGGAGGAATGTTGATCTTGATAGTTCATGCATGCATTCGTTTATCAAATATTTATTGAGTGTCAACTACCTGCCAAGCTCATAGAGCCTAGGAAGCTTGATGGTGCCAGATGTGGAACCAGAAGTGAAAGAATGACCCTTAGTCAGAAATCATGCTTATTCTCTGCCCGTTACTACAGGACTGATCAGAATGTGTGAACCAGAAAAACCTCAGAGGTTTATTAAAAATGCAGATTAATTGGACTCCCTCACGCAGAGTCAATCCGATTCTGAGATGGAGCCCAGGCATCTGCATTCGAACACTCTTCTCCAAATGATGCTTAAGCATTTTGAAGTTTGAAAGGTTAGCCTGGAGCTTGCTGCATGAAAGACATCCACCTGAGAACATCAGGCAGCAATAGATGAGCTAAAAAAGATGCTAGCATCAGTGGTATAGCTAAGAAACCCAGAAGGCATTGGTGTGTAACCGTGGTCGGCAAACCGCGGCTCATGAGCCACATGCGGCTCTTTGGTCCCTTCCGTGTGGCTCTTCCACAAAATACCACGTGCGGGTGCACACATACAGTACGAGCGAGAGCGCACGTACAGTGCGATTTAAACTTCCTGGCCCATGTGCAGAAGTTGGTATTTTGTGGAAGAGCCGGTATTTTGTGCAAGAGCCACACTCAAGGGGTCAAAGAGCTGCATGTGGCTTGCAAGCCACGGTTTGCTGAGCCGCAGTTTGCTGACCACTGTAGGATGTACCCAGGCATAGAGCTAGAGAGGTGGGGGAAGCCCGGCTGGTGTGACTGAGTGGTTGAGAGGTGTTTTAGATGTTCTAGTAAACATGAGAAACCTGGCAAAGATTTTTAAAAAGAGAAAATGCTTAATGTTGCTATAGAAGCAATACTTTTGTACATTGCTGGGGGAAGAGAGAGGTATATAAGCTTGTGCTACGCTTTCTGAAAGGCAGCTTAGCAGAGCCTTGGAAATTTTTATGTCCAATAATTCTACTTAAGAGTCTATCCCGCCTGGCTGGCATGGCTTAGTGGTTGAGTGTTGACATATGAACCAGGAGGTCACAATTTGATTCCCGGTCAAGGGCACATGCCCAGGTTGCAGGCTCAATCCCCAGTATGGGGCGTGCAGGAGGCAGCCGATCAATGATTCTCTCTCAGCATTGATGTTTCTATCTCTCTCTCCCTCTCCCTTCCTCTCTGAAATCAATGAAAATATTTTTAAAATAAATAAATAAAAGAGGTGGGAGAGGTGCAGAATGAGGTGACCTAAAAAAGGCACCTTTGATATCATAAATAAAGGTGTTCCTTTCCATGGAGTTCATTGGGCTTTTTCTTTACTGTTTTTATTTTCTTTGTAGCTTTATTTGTTTCTTTTTAAACTTTCATTTTGGGATTGTTTCATGCCGGGGTTCTTGTTCTGGCATCAAGAAGGGTTCAGGAATCTGGAGAAGGCTGTGCGTAGATTAAATAGGAGTCCAGAGATGAAATATAATTTTGAAAGGCATTTGGGGGTCAGAGAGCTTAGCTTAAAGGAAACTAAGTTCTAAGATCTAAGGCCTCCTTGCCTCAGGACCCCATGCTTTTTATTAACACAACTTGTCCTGAGGCAAGGCAGAGATATACACTTCAAAGGGAATACACAAGCATTGTCAGAATGGGGGAATTAGCCTATGGCTGTTGGCTGTTCAGGTGTTTGGCCAGTAGGAGGCAATAACATGTAGATTAAGATGCCCTTTAGCTGTCTGGCAGCCAGCAATCAATTTAATGTATCCTATTCAAGTTTGGGGAAATGCCTTTAGCCATTCCTAACAGGTGGCTACATGTGTGACTCAGCCCTTGTTGAGTCCCCAAGTTCCATCAACCTTTTGATGAAACTCTTGCAATTATGACATGCTAGAATTGGCTTCCAGCAGTTTCAGGCTTACAGAACAGTTTCAAGGACAGTGCAGAGGGTCTATATACACCTGATACCCATTTTCCCCTACTATTGACATCTCACATGTGTATGGTCATTTGTCACAGTTAATGAATCAGTATTGATATATTATTATCCGTTAATCTCCATACTTTACGTAGATTTCCATAGTTTTAAACTTAAAATCATTTTCCCATCCAGGACACACACTACACTCTGTATCTGTGGGTTTTGCATCTGCAGATTCAACCAACCACAGATCAAAAATATTTGGAAAATAAAATCCCAGAAACTTCCAAAGGGCAAAACTAAAAAGAGCACACCTAGCCCTATGCTGAATCCATTGGAATAAAGTGATGTGAGGGCACACCTGTGGTAGCCTGTGTGCAAATTGAGGTTATACGCAAATACTACACCATTTCACATAGGGGACCTGCACATCTGTGGATTTTGGTGCCCACAGTGGTTCCTGGAGTCAATCCCCTGCAGACACAGTGGGTTGACTGTACATTTAGTTGCTGTGTCTCCTCAAGGCTCTGACAGTTTCTCAGGTTCTCCTTGTTTTTTATGACCTTGATAGTTTTGAGGTGCACCGTTCAGGTATTTTGTAGCGTGGCCCTCAGTTGGAATTTGGCTGATGTTATTCTCAAGATTAGACTGGGGTTATGGGTTTGGGGGAGGAAGAACCTAGAGGTAAAGTGCTGTTTTCATGACATCATATCAAAAGCATATGCTATCAAAAAGACTTATCCATGCTGATGTTGACCTTGAGAGTTTGTCAGACTCTCCCACTGTAAAGTTAGTTTTCCCCTCCCTTTCCATCCCTTATTCTTTAGAAGAAAGTCACTATGTGCAACCCAGCCTTAAGAGGTAGGAAATACACAGAGTATCCACATAATTTATTTGGAATTTTTGTGGGAGCTTTGTATATTCTTCCTCACTTGTTTACTCAGTCATTTATTATGTCAGTATGAACTTATGGATATATATGTTATACTTTGAATTTTGATCAGTACTATGTTATGTATTTTTCTTGCCCAAATTGTTTCAGCTGTAGTCACTCATCATTAGGAACTCTGAGCTGGCTCCTGGGTCCTTCTGACATACTCATGTAGTTTGTCTTTTGAGCGCTTCTTTACTTCCTGTCACCAGGAGATGCTCTAGACCAGCGGTCACCATCCTTTCGGACCTCACGGGCCACCAGTGGTGGACCACTGGTTGGCGACTGCTGCAGTCTAGGCTCACCTTGTGTATTTTATATCCCAATCCTAGAATCAGCCATTTCTCCAAGGAGCCTTGTTTTCTTTTATTGGAGAATGGCATTTAGAAACCAAGATCTGGATGTTGCATGTGCTCATAACTACTAAGGTGTCATTGCTTCTAGCCCCTCCCAGAACTAGGAAATGTATGTTTGTGTAGCAACTTCCCCACGAATCCACACATATCTATCTCTGTCTAATCTATCCAAATCTAATATTTATCTATATTTCTATCTGTATCTATAGTAAGCTAAATATAAGTCCATACTGATGTGTCTAAGTCTAATTACCGCGTGGCTTTGTTACCAAATGGATCATTCCAGCCCTCGCCCCTTGCTTATCTAAAGGGTGTCCCAAAATTCACGCAAGAAGTAATTTTGATAGAAAACACAGGTTTATAATTAAAAATTGTAAATTTCTTATTGATTCATAAGGTATACAGTATAGGATTATGTATGGAATAGCATATCAGGTAAATGGCCTCCACGGCTTTGCTGGCACATACGCACTCTTTCGTATTGCCTGAGCAGCCGCATTTTTGAAGAAGAATGGTCCGAAT
>NW_006284336.1:2772532-2809895 GCF_000327345.1 Myotis davidii | reverse complement strand
GAACCGATGACACGCGTGTCAGAGGTGACACGCGAACTCATCTTTTTGGTTGATTTTTGTTAAATGGCATTTAAATATATAAAATAAATATCAAAAATCTAAATCTTTGCAACTATGGTTGCAAATATCAAGAAATTTCTATATGTGACACGGCACCAGAGTTAAGTTAGGATTTTTCAAAATGCTGACACACCGAGCTCAAAAGGTTCGCCATCACTGCCCTATACTGTATACTTTATGATTCAATAAAAAATTTACAATTTTTAATTATAAACCTGTGTTTTCTATCAAAATTACTTCTTGCATGAATTTTGGGACACCCTTTATAACCTGTCCACTCCAACAGTGAGCAACCCAGTTCTCATCATCTTCCCCCCCGGCCCTTTGTTTATTTGTTCAACTTCAGTATATATACATGGCTTCAGAATTAACCTGTATTTCCTGGGGCCCCCTTTTTACGTAATGTCCATTTACAACCAAAGCAGCATCTGTTATTTGTAACACATTTTGGGACACTGGTTTGGAGGAACCCCTTCTTAGGCTACTGCAGTAGTGACACAGTGAGTACCCTGGGCCATCTCTCCTTCCAAATTATGATTCACCTCCCACTAGCAACCAGAGTTTGCCCAAGATCTATAATCACTGCCCCTACCTTTCTGGGCTATAGTAGTGTCATCAATATTCATTCAAGAAGCACATGCCCAGAGCACGCACTACATACCTAAGTCTGTGCTAAAGATAAGGATACGGTCATGAATGAATCCTTGGGGTGGGGGAAGGCTTGGCTATTTTGGCCATTTTTTTTCAGTGTCAGTTTACTTCTCTAAGTGCCACCACACTGGGGAGCATGGGACGAGAGAGCCTTCATCTAGGGTTCCAACACATGAGGAAACCTCTCAAAAAAAAGACAGCTCTTTAACCGAGTCTACAAAAACTGATGAATGCTTCTCATATAGTGTTTATTGTGTGTCCTTGTATGGGCTGGGTGTTGAGAACCTAGGGGAATGCAGGTCTTTAGAAGCATACATGGCAGTTAACTAGGTGGGAGTGTGGTTTTTCAGCCCTGAGATTTCACCAGCAAAGGTTTCATTTAGTTCTCACATCTCTCCATCCACGGCCCCTCCGGGTGGTTAACTCTGCAAAGATTCCAAAGCCCCTGGCTTACCTGAGCCCCATACTGCTTCCAGCACCACATGAAGCATAGTGAGAGGTGAGGAAAGGAGGCTGCCAAGTGGGACAACATCCATCCCATCCTTTTTATATGTAAATGTGACTTTAAATAATATTTTGTAATGACCTGCATTTCTGTTAGGAAATACCTCTTGATGATTTATCTTTCTCCCTGTAATTATGAAAGCCTAGTGCTCTTGTTAATTAATGCCAAAGAGGGTTTTTAGCACCTCATTAAGGGTTTTCCCTTTTAGGACACTGAGACTCTTGTGCACAGCCAGGGGCACAGAAAGCCATTTTCTGGCGAGTGAAACACATCTTTTGGTCCTCCACCTCTTCCTTTTCCTCTCTTTTGTCTTCTTATAATTCATTTCCCCCCTGTTCTGTTTCCTCTTCATCCTGAGCCCTCTACACCTTTCCTTTATCTTTCCTTTCTTTCAAAACACACTTGCTTCTTGTTATTCTGAAATATTACTTTAAATAGTTCAATTGTCATCACCTGTGTTCCTTTAGGGATCCTCTTCCTTCTGGAAGGATTGTTTTATTTGACCATTTAATTCTGAATTTCCTATTGAACAAGGTCCGGTTGAAAGTTTTCTGTGTTCCAATTGCCCTTATAGCCACAGGGAAAACCACAGTGAATCAGAATGTGTCCTGCCTGTAAGACGCTTTCCATAAAAATAACTAACACGTGAACCAATAAATTAAGAGTTGTGTGGTCCAATAAATTTTGTTAATACAATCGCAGAGGTTGGCAAACTATGGCCTGAAGGCCAACTCCTGCCCTCTGCTTGTTTTTGTAAATAAAGTTTTATTGGAACCCAGCCACACCATTCACCTGGGATTGTCCTGGGCTGTTCTGAGGCTACAAAGGAGAGTTAAGTAGTTGTCATAGAGACCATTTGGCCTATAAAGGCTAAACTATTTACTGCCTAGCCCTTTCCAGAAAATGTTTGCTGACCCCTGCTCTATTTCCTCATTGGAGATTCTGAATGCCACATATATATTTAAAATTCTTAACAATTCTACGGTTGAAAAACAAAAAATAAAACTAAAAAAGTGCTATGGTTGGAAAACTTAATTTTCTGTAGCTCATTTTCCCCCAAATGTGGTTTGATCATAGAACCCTCTAACAACCCACCTTTTTAAAGAATTGATTTATAGACATTTTTCCTGGATGGGACACCCAGCCTTGATTTCAGTTTGGTCACCATCCTGGCCTTCTGTCTTCTGGCTGAACTGTCCCTGGACTGTCAAACTCAGCTTCTCTCTCAGCCTCTGTGGAGAGGTCCTGTCTCTTCCTCCACTCCAGTGAGGCCCTGTTTCTCTTTCCAGGAGCAAACATGTAGAACCCGAGTCACCACTAACCACAAAACAAGTTAGGCTGGTTTTCTGTCCATGGGGTTTCCATTCTTGCCTCATCTGACTCATCCAAAGAAAACTCATTTTGATTTGTGGTTCATTTTTTTTCTGAGGCATTGTTGAAGCTGAGATTAAACGGGGATGCCTTGGAGGTCAGCCAGTCCTGAAGGAAGGGTCATGATGGTGTTGGGAAGTCCCAGCAGATATAAATGTCTCATAAAGTCCAGAGTGGCAGGGGAGAGATTCTTCCTTACCCTAGAAGATAGGGGTTCCCAAAGAGTAGGCTGTGGATTTTGAAGTTGGCCTAGGAGAGACTATGCCAAGGCCCAATTGGAGAGGTAAGGCTACCAGTTGGAGAAGTTGTCCACCGAAGTGCATCTGGGCAGAAGGGGGAGCTAAGTTGTGAACTGACAGGGGCCGATGCCCAGCCAAGGATTAGAGGTGGGGTGAAGATTTAGACAGCAACAGTGCCAAGGGCACACAAACATCATCTCCCTCTAAAAAACTAAAGTTAAGCAAAGACCTGAAATATGAACCTTAGTAGAATGAAAATGAGTGTTGGTGAGTAGGAAGGGGGAATTGTGGGCTAGGCAATATAACACACAAAGAAAAGAACAGATACAAAACCCCAAGGCAAGAAAGGGCGTGAAGTGATTAAGAAGCTGTAAATACTCACTGTGGATTGTCCAGTTTGAACATTTTCTGAATCTGACCTCACTCTGAAGTATCACTTCCTGGTCATTCCCAAGCTAAACTTTTAGCTGGAGAATTTGAGCCACACGCATTTGAGCAAAAGCATTTCACAAATAGGGAGAAGGTGCTAATTCATTGTTCTGGGTCATGCTTAAAACAAAACAACAAAACAGAAACCCCTGCTAAACATCTAATACCATCAGGTTCTCCTGATAAGGGACGTTATTTTTGCCTATGTTTTTAAATTAAGAGAATATACTAGAAATAATATTGGAGTCATTAGCGTTAAACCACATTCATCAATGTTATATTGATCGACCTAGTCATATTTAAATGGAATAATGGTGACTAATGGGGGAGGTGTTATTTATTTTTTCTGTTAAGTCCAGGGAGATAAGCTTAAAAGTAAAGAGCATACAGGAGTTAAATTCAGACTTTAACTTGTTGAAAAGATCTAGCAATTAATTTAAACAAGAACCAAACTGAGTGGTGGCTTTCTATTTTAGTAGTGTTTGTTGATCTTTTATTCTTCATGAAATATCATTGTATCTGATTGTGAGGGGCAAGCCACTCTGTTCCTGGATTAAGAGACTGTTCTGACACTTGTACTCACTAATTACTTGGGAACTTTTTGCATAATACTCTCATTTGAACTTGAAAAGCTTAAGACTAGATTCTCATTTATTACAATGATTTCTCTGTAACAGGGATGAACATGGAATTTAAATACAATTCTCTTCTAAAGGCCGTGCTGTTTGCTCACACACAGAGAAATGTTCACTAAATTTACTGAAACATCAAAAGCAAGACTCTTATGGAGTCCTATGGCTATGTCTGACAGGCTCTGCAAATTCTCCAGTGTAGCAGACAGAGGGCTCCAAGGCTAAAATTTAACTATTTCCCCCAAAGTTTAATTTCCGTGGCTTGATTTCATACAAAGCAATTTTTATCATGGCTTTTAGGTGGTTATAATTGAAAGGCAAAATTCTCCCTCTGAGAGAGTCTCCCCAGATAGCTGTCTTTGACATTGATACATCTCCCTCTTGGCCAGAAGCCACAGAAATGGGTTCCCTTCACGTTAGCTCATTAATTGTACTTCTCCAGGTCTACACATGCTCGGATGAGAACTGAGGCAATTAGGCAATTAAGTCAAGCAAAAAACAATGCTTGCACTCCAATGAGCCATGATTTTAGTTGACAGTGGCTTTGACTTGACTTGTCCAGATAATTGCTGCAAGTCCTCTATGACCCTCCTATAGGAGCCATGAGCTCCAGTAGACAGTGTGTGATTTTTAGGACATTGCCACCATCTTCTTACAAAAAAAGTGGGGGCCCAGCTGGTGTTGCTCAGTGGTTAAGCACTGACCTATAAACCAGGAAGTCACACACAGTTAGATTCCCGGTCAGGGCACATGCCCGGGTTGTGTGCTTGATCCCCAGTGTAGGGCATGCAGGAGGCAGCTGATCAGTGATTCTCTCATCATTGATGTTTCTATCTCTCTCTCCCTCTCCCTTCATCTCTGAAATTAATTATATATATACATACAAAAGCCGAAGTAACCAAACAACTGAACGACTGGTCGCTATGAAACACACTGACCACTAAGGGCGGGGGTGGGCAGATGCTCAACACAGGAGCTGCCCCCTGGTGATCAGTGTGCTCCCACAGCCAACCTCCTGTGGCCAGCCAACCTTTTACAGTCCCTCCTCCCTGGCTGGCCAACCTCCTGCGGCCCCTGCTTGGCAGGCCCCCATCAGCCCCAATCACTGGCCAAGCCAAGGGACCCCATCTGTGCACGAATTCGTGCACTGAACCTCTAATATATATATACACACTAGAGGCACGGTGCATGAAAATTTATGCACTGGAGGGGGGTCCCTCAGCCCGGCCTGCTCCTTATCACAGTCTGGGAGCCCCCAGGGGCGGGAGGCAACCTGGTGATCAGGGGAAGGCGATGCCCCCATCAGACCTCTGCTGCTTCCACTTCTGGCAGCGCAAGACTCAGCCGGCCCTGGTTACCTGAGCCTCGGGTGGCCCTGCGCTGCTGGGCAGCCACCATCCCACACTTGCCTGTGCCTCAGGCCGGCCCTGCACTGCTGGCCAGCCACCATCCCACACTTGCCTGTGCCTCGGGCCAGCCCAGGGTGGCTGGCGTGCTGAGAGGACTGGGGAACTCCAGAGGCAGGCGCATGAAGCGGCCAGACCCACCTGGGAGCAGGACCAGCCATTCTGCATGACTGCCCCTCCAGCAGGGTTGAGGGGACTTGGCACCACCATCTTGTGGCTGTGGGTGCTGCCATTTTTGAGGGTGTGGCAGTTACTTAGCATATTCTCTCCTTATTGGCTGTGGGCACTGCCATCTTGTGATGGTCAATTAGCATATTCCCTCTTTATTAGATAGGATATAAAGTGGGGGATGAATACTGATGTCTTTGGTTTAAGTCAAATATAACCTGTGTTTGTTGGGGTTCCCCAAGAACCTGACCCTGAGATAAGACTCCAAATGAAATAATTTATCCTGGATGTGATTCTAGGAAACTCTGATAGAAGGGTGAGAAAATAAGACGTCCAATTAGCTCTGTGGGTACAGAGCTTACTCCTACAGGGAAAATCTGAAAACTAATGTGGAATCTGCTTAGAGTTCTCCTGAGGGAAAGATAGGAACTGCCAACAGTCCTTGTTCAGGGCCTTACCTGGGGACATTAACTCTTTAGTACTTGGGACAGAATGGACTCCAATTTACGGGAAAGCCTTCAAGCAAAGAGAGAAAAACACTGGCCTGAGGAGTCTGGCTGGCAGGTGCTACAAAGATACATGGGATATGGATGGGGAACCAACTGTACCTCCAGACTTCCTCAAGTCAGAACACCTCAGTTTTTGTGGTTCCAGCTCTGAATCCACCTTTCTTTTATTCTCTGCTTTCAGAACAAATCTAGATGTTTGGACATGAACTTGACAAGTACTCACCTTGTTTCTCTCCTAGAGAAGGTAAGTGGCCAGCCAACATGTACATAACTGTTCAGTCTATTTACAAAACTCAAGTTATTTGAGAGACTCTGGTAAAATAGCCCCAAGATGTATCATATTAGCTTGTTGACTCTTCTTATGAAACAAACTCTGAAATGCTACCTATTTTTATGCTCAAATACAATCATTTTCTTTTAAAAAGAGAAGACTTTAAACTTTAAAATTGAAAGACTCCATTAGACTTGGTCTTTGATTTGTATGCCTTTCAACAGTCTTTGTCCCAAGATAATAGAATTCTGACCAGACTATATTCTTTGGTAGGCTACAAAGGTAGCCAGGCCAAATCAAATCAACAAGAATTTATTTAACACTTAATATGTGTCATGATTACATAAGGTAAACACTTCTAAACCACATTCTGTGTTACTTGCTCTAAGTCAACTTTTCTTCTTTGCCTGTGGTATTATTTGCAAATACAGCCGATAAAGAAATGAGGAGAGAGCTAACAATGGGTTTGTGGGGTAGAAAGCATAATTTCTTTCTTAGCATTTTGGCTCATATAACATTCTTAGAAAACCTGAGTACATAGAACTCAGGATTTGCCACTAAAAATATTTACCATGATGTTTTATTTTCTTTCAATTACAAGTTCCTTAAGAATACTTGAGACTAGTCCAGCTAGTGTGGCTCAGAGGTTGAGCATAGACCATGAACCAGGAGATCACGGTTCAATTCCTGGTCAGGGCACATGCTTGGGTTGTGGACTCAAGCCCCAGTAGGGGCATGTAGGAGGCAGCCAATCAATGATTTTCTCTCATTGATGTTTCTATCTTTCTCTCCATTTCTCTCTCTGACATCAATAAAAACAGATTTTTTAAAAAAAGAATACTTGAGAATATTAGATTTATCCAAATGTGATGTACATAGGCAGAAATTTAGGATAATCTTTTGACTCTATAGAATGAAGTCCACATGTACAGATGTATACCCAGAAGAGAGTTTTTTAAGGGAGTAGCCCTTACTAGTATGTCATTCCTTTAAAATAAAACATCATTTATCTCATCTGTTGAGCCCTTCCTATAACGCTCTGTGCTTTGAGAGCCTTCATTAGTTCCCTTGGACAGAGTGAATTGTTTTTCTGACATCCTCGCCACACTGTGCTGTATTTATCTATTTTAACCCCTTATCTGGTGGATTTCTCAGAGCAGGGATAGTGGCTCATTCAGTTTTTAAATTCTCCTCTTGCCTAGGATAGTGTCTAGGACACAATGGATGATCAGTAAATGCTCATTGAATTGACCTGAGGAAGAGCCTTCCTTATTCTGATAAAAAGTATTTACATAACAAACAGACAAAAACAAAACTACAGGAATATCGTAATCAGTGCTGGAATATTTAAAGCTTTTCCTTGAGGCTCACTAGCATCACTTCTTTTTAATGTCACATTGTGTGTCCCAGACAGTTCATTAAGGGAAGGAAAAGAAATTCTAAAATTTAAGGATAAGGAAGGAAGAAAAAGAACTATCATTAGGAGACAACATTATTGGAAAGTAGAAATCTAAAAGGCTCTATAAATAAACTGTAAGAACTAATAAGTGAATTAAGCAAGGTTGCTAAATATGAAGTCAATATGCAAAAATCAGTTGTATTTCTACATCCCGACAACAAATAATTAGAAAATGAAATTAGGATAATAGGATTCATTAGCAATAGCATCACACACATTAAATACTTAGGAAAAAACTAGCAAAATATGTGCAAGACTTTTGCTCACAAAACAATGAAGTATCATTGAAAGAAATTAAAGATTGTGGTCACTCGCTTTCCATGTTTGTTGATGTACAGAATACAGAGGGTACAAGGCATACAGAGCAGCTGAAGAGAGATTTCAGTTAACAGGAGGCCAGTTCATGTAGGACCTTGTAGGGTGTTCTAGTTACCTATTGCTGGGTAACAAACCACCCCAAGCTTGGAGCTTAAAACAACATTGAATCACTTGCAAATCTGCAGTTTGGGCAGGGCTCAGCCAGGATGGTTCATTGCTGTTCTGTTTCATCAGCTGGAGCAGCTGCCCCAGGGGCTGGAGAATTTCAAGATGATTTTGATATGTGGCTGATAAGTTGGTGCTGGGTGTTGGCTGGAAACTCGGCCAACACTGCATTCCTCTCTTTGGGCAGCTTGGACTTTCTCATAGTGGTGACTGGTTTCCAAGAATGCGTGTCCCAAGAGAACAAGATAGAAGTGTACGCGCTTTTATGGCCACACCTCAGAAGTCACCCAGTGTCACTTTCACCATACTCTATTGATCCAGGCAGTTACAAAGTGTCACCCAGGTTCAAGAGGAGAGGCCATTGTCACCACCTCTTTATGGGGTAGTAGCAAGATTCTAGAAGAGCATGTGGGACAGGAAATGTTATGTGGCCACCTTAGAAAATAAAATCTGCCTCATAGGCCATGGTAAGGTCTTTGGTTCTTCTCTTCCATGACAGAGTTTTGAGTAGAGGAGTGACATGACCTAACCTAAGGCATTTTTTTTTTTGCTTTATTATTTTCTTTGTGTTTTTATACCGGCTTTGACACCACAGATATGATTTTGTCTTAGGACTAAAATATATAGGAAATTGCATGAATGGCTCTGACCCTATGGATGTCAAATGCCCAGCACATGATAGTAGATCACAAAATGCTAGGCTCCTCTAGACTTCAGTGTGGTTGTATCTAACTGGCAAACCGGGACCTAGAGGCTGTGGGCAGATCTGCCTATGCACTTCAGCAATTCCATGTATACAAGTACCCCTGTGTGCCAGAGAAGGGGGTGGGAGATGCCTGTTTTCTCAGACTGGGGTGCTGGCTCCCTTTATGAAGACCCAGACTTCCCAGAGAGACAATATGGAGGCAAGAGGTGTCAGAATATATCTTGACTCTATGGTAGAGGAGGTTCTTCCCCTTTTTGTTTGGAGAGATTTACACGGAGGCTGAAATGTCTTTGGATGAGATAAGTGAATGGAGACAGTGCACCTGCCTTCTGTCCCACTGGGCATTAGAGAGAGGGCAAGGGAGAGAAATAGGCTACAAGAGGAGAAGAGAGCAGCCCTAAGGATGGAATTTCCAGGGGAAGACTCAGCAACATGGGTGAAATATGTGTAGACTGCTTTTAAAGGACAGGGTGGAATCATGGAAAAACTATGTACTTGGCAGTCAAAGAATACTGGATTTGAATACTTCACTCCTCAGTAGTTGTAAAATTGCATGTAGTAAAATTGCGCCTCATTCTGTCCATTAAAAAGTAAAAGGTAATAAAAGCCCACAAAGAGCATTTTGAGGATGAAATGAAATAACATATAACCCTAGTACAGTTACAGTTATGATAAACTATTTAAAATTAGTGAGTACCTTCACCTCTCTGAATTACCTATATCCATCCATCCTCTTCTATTCCCTGGCCTGGAATAGCTAAGATCTTATATGATTGGCCAGGACATCTGGGGATTTTGTCTAAAAACGAGGCATAAAATTTACAAAAGAAGACTCTGACATTCCAACACCTTTTCGTGGAATTAAACAAACTTGGATGTATTTTATTTAGTAATTATGGAGGGGGAGGGTAGTGGAATGGAGGAACATGAACTCAGCATTTTGTTTGAATTGTAAGCACTCATTTGATTTTGAAAACAAAAGGAAAACTTAAAGGGAAAGTAGACAGATTGTCTCCACATAAAGCCAAAATAATTTTAGTGGGTCATCGATAAGCCAGAATTTAGAGCTATTTTGTGTTTTGTTTTTCTCTTTTTAAATGTTCTTTTGTTTTTGACCTAATAATATTCTATACCTAAGCATATTGTCTGTGTCAATGCAGCAATTCCCACTCATTACAAAGAAGCACTTGTCAAAGTACAGCATAGGGAATACAGTCGATAATATTGTAATAACTTTACACAGTGCCAAGTAGATACTTAAAATCTTGGGGGGAACCACTTTTTAAAGTGTATGATTGTCTAATCGCTGTGCTGTCCACCTGAAACTAATACAAAATAATATTGAATATAAACTATAATTGAAAAAAAGTAAACATCCTGATGATCCCCCCAAAGAAGCACTTGTCATGTATCCCAGTGTGTATGAATGAGTCATGTTGTTGCCATCTCATTGGTAATATCCTAGTTGGACAGCACTGGCACAATCAGACTTATAAAGGAAGACTCAGCGGTGGGCCAGAGCCACCTCACACCGGCTCATGAGAGCAGACTGCGCATTGTCATAAATCACCTTAGTGGTTTGAAACCGTGCACCCTAATGGGAGTATTTGCATCAGAGAAATTGGCAAAAGCCACAAATTGGCACCTACCTGTTCTCTCACCAAGGCTGGTTCCTAAACATTTACTAGTACACCGCTGGACGGGCAGGCAGATAATAAAATGAAGCATTTTAACAGCTTCAGTAAAAGCAAAGAAACTATATATATTACATATCAAGATGTTTTTGTTTTATTTTTTATTTTTTATTGATATTTAGAGATGGAGAGGAGGGAGAAGGGGAGGGGCCAGAGGGGGAGACCAGTGTAAGAGAGAAACATTGCTCGGTTGCCTCCTGCACATGCCATGGCTGGGAATCAAACCCACCACCTTTCAGTATATGGGATGCCGCTCCAACCAACTGAACCACACTGGCCAGAGTGAGATGATGTTTTTGTTTTAAATGGGCCAACCCTACTTATGCACTTGAAGCCAGAGAAAATCAATTTAGAATTAATATTTTGAGTTCCAAATGAGTGGAATGACCACCATGCATTTAATTAAAAAATAATTTCATTGTTTTGGATTCAATGAAAGGAAATATTTTTTAAAGTTGACTTTTGTCTCAAAGTTCAATAAAATGTTATTAATTTAATTAGTTCCTATCAATTTTTAAATAAGCAGTGACTTAAATTAATCTATTCTCTCTCTCTCTCTCTCTCTCTCTCTCTCTCCCCCCCCACCCCTCTCCCTCCCTCCCTCTCTTTCTCCTCTCCCTCCCTCCCTCTCTCTCTCTTTCTCTCTCTCTGTCATTCCCTCTTTTTAACCTCACATTGCTCTGGAGAGAAGGGAGGAGTTGTTTGCTCTGTGATGATCCTCAAGATTTCTTGGATGGTTTTACTTTGCTCTGTTTCTCCGGGGGTGCGGATCCCTGGGGGAAGTGTGCCATGAGATTTGCATCTAGCCAATCTTTCCCCAGACCTCCAGTCATTTTTAATACAGCCCTAAATTGGCTGAGTTATTCAGAGGGTGGGTTTAAATTTTTATTTCTGAAACATATGCTGTGCCAGGGATTGTGCTAGCTAGTAGGAGGACTAAGATGAAGATGGGGCAGCCCCTCCCTGAGACCACTCACGGTCTGGGGCGGGGGAACAGATGTACATACTAACTGATCATTAAGCCACAAAGCAGTGAATGCTGGGATAATCCATGAAAAGTACTTAGAATACCGTCTGAGCACATGATAAGGGCTCAATACATCTTGATTACTATTATGATCAATATAATTATTATTATTAAACAGTCATGTTGCAATGGGAATATCTAGGAGTATGTGTGGGGTGCGGTGGGGGAGGTGGCTCATTTCGCCCGGAAGCTCAGCAAAAACTCCGTAGAGAGAAGGTGATGTTTGATTCTTGAAAAGAAGAGAGTGTGGCAAAGTTCAGGAGAGGGAGAGTGTCCCTCTGGCCCAGGGAACATGTGCATGAGTATACACACATGTTGAATATACACGCATGTTGAATATACATGCATGTTGAAATAACTGCAAATATTTCAGCATGGCCAGACATGAGGTGTGTGTGTGTGTGTGTGTGTGTGTGTGTGTGTGTGTGTGTGTGTGTGTTCTGAGACAAAAATGGAAAGGTGAGAGGGTAAGAGTCAGCTTGAAAAGGTGCTGTCTCTTCCTGTTGCCATGGTTGGGATTGAGCCCATTTGCAATAGGAACGTGGCTCTTCTTTTTTTTAAGAAATGTAAATTAAAATAATTAATATTAGTTAATGATAAAGTATTGCATATTTGAAAGTTGCCAAGGGAGTAGATCTCATCACACACACAAAAAAATATTATAACTGTGTACAGTGATGGATGTGAATTAGACTTAAGGTGGTGATCATTTTGCAATATATCAAATCATTATGTCATACAGCTGAAACTAATATAATGTTATGTGGCACTTATTTCTCAATTAAAAATAATAATTAAAAACTCTTTAACCAGTTGACCCCAATTCAGGGAGTCTATCCTCATAAGGCAGAATTTGTTTGTGTCAAAATATTAGAAAAAAATCCAAATAAAGGAGAATTGTGGAATAAGCCTTGATATGTCCTTATGTTTCCCCTAGGTAACTAGTAAGATTGTACAGAACAGTATTAAATAGTTTGGGGAAATGCAAGCAATGTAGCATCAAGTGAACCAGTCTAGGAAGAAAACTGACTCTAAAAAAGAATCTCATCTCTATTACAAAATATGCTTCACTAGAAGATTAGGAGGTGATATTCTGAAAGGTTGAAGTCATTATTTGTGGGTGGAGGGGGTCATGGGACATTTTTATTTTCTTTTTTGTATTTATTTCAATCAGGGAAATAAAGGGAAGTGGGGGTTTCAATGCCCAGTGGGGAAACCAGGTAGTCACCCCACAGACCACAGCCTCTCCAGAGCCACCTGGTTCATGACAGGTCACCCATGTCAATGCTTCTTAGTAGGAAGTGTTCACTGAGCCAGTTGCCTGGTTGGAAATAGCTTCATAATCGTAAAAAGGATTATAATAGGTAGCAATTGCTGATCACTTGCTAAGCTTGTTACCTGCATGGTCTCCTTAAGGCTCATAGGAGCATAGACTGGGAAACTGAGGCCGAGAGGTCACCTGGCACAGTGTAGACGTGCCGTAGGTGTAAATGGAATCCAGGCCAGTCTTGCTCCAAAGCCTGTGAGCGTGAGCAGTCGACACTCCCGATTGTAACCAGTGTTGTTGCACTTCCCCATGTGTGTGGCACCCATCCTCAGCACACCGGGGAGAGGAGCAGTGCCCACGGAATGGTCTCTATCTTCTGGATGAGAGCAGCGAGCTACTGAGATCCACTCATTCACTCAACAAATATTTTGAGTGTTCTTCGCATGAGCACAGGGAGCAAAATGCAATGTTTGGTGAGGGGATGTCAGTGCACACAGGAGCTCCGAGAATGGAACCCATTAAGGAGCTCCCAGCCCTGACCAGGTGGCTCTGTTGATTAAGTGTCATCCCAATACGCCAAGGTTGTGGGTCCAATTCCTCATCAGGACACATACAGGGAGCAACCAATGAATACATGGATGGGTGGAGCAATCTCTCTAAATAAATAAACAAACAAATAAATTTTTTAAAAAGAGCTCCCATGGCTCTGAGGTGTGTTAAGGGAGACCAGTGTCCTCAGGCCTGGCCTGGGTGCCAAGTCCTGCATTCTCTGAGTGCAGGAGTCTTATCATCTAGGGGAGAGACCCCTGTGGGACCTTGGGCAAACCCCCCATCCCCCTGACCCCTGGAGCCTCCTTCTCTTCTCACTAAAATATGACAAGGCGGAATCCAATGATTTCCAAAGCTTCTCCAAGCCTCAGGTGTAATTCTGCCTCCCACCTTAGGAAGATGCGGTTCCTCTTAACACGGAGGCAGGGTGAATTACAAAAATGCCAGCGTGGGAGAAGTGGCACACGTGTGCCTCAGTTTGCCTATGGCTCAGAAACAGGTGGATCCAGCCCACGGAGACAACAGGCAGGACACTGGTCACCTGGGGGGTGGGGGTGGGAGTGACTGGGAGGGGGGCTTCAAGGGGTCGACTGTGTTCTGGACCTAGATCTGAGTGCCTACTCCACGGGTGCGCTCCCTTTGTGATGTTTCCTCGACCTGTACACTTACGAATTTTGTTAATTTTTTTTTACTTAAAAATACTTTAGTAAAAAATGAAAACAGCATCAAAAGAGTGGTAGGGTGGAAAGTTTCCTGGCAGGTGTCAGAGAGGGGCTGGTTAGGGACTAGAGCAAGTCAGCTCCCCGCTCTGACAGTAGGAGGGCGCTGAGGACAACAGTCTCACCTTACAGTGGGTAATGCAGAAGGTCCCTGCAATCAGCTTTTTTGAGCCCAAATGGCCTAATGGGGACAGGACATGCTGCAGCTGAAGCCTAAGGTCCTGCGCCTGGAGCCCTGGGAAGGAACGCGCTATCGTGAGCATTCAACAGGTGGCACTCTTCCCTCAGTCTCGGCCAGTGCCTGGTGCAGCCTGGCTGTGTTTACCCAGCCAGCAGGTTAGGTTAGCTAGGATGCTGATCTCCAGGGGAAGGTCTCTCCATTCCCGGAGTGGGGGTCTTATGCTGAGGGTCTCCACTCCAATATTCTGCCCCTGGCCATTCTATTTAGGGCTCCCAGCATCTCCAGAAGGAGCCTGGGACGGTGTCCCCAGTCCTCCCCTCTTTAGAGGAATGCTCCCCCAGCCCCTCTGCCTGCCTCAGCAGGATCTCCCAGGCCTCACTCAGGGAAGATCCCCCTCCACCTTTGGGACTGTCTTTGAAAATGAGAGAGAGAGAGAGAGAGAGAGAGAGAGAGAGAGAGAGAGAGAGAGAGATTGAGAGATTGAGATTGAGAGATTGAGAGAGATTTCTTGGAACCTGGGTGACTGCTCCAACAGAGAAAGAAGTATGAATATTTCATTAAGGTGGCTCAAGTTATTAAACAACATTACAAAACCAAGTGTGTTGGCAGGAATCTGAGAAGCACATTTACATGGGTAAAAAATAGTGGGGAAAGAGGCTGAGAGTGGGGACAGCCTCAGGGGAATCCCCCAGGGGCCCTGAGCTGAGGGCCCACCCTTCAGGACCCCTCCAGGTCTACCGGAAGTGGCCTCCCCATCTGTACCTTCACTCTAAGCACATTGCAAAGGGGGCTGTGAGAAATAGGAAGCTAAGAAATAGCAGGAAAGGAAGCTTTAGTGTTCCAGAGACTTTGACCCTCAAGACAGGAAGGCCGGGACCTCTCGGGTGCCACTGTCTTAGTCTGAGGGGCCCAGGGGGCTGGAGGAGGCTTAGGACCCAGCGCTTCCCCAAGAGGCTGCCCTGGAGTCTCAGATGTCTGAGCCTGGGGAAGTCAGGGCTGGACAGGATGGCAAGATCTGTTTGTCGTGGTGAGAATGGGGTCTACTGTGAGGTCCCGTGACACCCTCTGGACCAGGACTTGTCCCCCACGCATCCCCAGGCTAAAGGACGAGAACATACAAAGGGCCTCTGTTTAGCCTCCACCTAAAGCATTAAGAACTCTGTCCTCTGCATCTCACGGGTCTCCCTCCTACAGCTCAAGGCTACTTTCATAGAGGCTACTTCTGTATGTTTCTGTGTAGAATAATAATATATTATTATATAACGCATAATGTATTGAACTTAGCACTTTGCATATTTCATTTCTTATAAAGCTCTGAGGTGGATACCCCCATTTTATACATGAGGACATGGGGCTTAGTGAGGTTAAGTGAATAGCCCAAAGTCACAATTGCTAGTAGATGTCAGAGGGGAATTTAAATCAAGGTTCCATTGAATCCGGAGCCCATACTCTTACTCTATTTTGGTTGTAAAATGTGTCCAACCTCTGGTTCTCCAACACCCTCATAATCCCAAAGAGAGGTATTGGGGAAGGGAATTCATGGGAGAAGTTTAACTGTAAGCAGAGGGGGACAAGAGAAAACCAGATCTTTTATAAAGCCATTTACTCTAAGCACTTGGGCAGAAAACTTAACTTCTTAAAGCCTCCATTTTCTCATTACTGTGAAAACCGATTGTAGAAATACCTGTGATAAGCCGTGCCCAGTGTCTGGTACGCAGTGGGTACTAACAAATGGCAGAGTCTTTTTTCACTTCCTGCTGCTTCCTCAGTCTCCCCAGCTAGTCATGCTTCTCTTATAGGAACGATTTTTGCCCGCAAGAGCCTCCTCAGCAGGCTGGACTGGGGACTCCAAGGTCGAGTTGTATCTCTTGGCTGTTCTCTCCCTGCACCTTGAGCTCCTACCTCAATACTTATCACATTGTTCCTGAGATAGCTTAAGTTTTCATATATCTCTCCTCAACTGAGGACTTGACATGGCAGGAACCGTGTCTACCTGGTTCACTGTGGTATCCCAAGGTGCTAGCAGAGACCCAAAAATGTTAGAGTGCTCATTAGATATCTGTTAATGGATGAACAGATGGATGGAAGAATGAATGAGTGGATTGATTCATGGACTGATGGGTGGGTGGAGGGATGGATGGATGGATGAACTAATGGTGGGGTGAGCAGAAGGATAAATGGAAGGATGGAGGGACAGACTAATGGGTGAACGGGGTTGATCATTTGATAGTTAGCTTAGATATCTTCTTTATAACATTGAATCTCACACAATACACAATGGTAGTTTTAGAAACACTGTCCTGCTTACTATCAAGTCATTGGTTTTGACCATTGTGAGATATGTAAACAATACTCAAGGCTGACCCTGCCCAGGTAGATAAGGGCCACGGTCCCACCTAATTCCACAAACAAACAAAAACATTTCCTAAGCCTTCTTCAAAAGCTTCCAGAAAAGAAAAAAAGTCCTCTTTGGCAGGAGTAGATGCCAAAATCTATCACTCATTACCACAACCTGCCTCCCCTCCACTCAGGAAAAGGGGCTGCTTATGATTTCTGCAATCTTAGATTCGTGTGTGTGTGTGTGTGTGTGTGTGTGTGTTGAAGGGAAGGAGAGGGACTGATAACCACTGATAACCAGGCTACTAATTGCTCTGCTTATCAGAAGATGGCCTTTCATTGCAGTGGTTCAAAAGGCAAAGCAATGCTAGCTGGAGTCTGTGGCTTGGCAGTGACAGAGTCCCAGAGGAGAGATCAGGGTTCAGAGAGAAATGAGGTGGGTAGGGCCAGTGGAATACTCGCAATATAATCTCCTGTTCTTATCAACGGCATGTTTCTCCAACACACATACTCAACGTACTTGAACTTCTAACCTTGGGAAGCAAAATAGCAGCTTCAGTCTGTTGGGCCCCAAGGCAAGCAGATTCTGGTTCTGGTTCTTGAGAATGCTTGAGCAGAGTTCAGCCCTGTGGTGAGTGGGTCTCAGCGACCAGGCTGTCTCCTTCCTGGGTCCCTGTACCCCTCCTTCATGCTCTTCTTCCTTGAAGATGTCATTGGGGGGCTTTCTTATGCCCCCTCCCTTTTTAGAAATCCTCAAAGTAGAATCAGATCAATGCAGACCCACGGGTGTATCAAGGACCGAGAAAGCTCTCAGCTGCACCAGGGATTGGAATTATACCTGTGAATCTGAAGCTCCTGTTTGCAAATGGCCAAAGAAGTGAAATTCTTGTCTTAGAGCAGACTCCCCAGTGAAGGAGGGTCAGGAACTGCTGCAATTATTCCCAGAGGAGGAAAAGACAGGGTAAAGGAAGGAGAAATGGAAGAAGAGATATTTGAAATGATGGATGGAAAGAAGAAAGACACAGTGGTATACAATGCTTATTGGATATCTGCTTAACTCATGAACTAAACCACATGTTTTTGTACATTTTTGTACAAAATGTCCTGTAATATCCGCAGTAAACGGACAATGCAGATTTATTGACTTACATTTAATAGATGAGCAAACTGAGGCCCAGCAAAGTTAGTAAATTTACATAAAACCACACAGCAACTAGAATTGAAGCCTACTAAACTGATTCTATGTAGGTGCCTCTGTCTCTCAACCCTGCTGTGATTGGGTGGTTTGAGCATGGTCCAGTGAGGTCCTAAGGGTCAGAGGGCAGCATCTCACTGTGGAGCAGTAACTAGGGCCTCCATCCTGGGCCAGCCCCTCATTCTCAAACTCGATAGCTTGTCAGACCTAAGATCCCACTGCCTGGAGACTGGGGCCCAATGAGAGGAAATGTCTTGCCCCATGATAATGTGAGGCAAGAAATAGGACAACATCTGTGATTTCTTGAATTTCAGAGTGGTTGCTCTGGGTACACTTTGAGTGCCCTGTGCAATCCAATGCCATTATTGCATATGGAGTCACAATTCACAGGGGAAATAACATAGGAAAATGAGATAGAGTATACCAGGATATAAATCCCAGACATCTACCTTTAAATAGCTAATCTGTAAAATGGGCCCACTACGGTATGCTGTGTCCAGAACAGTTCTCATTACTTCATTCTTCCAGTTTATTAGTAGAATGCCTTTGAAGACATTACTAGAAAGCATTTGGTAGATATAAAGTAAATGCACTGACCTTTAACTACAGAAGGGAATTCAGGAGCAATGTTCTCTGAACTCTCGATAACAAGGTTGGTCAATAGGGTTGGTAGAGTTCCAGGGAAGGCATCTGATAAGGTCTAGGGAAAAGACTCCTGAAATTAGAATGCTTGGTTTCATTGATGAAACTTCCGGATCATCAGTTTCCTCAGTTTTGAAACAAGTGAGAATGCTGTGAAGTTTGCCTATAGCCCTTTTTCTGCCCGGTGCTTCTTCCTGTAACAGCAGCTCTGAGGACGGCTCTTGCCTCCTTAGGGCCTTTTGATGACCCCCTTGGATCCCCATGTTTTTTGTGATAAAACCCAACTCTAAGAAGTGGCCTCTGTGGTCTCTTCTCGGGAAACTTCATCTCCCCCTTCCCCACCCCAACCCCCCATCCTCAGGTCGTCGGACTTGTCCTGCTGAGTTCATCCCTGTCGTCATGTCCTCAGGAAAGCATTTATTGATCTTTGCATTCATGTCATTGTCCCTTCCGTTGTGTGTCTTCTCTCCCACACACTTGTAATTATACTTTGATGTTTATTTGTGAATTACCTTTTTAAAAAAGAAACATAATGCTAAACTCCATGAGGTTTGGGCTCATGCTGGTTATGCCGTCCATTTTATCCCTACACTGAGACTATCTGATCAAGTCAAACATTTGTTGAGTGAATGAATGAATGAATGAAAGCACAGATGGAGGGAGGGATTGAGGGAGAAGTGGAGGACAGGTGGGAGGGATGATCTCCAGATGTAGCTGACATTTCCCAGGGGAGACATTTATAGTCAATTACTAATGGGTCAACCAGTCAGATGTGATCCTCCATCAACATGGCTCCGTTCAGTGCCTCTGACCCCTCCTGGAAGCCCCCTGTGGTGCCTGAAGCCCAAAGTGGAGATTCCATATTCTGAGCTCTGGCAAGCAGACTGTGCACGTTATTTATTACAGGAGGACTGTTGGCCTGTACCATGCCCATCCCCCCTTCTTTTATTACATACCTTCTTGATAAAACTGTAAACCAACCAGAGAATGCTTAGCAATCATTAACAGCTGTTCTTGGAAAAGGACTAGATCACATAATTGTACATTTTACAACATTCACCCTGGCCACTGTTCCACCTCCGTGGCCACGCACGTCTCTCCACCCCCCCCCCCATAGCTGGGGGCATCACAAACCAGGCTCCAGGCTGGAATCAGAATGGGAAGGCACAAGGAGAGGGGGAGAAAGATCCAGAAAACAATGTACTCGTTATAAAGTTGCTGAGGAGCTTAGGGCCACTGCATTTCGGTTGGCTGCTAAGTGAATATGTAACTACTTTATATATTTCAACAAAATTAAACTTAAACCTACAGAATTAGGTTTATTAATTTCTGTCAGGGCTCAATGGGGGAATAAGAATGGCCATTCATTATGGACACACAATTACTGGAGACAAAAATGAAGCCCAGCGCTATTAAGTATAATAAAAATGTTGAACACGGAGGAAATTTTCATTAAATATAATCTATTCTTTATATTACTGCACTTAATCCTCGCTGTCTGCTTCTCTGTTTTTCTCCAACCTATTTAATTTTATTACTTAATTTTTTATAAATGTTTCTTAATATAATTATGATTAAATATTTGGGAGAAGAGAAGTACGTTAGTCTCTGAAAAAAGAAAAAGAAAGAAGAAATCTCCTTCCATTTCCTCTTTTCTTCACTCCTAAAATGGTGAAAAATGATGTTTTTTTGGAAAAAGCAAGTGCTAAGTGGTATTTTATTGTTGGGGCAGGCCGGAGCATGAGAGAAGGGAAGGCAATAAATAATAAAGAAGCACCGATCAGCAGATGTAGTAGATTCTCTATATTACACACTTAAATAAAAGGCCGTTGCCTTACTCAGAACGCCTTGAATATTTGCATGGCCAAACCATGTAATTAAAAGATAGGCCTGGCTAATGTTATTGCTTGCACAATATAAAAACATTTGTGATCAAGAGCATTTATTCTTAAGCCACAATGGGTTGCTTTCTGTTTTTTGGGGGTAGCGGTGGCCTGTGTGTGTGTGTGTGTGTGTGTGTGGATATTGGGAAAGTAAATGGAGAATTCATTTTTCTGTGCCAAAACATGGCCCTGTTACTGTGTCATCAAGCTTCTCATTGGACATATTGTAGTCTTACGTGTTTTGCTTTTTAACACAGCTCAATCAGGAAGCAGTAGTCCTATAAGCATGGAGTAGAGAGATACTGAGATACAACAGCGATTCAGCGTTTACCCGTTTTGACTAGAATGCCTGGTGCAGTGACGGTGTTCAGAACAGAGGCGTCTTGGTTCCAGGGCCAAGCCACTCAGGGATTTTCGTGCTGGGCACCACATGTTCATTTGAAGCGTTATCTCTTTTCTGTTCCCTTGCAGCTCTGTAAGATGAGAACAGAGCTTTGATTCGCAGCAACCATATAACCCTGCCCACCCTCCAGGCCCCGCTACATATGTTCCTATTTCCTGGGCTCCAGCTTCCCAGTGTGCGGATTTCGTAATTTCACTGAGCTAGGTATTTGATGTTCGCCTTGTAATGGTTATATAAACTCTACTCGCAGCTGAGACAGGTAGCCTATAGCATGATGCCTTCTTTCATCTATAGGTTTGTTTCTTTGGAAGCTGACAATTTTTTGTTGTCATTGTTGTTGCTGTTATTATTATCACCATGTGTTAATAATAGAACCATGTGTGTGGTTCTTGACATGATTATTCTTCCCTCAATCCTGCCTGCCATTGGCACAAACCTTGTCGAACTGGGAGAGTCTATCAATGCCATCTCCTTGGGACACGTTCTCTTCTGACCTGCTCCAGTCTGGACTGGTGGCTCGCTGGGTAGCTGACAGCTGTGGTCGTGGGATGATCACCTTGGGAAAAGTTTTTGCCCCCATTTGACAAAGCCCACCTTTAGGCAGAGGGCCTGTGGCCGCTATGTGAACAAGAACATAATACATTCACCTTTGAAATGAAATGGACAGCAGCTTTTCACGGGCCCAGCTATGCCAGGCTCCTCCGCACGTGTATCCCTTTCAGCCATGACACAGAAAACCTGGATGTCGGGCACTTGCTGGAGCCCCCTCCACCCCTGACCCCGCTTCCCTTCCCTCTGAGGGACTTGCCATTGTTCTCTTGCCAAACGTTCAGCTGAGACAAATTCCAGGGAGCTAAGGATTCCATATTCCAGATCGGTCATCTCCAAACTGTTTTGAGTGTGTGTTTGTGTGTGTGTGTGTGTAGATACATAGATATTGTATACATACACACTATTTCTTTTTATAAATAACAGATTTATAGTATTGTACTATGGCTATTATGAAACATGTGAAAAATTGAATTTGAAAAGAAACAACCATAATTTTAAATGGAGTCTTTAACATTTTCTTTGCAGACTGTAGATCACTATGTGTATACCTTTTGGAGACCCAATTTAAATGAGTCTTGCTCAAACTTCAATGTGCTGGGGAACCAGCTGGGTGGCTTGTTAACATTTTAGATTTCTGGATTCCTTTCGGACCGTGACTCAATAGAACCTGTGAATCTGCTTTTCCCAAGCACTCCAGTTACTCTGCTAACTGTGGTCCACAGACCTCACTCACAAGTGCTGACCCCGAGAGTCTGAGCACTGCTCCCTTAGCAGGGCAGACTCAAGCTTAGCTTCTGATCGGTGCCTTCACAGGTGCATAAGTAAAGCAATAGAAGATTCTTGGCTACTTTGATGGGGAGAATGATCAGTTAGCAACCACAAAAATCTTTTATTCCTGCATCTCTCCTTAAAGAGTTATTGGTAATGCCTTCCATGGTGGCTGTTGATGTGCCCTGAATTACAAATTCTTCTTCACATTTAGTGCTAAGCGTATTGTCATGGTCATCTTTTAAAATGTACCATTATACTGACAGTTGTCTATTTTGGATCCCCTATTTTGCATCTCATTCAGTGCTAAGCACTTTTCTTATTTTTAGTACCCACAAGGAAGAGGTAGGCAGTATTATCCTCATTTTATAGATGTAGAAACTGGGGCTTCGAGAAGACATTTCACCAGTCACTCCTACCACCAAACAAAGCGAACAAAACCAGTGGAAACATAAACACCTCTGGACTGCACACGAGCAGTGTAATCTATTGTGCTGGGAAGTACAACACTTGCCAGGATCACAGAGGGAGTGAGTGGTCGAGTAGGGTACTAGCTGGGGCCTCTGACTCAAGTTCCAGGCTCCTTACACAAGATAGAAACCTGCTCACTCCCTAGCACCCTCCACCCAGGGCTAGCTGGTACATGGCAGAGCTCTTTAATCCTTCCCTGTGTTTTTCTTTGTTACATTCCCAGTTGGCTGCTCAGCTCTGTAACCCTCCTGTGGAAAGCAGAGAGCCACACTGAAGAGAATTTGAATATGATCACAAGTTCTCTGGTTCAAGACCCTGCAAATGAATGGGATCCCAACATCCTACTTGAAAACGCTCCGTACACACCGTCTCGGGGACAGTCTGCACACCCACCTCTCTGCCCATGTGTTTGGCATCGCAAAACAGTTGGATGCCATGCAACTTTCTCCCTTTTCATCCTGGTGTTCTGGCATCGTATGCACATGGCCTCTGGGGGCATTTTGATGGATGCGTTTTTCCCTCTATCACAGTAATATTAACCTTGTTTAATAATCTATTAACACAGAGGATAAAGGTCTTATTAGCACTCACATGCTTTCTGTACCACTGAAATAACACTGCCTGGTTGTGGATTCAGAGGCCGAGTTTTGTTTTTAAATGACAGAGGGTTGATGGATGTGGTGGAAAGGGAACTGGTAGAAGGACAGGGGTCACCTGATTCAGACCCCAGCCTGCCCCTTGCTGTCTGCTCCACCTTGGTGAGCTCACCCAGCCTCTCTGAGCCTCTGTTTCTTCATTTGTAAAATGGGGACAACTGAATCTACACTCGCCATTATTTTGAAGGTTTGGGAAAATGTATATAAAGTGTCTAACTTGGCACACAGAAAGCAATCATACATATTAGTTCTTTTCACAATTCTTAGTTATATGGATTTTCATGGAATTATAATTATGGCCATCAATGAGTAATAGATAACCATAACTGAGTACCCCTTTAAGATGCTTGACTTCGGCTTGCAACAAGGCCCATCCTGTCCACAGTATTTGATGAAAAGAAGAAAAAGTCAATGGACGAAGCTACGGTGGATCTTAGGAAATAGCTGAGAGAGAATAAAAGATTCTTTTTTCTTTCTGAAATGGCTCTTTTCATAAATTACAACTTATGCCCTAATGTCATCCCGAGCTTGAGCAAACCAAGCAGCCTCTCTGGCCATGTATGAGGCATCATGAGCCGCTGAGTGACTCAAAGGGTCCAGTTTGTGACCAGCTGTCAGGAAAAGGAAGAGTGTGGAGGGACAAGGCATCAGCCCCAGTCACGGAGTGTGTCCTGCCTACCTCTTACTGAACACCCATGGCATTTTCTCAGACTTCACCGTGCACACGCATCACCTGCAGATCTTATGCAAATGTGGAGTCATGCCTCAGGGTTGGGGTGGGACCCACTGACTGCATTTCTCAGAAGCTGCCACCAGCTGCTGCTGCTCGCCCTGGGACCACACCTTGAGTAGCAGGTATGCCCTAGGCATTTTGTACACAATCTCAATGGGCACAGACACTTACACATTTATTTTCCCTATTCTATCCACACCTCTTCTATGGTAGGTTATATTCTCCTTTCTCCTTCTCAGCCTCGTGATCCTGTAGCGTCTCCTTGTCCTTCTCTAGTCCTGTCATTCTCGTTCTGTCTGTTTCAGAGCCTGAGTGGCTACAAACCACTTCAATTTTAATCTCTAAAGAAGGAGTTTGCATGTGGAGGTGGTGAAAAAACAAGACAAAACAAGCACCTGGGCAGAACTGGACACCTCTGCAGTAAAGTTCTAATACAGGAACAGAAGTTAGCAAACACTAGAGGAGGAGGTGGTCCTTCCAGTAGACCTCACGTAGCTGAGGTCCAAATCGAATGTTTACCATGCCCGGCACTGCCGTCAAGATGCTATGTACACCTATGGAGACTCACTGTTACTGCTACCGAATGGAACACCTGCATTGACAGGCTATGGATGAGATTCCTTTTTCTGGCGTGTTGGCATTAGAGCCATCTGGAGAGACTGAATGAATGAATGAATGAATGAATAGCAAGTGTCTTCTCCCCGCTCCCATTCAAAAGGTCTGAGGTGGTACTCAGATATTGATTATTTTTAACAATTGAGAATAGCGCCTGAAGGCAAGTTGAGGGGCCGAGTTGCTGGTTGGTTGAGAGAGATACACTCTGCCTCCCCCCCATTCAGGACTCTCTGGCAGGGAAATGTACAAATGCATTTCTACAGGGATTCAGAACTAATATCTTCATTTTTGTTTTTCAAAAAAAAGCATCTCCTCCATGCTGTTTCTGCAAATACATTCTTCAACAGAGAAATACTCATTTCCCTCCTGGATTAATTGCAGCCCTGTTGCTGATGGTTTTTGCATTAAGTTCAGCTGCTGCTTGCAGTGGGTAAAGGCACTCTGATTGGGAATGAGAACCGAGCCACAGAGGGGCAGCTGCAGTGCGTGGGGAAATTATTACCATTTCAAATGTCACTCAGCTTGATTTGTGATTAAGGGGAGTGGAGGCTCCTCCTGTCTGGGTTGCTACAAGAGCGGAAGTCTGCTCTCCCAGCCGGGCCCGCCGCATTGTCATAACCAATGCCCGTCACCTCCCAGCCGCCTCCTTCCGCACACCCAGGAGCCTGAAGCATTTAGCTTCAATTACAAACGTCACTTGTCATTTCTGGGATGCTGACTACATTAATAAACTTTTTTTTTTTGGTGGAGGATTTGATGAAAGTGTCTTGTGGCTAAATAACATTTATCTATTTCCCTTTCATTGCCATGTTGTGTCAATGGAACAGCGGGAAAGGAGAAACACCTGAACGTTCACGTCCCTGGAGTGGGCAGATGTGGCATCTCACTCAGCACTCCAAAGGCTCTTGTGCAATCCTGCAGAGGTTTTCGTTTAACTTGGTACACTGAGCCCTTCAGTCAGCAGCCTCCATGCACATGGGGACTCGGTGAACTCTTGGAAGGGGAAGGAACCCGCTCTGCAGAAAGTGCAGGGCCTCCTGGAGTCGAGTGGGCCAGGCTGGGCTCAGAGCCTGTTGGGAAGAGAGCATGTGAGCTGAGTGAGGTTGAGGACGGGAAGGTGACCTGTTGAGCGTTCTCTTGCAGGGCTGGGCTCGGCTCCAGGGCTTGCCAGTGCATTTGTGGTCCCAATACAGCTGGTCCTCAGAGCTTTTTTTCCAGTGGCAGCAGAACTCTAGGCTTAAACAGACCTGGGATGGAGTCTGGGCTCTGCCCTAAAGCACCTCAGTCCAGATAGCGCATGGGGCCTCAGCCTTCTATACAGTGGATTGACATGGTGAGGATTTCAGGAGAATGGCCCGCAGGTAGGGAGGACTGAACACGTTGCCTATGAGCACCACAAGGAGACCCTCACAACATGTGACAACCAATGAGAACACCTGCTCTTCTAACCCCCCAACAGAATAGTTCATGGACAGTAGGTTCATAATTCGTGGAGCTATTTTTCTGTTAATGGGCATTTACATAATTTTTGTTTTTTCATTTTATAAACAGTATTGCTCTAAACATCCTGCCCCTGCCTTCTTGTACATAAATATGAGTGTTCAATGGGGGAGAGATAGAAATAGACATTTGTTGAGACATTACGAATGCAAAAATGGTCCAAGTAGCTCTATACACAGGTATCCCTCCACCCATTGGGTATAGAAGTGCCAGTTTGTTCACATCCCTGATAGTATCAAAATTTTTTCTCCCCCCATCTTATGGGTAAAAACATTATTCATTTTCCATCAGGATGTATGGGTATCATGTTTTAATTCATCTTCCTCTGAGCATTTATATTTCTTTGGGTTTGGATTAGAAGATGATTAAGACTCTAGCAGGTAAGTATGTTAACCAGGGAGGAGAAACCCATCAGGGTGAAAGTAGCAAGGGCGCCCAGAGGTCTGCTGCTTCAAGAATGAGTTGTGGATGAAATACTGGGTTAAAGAGAGAGGGATGAGGATGAGGCTGGTTGGCGGGTTCAGGACCACACTCAGGAATCTGCCTCTCATCCTATTGGCAATGGAGACGTTATCTGGCTGGGCAAGAGAAAGACCCTAAAGGTCCAAGAGGAAGTTTGCATTTCAACAAGATGCCTTTGGCCACCTTGCAGAGGGAAGACTGAGCACAAAGCAGTGGAAGAATAAAAGGAGAGACTCAGGACCTATTTCAAAGATAAAATTGAAGGACTCATTACATTAAGGATGGAGGCTGAGGAAGAGGATGTGATGGACACATTATATGCAACCCCTCAGAGCTTCTTCCCAGCCTTCCAACTGGATGCACATGTCCATGTCGAAAGATGCTGCTCGAAGTGTGGTCCATGGACCAGCATCCTCAGCATCACCTGGCAACGTGTTCAAAATGCAAACTTTTGGCCCCACCTCACACCTATGGAATCCGACTCTCTGGTAGTGGGTCACCCTCCAAGTAATTACTTTGCACAGGAAAATTTGAGAAGCACTGATGTCCAAGATTATATCTAAAATTCCAGATGGGAGGAGTTTAAATCCCTGAGTCGCCATTTGGAGGACAGCCACTCAGGAGGGCCAGCTGAACACAATCACTTGCATTGGAATCTCTACAAAATAAAAATAAATACCTGTTTGTGCCACTGAGATAATTATTGTTTGTTACACAGTTAGCCGGTCTACCATGACCAATACACAGTTCATTTAAACAAGGGTCCAGAATTCTACCCAATGGCTTTGCTACCAGACCTTCTCAATCCCTGCTCTGGGAGAAGGCTGCTTTTATGATCAGTGGCCAGGTTTGTAGCTTCTAGGTGACCAGTGGAGAGTAGGGCTAGGATCATGTCCTTGCTTCCTGGGGAGAGGGGAAGGGACCGGGACCAACAGAGCTGGCTCAGTAGCAACCTTGAGAGTTGATGAAATATTTTTAAAGATTGATTTCTTCCTTGTTTGGGTCTGATTTTCTTCAGCTTGAGTAGTGGCCACAGGAATTTCTTTGCTGGGAGGACATTCTGGAGAATGAAAGCGGGGGAAAATACGTCCTCTCACATTCTTGGTTTTCATCGACCACCCCAAACCCCCTTAACCACAGCTGCCTCACAGAACGAACACCTGCATCACAGCTAGCCAGGTGCCTTCAGCCGGGGTCCTATGTTCCTCCATCGAGAAGAGAAAAGAAATGTATATGATGACAGTCTGGCTTCATGTCACGCCCTTGCATCATGCTGTTGCTAGTGTCTGCGTACAGCGCTGGGTTGAGAAAGATCCCAAAGCTTTGTTGTAACCCAGTGGGTGAAAGTGCTAGTCCATTAATTGCTTCTCATTGCCACAAATTGCCAGCCCTGTTCTGGTTAATGCCTTGCTGCTATTTTTGTGAGACTTCTTCCTGGCCCCACAAACTCTCTCCTTGGCCTGCGGAATGAAAGTGCACTCAGGAGTCTTGAGATTCTCTCTGGCCCCTTCAGCATATAAGCCAGGTGCCCCTGCTCCTGTGGGAATGCACATTGGCCTGTAAGCCGGTTAGTGTCTCAGGAAGAGGGTGCCAGGAGAGAAGTGACACTGGATGCCTACTACATGCCTCACGTAGCAGTTCTGCATTCAGAAGAACACCCTTGGATTTTGGCACTGGAAGAGGCATCCTAAGCCATTCAACCCAATGCCCTCTATCGCATGAGTCAGCAAATTATTGCCTGTGGGCCGCATCTGGCCCACCCTCTGATCTTGGACAGCTGACATGCTAAAAGTGGGTTTGACATTTTTTAAATGACAGGAGAAAAATCAGAAGAAGAAAATTTACTGACATGAAAATATTTAGACACCTGGAATGAAAATGATATAAAATTCACATTTCAATGTCTATACGTAGGCTTATGGAATGCAGCATGCTCATTTGTTTCCATGGTGCCCGGGCTGCTTTCACATTGCAATGGCAGCGTTGACTGGCTAAGATGGAGGCACGGATGGCCTGCAACGTCTAACATGTTAATCTGGCCTTTTCCGGGAAAAGCCTGTGACCTCCGCTGTACACAGTTGGGGAACAGGAGGCTTATAGTGACACTTTCCCACGCTGTCAACGAGATTCCCTGGGCTGATATAGCCTCATGTAGCTGCTTTTTAAATTATTGGGAGGGATGGGATAGTTTTAAGGGTTTTTAATTTGAAAAGTAGGTTTTGGGTGGGGCGTGGAGTCAGGTGGATGTGTTGCCCGAAGCTCCTGGGGCTCACGCAGGTGTGAAAGAACCCGCTCTGCTGCAGGTGGCTTTCACCTCAGGGAGGAGACCAGAGGGAAGCTTCCACACAGAGGCTTTTGCTTTGGCAGGTGCTGTTCTTTTCAATTAGGGTGTGGGCCGCTGAGGCCCAGCTCCACCCCAGAGGCATCATGGGAAGGAGGTGGAATCCATCAGACATCAAACAAATGGTCTTGGGTGAGGACATCTCACAGCCCGCACATACATAACTGTGGGGCTCATCGTTCCCGATGGGAGCTCAGGACATCAAGATGCGATTTAAGATGGCATTTCCAACCTTCCCCGGAAATGGGGGGACATCAGCTTTATTTATTTACCCCATCTCGCCGGCTCCCAATTTGGTGCGAACAGTTATGTCTTGCAGCACGTTTCTGCCTTGCAACCAGCAGAGTTAATTTAATGAAATGAGTAGTCTTCTGATGACCTGAAGGGAAAAAACACATTAATCTGGAAACTATCAAAGCCGTCTGACATGTGTTATTGTAGGACTCGCAAAAAATAAACAGTTTATGGAGAAGATTAAGTGGCAGTGTGGATTTGCTTTTGACATATCTTGTCTCCAAATCTAAGTTGGGGATTTATTATCGAGCTATCATGTCACAGCTCTCTCATTTATATGATAACACATCTGTAATGTTTTACAAGTGCTGCACTACTTGTTCGAAATGGGCCTTTTTTAAGTCCTAAATTATAGTACCTGGAGAGGCATGCATAATTATAGTGCGTGTTAGCAAATGAGAGGGTGCGTTTTCCACCCGCACTCAGCATTAATCGTCAGCACAGTGGGTGCAATAAAATCATAATTGCTTCTTCCAAACTTCTCATCTGAGCAGTGTAGGTTGAAGTCAGTGGTTGGATGGAGAGATGCCTCCTGTCATGGTGGGTGCAGGCCTCACTCCCATTTTCCCAGACAGTCCCGGAATTATGGCCGGAGGTGCATCTGACTTCAGGCCGAGAGCCAGACCCCACGGGGGCTGCAAACTGCGGTCTTCTGATCTGGGTTACGCTCTCAAACCGGTAGATCTGAAAACGGTGTAAATGGGGATTAGGGGTCCTTGTCTTGGAACTGAGCTTGTACTGAAGCTCTGCTTTTCAATGTTGGACAAATTGTCTTACTTCACTGAGCAACAATTTAATCATCTGCAAATGAGAGATGGTAGCCCCTAACTCAAAGTGGTCTTAAGGCAATTAATAATGTTTCTACAGCACAAAACACACCTGTGACAAACCGTAGACATTCTTACTACTCTCTCTCCCAAAGATCACTGTCTAAGTCCTTGCGGTCCAGCAGGGTAGTCCCTGGCCACACTTGACTCTACTGGTAGAACACTTACAATGTGATTGGAACCAATTGAAGAAGACCAGAGATACACAGTCCACACCAGTTTCTGAAGACTAAGTTTGAAAATGAATGCAAAACACATCGATGATGATTTGTATTGATTACATTTTGAAGTGATAATACTTTGGCTAAATTCCACTTTTTTCCTTTTTACTTTTTTATTGTAATTAGGACATTCAAAATGATACAAAAGTCTCCCATCACAGTTTTAGTGGACAGCACTGGTCTGAACAGATAAATGCTGACAAAAATATGATGTGACTGTGTGTGTTGAGTTGCAACTCATGGTTCCTGATTTTAATATTAGTATCATTGGTTTATACTTAGCCTGCGTTGGAAACCATACTTTAGATGGTTTGCTACAGAAAAGGGGAGAAGACCTAGTGATTGCAATGAACCCCTCACTTAACTCTAAGCTCCTTGATAGCTAAGGCAAAAAACACACATATTTGGATCATATGGGTCTTTGTGAAAGGCAGAGGAGTCCTGTACATTTCTTTGAAGAGAAAAGCTTTCTCGTTGCACCAAATTCTTCAAGGACCTTTTCCTGGTGCAATCCTCAAATTGCACCTACACATGCACCTCTCCATCCTCCGCAAACAAGGCTTTGATGGACTTAGAACGCTGTGAGTCACTCAAGCGCAGGGATGATAATTACACCTCCCTTCGTTCATGTGCATTATCTGATTTGATCCTCACGGGAGCCCTGCAGGATGGGCTGTGCAGGGACTATTGTTCCTTCTTGATGGATGAGGAACCTGAGGATCAGGTAGGGCTTCAATGACTTGCTCAAGGTTTTCTAGGCAGTGAGTGGCAGCGCCAGGGCTCAAATCCTCGTTGCCCAAGGTGGAAACTCCCTGTGCTTTTGTCAGTCATGTGCTAGTACACTTCAGTGTGAAAGCTCAGAGGAGTAACCGATGGGAGAGAGCAGGGGGCTTCTGGGCAAAAAAGGGGACCGAGCTGCAGCTGGGAGGCTGATAACTCCAGAGATGAACTTTGCTGTAGTCAGATAGAAGACATAGATGTAGAAACGTGTGTTTTATTATTTCACTAACTGTGACACACCAAACTCAAGATATCCTATATCTGGGTCTCAAGGGGTGATGGATAGGAGAGAGTTTTAGCTGTTTACCTTTAAAATCAGTGCCCCTGGAACTTGAACACACTTACCAGTCACCCAGCACCTTGTCACAGTGCAGATTTCATTCAGAGGTCTGGGGAGGGGCTGAGCACTTGCGTTTCTCCTGAGCTCCCAGGGAGTGCCTCACCAACGTAGAGGGCCAATTCTCACCCTTGCTATCAAGGCAAAGCTCCCTGAGGGCTTTCAAGCAGTACTGATGCCAAGACCCTCCCTAGATCGATGGAATTAAACAGTTCCTGGGAGCGGGGCTCTGAGCTTGGTACACTCTCACGTTTCCCCCGGGGTGACTGTTTGTGAACAGTGGGGTCACGTAGTGTAGGTGTTTTCCTCTACCCAGGAGAATCCCAAGCAGAACCAGCCACCCAGAGGAATTCTCCCTGTCTTCACAAGCAGAGTGACACCACCCCCTCTGCCCCCATTCATTCTGGAATTCAAGCGAAGCCCTGGCCTTGCTCTGGCTGTATCTGACTGTCAGGGAGGGCTGACCTTTTTAGGCATTTAGATACCAGTGGGTTAAAATGCTGATATAGGTGTGACTGAGGAGCATCACACAGTCATTTCAGACAGGGCATATATATGCCTCGAAAGAAATACAATGGGAATGGAATACAGAAACACTCAAAATGCTGACGATAAAAACGTGTATGAAAAGCCCTGGCCAGTGTGGCTGAGTCGGTTGGTGTCATCCTGTGCGCTGAAAGGTTGCCAGTTCCATTGCAGGGTGGGGCACATGTCCGGTTGCAGCTGAATCCCCAGTACAAGGATGCAGGAGGCAGCAGATCCATGTTTTGCTCTCACATCAATGTTTGTCTCTGTCTCTCTCTCCCTCTCCCTCTCTCTCTAAGAATCAATGAAAAGTCTTCTTTTAAAATATAGAAAGAAAAGGCTTTTTGGCCCAGGGTTGGCATTCTGATGCGGCTTTACTTTTCCTTTCCTTGAGTCTAAGACTGAAAATGGGACAGTTGGTAGCAGCTGAATTCCATGGCCTGGCCAAGGAAGATGCTAAGGGGCTGCTGGAAGGACCGGGACTCCAGTAGGAGGGACCCCTGAGCTCATGAGTGGGGCCAGCTACCAGGAAACCAAAGCTGGGGCCTCAGCTGTCTTCAGCCTGAGATGGTTTTTAGAAAAATCAGCAGCGAGTTTAAAAGCCTAGATTCCCAGTCCCCCCGCTCCAGCTTGATTCCTCAGAATCGGCAAGGTGGGCTCTGAGCATGTTCATGTCGATGGTAAAACGGGTGATTCTGATGTGACTCCCAGATTGAGACGCCCCCCTCTAGACTTTGAAAAGCATCCACTTCAGCGGGAAATGAAAGGTATGTTGTCAAGTCTTCTCTCGGTTAAACAAATAGCTCACATTTCTTTAAATACGGCTCCAGTAGTTGCAGCAGCCTCCAGAAACCCCACATCACTCCCTTGCTTTTCCTTTTGAATAAACAGCTGGCGAATATGACATCAATTTAACTGTAATGACTGCTTTTAATTTTCATTTTAAATCTATACCGTTACTATATATTGGGATCCTGGCTGGTGCCAACTTCTCCGGCCACACGTCTGGTTTTCATTTAGTCTCTGAGTTCCTTTAGGGTAGTCGTGTTCAGAGGCCTGGTTTAATGCATAACCCTAATTGCAACGTAGAATTAAGTTGGTGCTGACTGTAGCGTTTTCAGTCTCGGAATCAAGGAAAGTATCTAATGGGAAGGGGAAAGAAAAGCCTCTCTCGAGTCTCAGCTCTTGCCAGGGCCTTATCTGTATACATTTTTTACATTCACCTTTTTTTTTTTTTTAATCGAGTGCATAATATGGCTGTAAAACAGCAGTCTGGAGCATGTGGTCAGGCTGCTGGTTTATGGAGCTCTCTTCTCAGTTTCAGAACGTCCCCTTCTCCTCTTCCTGGTCTTACACTGGCCTTGTTTCTCATTAAAAATGTCGGTGGCCTGGAAGTGAGGACAGGAACCTGGGCTGCGCTCCTTCTCCCAAGTGATGCTCCCTGCGGCCCCGCCTGGACCCTCAAAGGCTTTGAAGGAGGCTGTGCCGCCAGCTGAAGTTATTTCCAATAGTTGTTGGCCGGCGATCTGCTTTGTGAAGGATTAAATCTAATATTTTCATATCAACTGTATAAAGAAAAACAAAGATTTCTTTCAAAATGGCAAATACCTCCCTCCTGGTAAAGTAGGATGGGGCCATGATGGTGAAAATCCACCCATGTTTCTTGTTCCTGGGAAAATGTAGGTACAAGGAGAGGCTGAGTGGAGACTGGGCAGTGAGTGGGTGGGAAAGAAGCTGAGATGGACCAGGCTCCATGGGAGTAGGATGAGAGGGACCAATCAGAAGCAGGGACCATGCTCAGCTCTATGCAGGATGCCTGATCCTCACTATACAAATATTTGCTGAATGAATGTTAGTCATTAACATAGATATATTGATTCTTCTCCAGAAAGTTTCCTATGCATTGGTTCTCTCTCTTCTTTCTTTCTTCATTCACTTAGTCCTTGTGCTATTTATTGACTAATAGCTGTGCTAGGTGTTGAGGGCCACGAGAAACCATGAGACAGCACATGAGTAACAGGGCCATACCCCTGCCTCCTGGACCTCCCAGCCCAGCCATCAACAGGGAAGAAAGTGTACAAGGAGAAGTTAGTGTCCAAAGGGCCAGAGAGTGATGCGATGGAGCACAAGCAGGATGAAGGGATAAGAAGGCTGGGGCTGGGACCCACACAAACCCTCGAAAATGCCCACTCTTACTGCCTCGTCCTAGTGTCTACACTGAGGCCTAAGTCGGAAGCTGGTTTGAGAGCATCACACTTAGGATTGAGCAACATGATGAGGCTGAAGATGATGTTGAGAGTTGCAGTTCTGTTCTTTGTGGACCCGTGATAGAACTTTCTCTCCAGTCTCAGGACTGGGAGGTGCTGTGCTTTCCCTAGTTTGCGTATCTGAGGAGCAGTACAGGCTGTCATTGGAAATGTGGGCTTGCTCTGAGAGCCGAAAAACGCGCTCATATTTGTACCTCACTTCCGGGAATTGCCCAGGATTGTGGAGTGCACTATTTGTATGTTAATATTACCACAGCCTTAGTATTTTTCTCCCCTTATTTTCTCACTTTATCCAATTCCTTTATTTGTTTTATTTTTTTTGTGCTTTATCCATTTTTTTAAGCCATCTCAGATCTACTAGGAACAAGGAAATAAGGGCAGGATGGGAACGTTTGGTTTCTGTTGAGAAGAACTTCCAGGCTAGTCTGGAGCAAATTTGTTGTCAGTGAAGTCACTTAAGAAAATAAGCAACTTCAAATGGGACAATTAGAGTTGATGGAAAGGAGAAATGGGGTGGGGCTTAAAAGTCAGGTTTTAATTGTGGGGTGATTCAAAATAGTTAAGTTAAAAAAAAAAAAAAGCAGAACAAGAGCAAGCCCTTCCAGTTTCTCTAAATCCTGGACATCTGATACCCAGCCAATGTCAATATTAGCTAAAGTGGCTTGGCCCTGTTCAGTCTGATCAAAAAGAAATTAGGAGGATGCTTATAAACAGGGCTGAGAGAAGACACACACACACACACACACTGCGAGTCGGAATATTAATTAGTGCCTTTTAATAAATGCTCGCTTAGTGTTAACAATTTTAGATGGAGTTGTTTATGCCAAGATCTGACATGAACTGATTTGGGATTTCAGACACTGACCTGGCTCCATGGTCCCCTCCACTTGTGCCACCCCCACCTAATGACTCCGACCAGCTGCCCTGCAGTGGCTTGGCCCAGGAGTGGCTCAGGTTCCCCCCATGGTGGGGCTGGAACATGCATCACTCACTCACATACATGGACCCCAGTCTGGCTCACCCTGCACCAGGCTGTCTCCTTAGTTGTCTGCAAAGGGCGCATTGAATGCCTCGCCTGGAAATCCAGGAAGTTTAGGGTCTGGATTTTTCTTCCTCCTTCACCCTCCCTCTGGTAGATCCTGGCCCATGATATTTCCAGATCACAACAGGGAGATGTTTTTCAGCTCTGCGAAGGAGGCACTGGGAGTCATTAGGGGGAAGGGGGACCTATAATTCCAGCCAATGATTCTGGCAGAAGCTTGGGCAAGAGAATCACATCTGCACATTAGGTGGCCCCTTGCTCCACCTAAGCCCGGATTGTCCATGATGTCCAGTTGTGTAGACACAGCAACAATTATTGGGTGTTAGTTTGATGGACTTGTGTCCAAGTTTGGCTCCCCCATTTGCTCATTATGATACGTGAGACAAGCCCTCTTTGACCTTCTGAGGTCTGCTTCCTCATCCGTAAAAGAGCACAATACTGCATCAAAGTCGTGGTAAGATTAAAGTTCTCTGACAGGGCCTGTTACATTGTAGTTCCCCAATTAATCCCAGCGAACATTTCTCAGGTTATTGCCTACCAGCCACTGAGCGCAACAATTTATGTGTGGTAGTTTTCATTATTCCTTTATTATAATCTTCCTCTGATTAAGCTCCAAGAGGAATATCGTGAAGGCGCAGTAGATACTCAATGAATATTTTTCAAATGAATGACCAGTGTCATTTAAAATGCCAAAGAATCCCAGTTAAGTTAGTACTATAAGTATCCTCATTTGTCAGATGGGGAAACCGAGGCATGGGCAGTTAAATGACTTGGGCAAGACTGTGCCCAGCAAGCAAGTGCCAGAGGAAGGACTTAAATGCAGACACACCTCCAGCGTTACCCACTATTCTCTGCCAGCTCTACACGTGTTTTTATGATGGGATAAGCAAGCCCCATGGCCTCTCCAGCCTTCCGCCCTTCTCTGCCAGATGTTAGTGTGCTCGGCCATGGGGGAGTCCTGCTCAGAGCCCAGCTGTCAATAAGACGGTGCCTGGATGTAGAGCCCATGGGTGTGTGCCAGGGACATAAAACAGAACATGCTACGCGAAGTCCCAGGAATGACTCGTTTGACAGCAAAGCCATGCAGCAAGGAAGCTGGGGGCCTCTTGGCAGGCCCCAGCTTGCTGCCTGAGAGTTATCTGTTGAGGGGCTGATCTTCCTGCATCCATGGCATGTTCGCGAAGGCTCCAGGCCAAGGCTCCAGAAGGCAGGGAAACCTCTCCCTGAGACTGTGGTCTTGGGCCCTTGAGGCTCCATGAGATGGAAGGGACCTGGATGGAGGCAGAGGGAGAAGCAAAGGCAGAAAAAATGGAGATGCTTGGGTTCCTGCTTCCCCACCATGGCTTCCTCTCTCTGTTCAGGTCCCCGGCAAGCCAAGCATTTTCTGTTTCCCCTTTTCTTCTCTCTTTTCCCTTCTCTCTCTTTATTTCTTCTTTTCCTGCTTGCTTCTTTTTATGAATCTCTCTCTTTTTCTCTTATTTACCCTCATGTTCTTTCTCTTTCAAAAATTACCCATCTTTCTTGTTCCTGCATCTATCTCTCTTTCTCTCTCTTTCTCTATCTCTGTCTCTTTCTCCCCCATGTCCTCCCTCCCTTTCTCCCCCTCGTTCGCGCTCTCTCTCTCTCTCTCTCTCTCTCCCTCCCTCCCTCCCTCCCTCTCCTCCTTCCCTCCCCCAATCCCTCTCCCTCCCTCCCCATATCCCATCTCCTTTCTCTCTTCCATGAGTCAGGCACCAAGGTAGGCACTTTAAAGAAAACATCTCATTTAATAATAGGTGACTGGCACTTACCTAATGCTTACACTAATGCAGATGAGGAGCCTTAGGGATGTCATGAAAGGGATACAAAGAGGAATTGGACCCTGGCCAGAGTGGCTCAGTTGGTTGGGTGTCGCCCTGTGTATCAAAGGGTTCCCAGTTAGTTCTATTCTCAGTCAGGGCACATGCCTGGGACGCAGGCTTGATACCCAGGAGGGGGCATCAAATCGATGTTTCGCTCTCACATAGGTTTCTCTCTCTACCTTTCCCTTTCTCTCTTCTCTAAAAATCAATAAAAAATTTAAAATAAAAAAAGAGGAGTTGGAGACCTTTAGTGTGGACTGTGCACAGTGACTTCCAAAGAGTTTGGTATGGGAAGAAGGGTAAAAGAGAACATGCAGAGTGGAGAAACCTGGCAAACAGGGTCTC
>NW_006284336.1:2769776-2771910 GCF_000327345.1 Myotis davidii | reverse complement strand
GCCATGTGGACAGCATATATCTCTGATACCACATGGTGAAAATGTGACTTTTCCCCATGGTGTTTCTCCTCAAGACTCATAACCCTAGTGTAATCAGGAAAAGGAAATCAGACAAATCCCAAATGAAAAATATTCCACAAAATATCTGACTAGCATTCTTCAAAAATGGCAAGGTCATTAAGAACTAGAAAAGCCTAAGAACCTGTCCTAGCCAAGAGGAGCCTACAGAAACAGGTGTTAAATGTACTGTGGTGCCCTGATAGAATCCTGGAACAGAAGGGGTGCTAGGTAAACATGAAGGAAATATGAATACAAATTCATATTTATACTTTATTTAATAACTGGAGGCCTAATGCATGAAATTTGTGCATGGGTAGGGTCTGTAGGCCTGGCTGATCTGTGGGGCAATGGGCAGGGCAAAGAGGGGGGGACCCCCTGCTGGCACCCACCTTAGCTGGCCTGGGGCCTGCGGGCTGGGGCAGCTCCTGTGTTGAGCATCTGCTCCCCGGTGGTCAGTGCGCACCATAGTGACCAGTCGTTCCACCTGCCGTTCTGCTCTTCAGTCGATTTGCATATTAGGCTTTTATTATATACGATTAAATAATGTACTAACATTCGTTTATTCATACTAACAAATAAACATATACTAATATAATATACTAAAATATAAAGGGAACTGAGTATGGGGTTTATGCGAACTTCATACTATTTTCACATTTTTTTTCTATAAATCTAAAATTATTCTAAAATTTAAAAAGAAAAACAGTTTTAAAGGTGATGGGGAAGCATGGCTTTCTATTTGGATGGAGGAGCCAAAGAGAGCTCAGGAGCGGGTGGAGTTTGAGACGGGCTTTGCGGTATGGATGACAGTAAATTTGCTGAGACAGGCAAAGAGAACCATGCAGATAATCCTAACATAGGGCTAGAAATGGTCAGCCAGTCCATGGAAACAGGCTAATAGGCTACAAATTAGGGTCAAGCTGAAGAGCCCTTCATGATTGAGAAGAAAGTTTATAGTTTACATAAGGAAAGGGGCCCCTATGGAAATAAAGGTAACTACTATGTCAGTAGGATGTATTCAAATGCATGTGAGAAGATTGGGGTAGACATAGGTGACTCCAGGCTTTTTATTTGAGTCTCTGCTTTGCCAGCCAAATGCTGTCGGTTTTTTCTTCTCAAGTATTTGCCTCATGGTCACAAGATGGCTACCATATCTCTGGGCATCACACCCTCACTCTGCATTCAAAGGCAAAAAACGGGGTAAGAAAAAAAGTTTGCTTTTATCAGGAAGATACAGTTCCCCCACACTCCCCAGCAGACTTCTCTTCCATTGGCAAGAATTTAAGCACATGATTACCCTGAGATTCAAGAGTAAGCTAGCGTCTGATAAAGGGTGATGTGATTATATTCTCGGCTTGGTTAGGTCATTATTCATCTCTAGTGACTGGATACATTGGTGCTTAAAAAAAATCAGAGGTTCTGTTAGCACAGAAAAAGAGAAATGGCTCTTTAGTCAGCAGCTAACAGTATCTGTCAGAGATATGACACCGTGTGCACATGATTAGGTTTTCTTTTCATAATATGTCTTCATGTTCCTCCCTAGCTTTTTTACATTGGGAAACTTAACCTCACCATGCCTCAGTTTTCTTACCTGTAAAGTGGGGATAATCATAATATTCTCCTCCAACCCAATTGTTTAGGTGAGTGAGGTAATTCCTGGACAGTGTATCCAGAGCAGGCTCTGGCCCTTAGCAACTACTTAATAAATGTTATTTTGATAATGATGATATTATGAAGTGTGTACCCTTGAAAAACGAATTTCATTGCTTAGGCGTTATTTGTATTTCCCAAAGTTTAGTAAAAATTGTGGCGACATAACAGTAATTCAATAAAAAAAACTTCTTGATTAATTTTCTAACTGCTGCACCATTGCTATACTTTTAAGTTGCAAAATTCACTATGTTGCATGCCTTCTTAGTTCATCTCTGGTTTCTGCTCTTCTATGGGATAAAACATCTTCCCAAAGCACTTTCTACAGCCTCAACTTTATTTCTCACATCTCTCTTTTCTGTGTGCAATCCAGTAATGCCAAGCGTCTTAGAAATATCCCAGACTGCCATCTCATGTCTATATG
>NW_006284336.1:2751312-2769749 GCF_000327345.1 Myotis davidii | reverse complement strand
TAGTTGAACTGAATCTTTAGCTGAACAGAGACTTCTTGCATCTGTAAAGTACTACAGTTCCAGAAAAGATAGATCTGCCTTTGGTGACAGATGTTAACTACACTAACTGTGGAGACCATTTCACAGTACATCTGTACAAATATCAAATCATTATATTGTATACCTGAAACTGACACAATGTTATATGTCAGTTATATCTCAATTAATAAAAATACCCATACTTATTAAGCCCCTGACATTGCAAAAGCTCTCACTTGTTAATGAGAGAACAATTCTTTTTATATATGCTTAGTAATTCTTTTCGTTTTGTCCACACAGCTTAGCAACTGTCTCCAGGTCCTTTCTTATTCTCTCTGGGTTTAAATACATTGGGAGCCTACATTTCTCACTCTGTGACTGCTCACGAGTAAAGCATCCAACCAAGCTTGACTGGTTGGGAGAGAGCAAGACCCCCCTGTCCTGAGAGGGTTACGTTGATCCTTTTGTTCTCCAGCTGTGATGCCATCAGACAAGGATGGGTCACTGAGACGGTAGTTTTTAGTTTCCTGCTCATCGCTCCACAGCCAAACGCTGTTGCCTGGTACCCAAGGTGCACTCTTAGCAACCAGACTGGATCCAGCTTCGCATTTCATCAGATGGCAGTAGCAGACCCAGCTGAGGACAGGACCCGGGGGTGGCACCAAAACACATAATCTCGGGGTTATCCAGGGGTTCACCCAGAGGTGATGCAGGAAGTCAGAGGCAAGGATTCCAGTAACAGGTCCGGAAGTGGAGTGCGTGTTGGTTCAAGACCAAGTCTATGAAAAAAAAAAAGATTATTTTTCCCGAGGTTCTGATTGGTTGCTAGATCTTATGTGGGAAAGGTTATATGGGGGAAAGGCACAGGACGGGAGCAACTGTCCCACGGAACAGGCACCTCTGCCTGGCCTGATGGGAAGGGCAGACTTTATACTATTACTCACTTTTACCCCAAGTTGCCTTGCAGTTTATTTTCTTTTCTTTCTTTTTTTTCCAGCACCATCCTGTTTGTTCCCTGAAAACATCAGCGGTACTTCATGGTTCTTTAGAGAGGGGATTAAACAGCATTTAGTGCTTTGCCCATGACCCTATCCTAATGAAATGTGTTATTATTCAAAAGAATTATGTAAGCCTATGTAAACTGGTCAATGTGAGAAGATGTGTTTGGGGTGGGGGCAGTCAGGGTTGAGTTTCATGATAAAAATAGGGAGTTTTATCTGCATTCAGGCTGATTTTGAAAAGGTTTTTAACCATTGCAACTGAATCCTTTTGAGAACCCTCTCTTTCTTCTTCTCTTTTTCCCCCGAGTTGCTAGGAGAACATGAATCATCTCTTTAGCACAATGACAGCAAGTGTAGCATTTAGGAGCGGACCCTGATTTTTCACTGTTTGTTCTTTGCTCTCAACAAGATAAGCTGTTGTTATTTCTTTCTTCTTGAACAAGCACACCATGATTGCTGAAGTGGGAAGAATAATTGGACCAAATAGTCATGCGATTAATGCAAACAGAGAGAATTCATCTGTTTCGAGTACAGTAAATGCGCTTCTGAAGATGCCGAGAGCCTGCTTTCTCTGTTTATTCTTGGGCTGGGGAGCAAATGTTGCTGAGTTCACTGCCACAGACTCCCGTGTTCCTTCCATGGGGTAGAGACCTTAAATGAACTGAGTGACGGATGGAAACCAGCCCGATCTGGGAAGCGGGTGGGCTTCGAGGGAGGAGTGCAGGGGCGCCATGGGAAAGGGCTGCTGTGTTCCCCACTTGACGGCTTTCTCCCTCCCTCTCCACCTGGGTGGTGAGAAGACTGCTTTCTTCATGATATGTTCCAAGTAAAAGGTGACGTGACTCCGTGGTTGAACGTCGACCTATGAACCAGGAGGTCACAGTTCGATTCCCGGTCGGGGCACAGGTGCAGGTTGCGGGCTCGATCCCCAGTAGGGGGTATGCAGGAGGCAGCCAATCAATGAGTCTCTCTCACCATTGATGTTTCTATCTCTCTCCTCTCTTCCTCTCTGAAATCAATAAAAATATATTTTAAAAATAAAGATGATGTGACCAATTGGAACAGAAGGGAAATTAGTATTGATTAGAGGCTTCAGATGTTAAGCTGTAAGCTCAGCATTGATGTCCCTTCGATGCCACAGGCGTGAGGCAGGTTCCGTTGTCTTCAGTAGACAGATGAGGTATCTGTGATTCAGAAGTCAGTCTCCACACTGCAGACACGGGGTACTGATGCGCTGGGGCTTGAATGCAGGCCTTTCTGGCTCAGTGGGTGGGGGCAGGGGGTGGTGAAGGCCTGGGCTTGGGGGCCAGGTTGCCTGCTTTCGAATTCTGACTCTGCCGTGTGGTAAGTGTGTGATCTTGAGGGACTTCACTTCTCAGCACCTCAGTTTCCCCACCTGTAAAAAAAAACCTGGGAATGAAACTAGTACTGTTTGTTTTAAGGATCAAATGAGTTATTAGATGACGATAACTCAGAATTGTGCCTGTCACACAGACGTCTCTAATCTACACCAGCTGCTTTGACTTCATAACACCAGGTGCTTGTTCTGCAAGAGAATGCCTTTCCGGTCACACCTGTGATTCGAGGCACTGGTGCCCCAACACAGTTGTCTTCATGCATTCGCCCCGGCCGACCATGGCCAGGTTGACATCTCTAAAATCCTATTTTAGGTTGTGCCTATGACCAACAACATTGGCAGCTCACTATTTCCTATTTATAATAATAAAAGTGTAATATGCTAATTAGACCAGACATCCTTCCGGACGACCTTCCAGATGAAGCCGGGGCTGTGAGGGAAGCCCGGGTCCCGGTTGCCAGAGGGAAGCCGGTGTGGCAGCCAGGGGAAGGAAGGCTTCCTCTTGCACGAATTTCGTGCATCAGGCCTCTCGTAGGAAAATAACAAACTTGAATGTTCCTCCATTGACTGGCTGTGCCCCATTTTCCCCATTAACTTCCCACTACATCCCCTCCCCACTTTGGAACTGCCCCCTGAATAGACCTCTCAGCTCCCACCTCTGACACTAAACTCACTCTCACTTCTGTCATCAGCCTGTGCAAATACTGGGGACTCTGAAGTCCCCCACCCAACTCCAGCTTCTCCCAGAAACATCCTTTGCAACATGAAACCCAGTAGAGATGCCACCCACTCCCCCGGGTCCTAAAGCCTGCACTGGCCCTCAGTCAGTGTCTTTTATTCACTGCCCGGTGCCACCCTTGAATCTGTTTCTGTCCATGGCAGGTGTGAGGGAGGGGACCAGGGCTCTCACACTGCACTGCCATCATGGGCTGACTTCTTCCACAGCGATCCCCCGAGGTTTCTGTGGTTCCAGAGCCAGGAGACTTGGACAGGGGCTACAGGCAGATAAGAGAAGTCTGAGCCTTGAAGGATGAGTTGGAGTTTGGCACCTAGAAAAGTAGAAGAATGGGAGGCAGAGGAGAGGGCTTGTGCAAAGTCATGGAGGCACGAGGATCTACACAGAAGCAAGTCTGAGTTCACACAGATGATGGAGGGACCACGAAGTGCTGCTGCCAGTTCTCAATGACCCGGGGCAACCAGCGCCATGGCTCTTCTTGCCTGGCTCCCCTGCTTCCCCTTCCCCGCTCTTCTGGAATCTGGCTCCAGCCCTGAGCTGGGTTCTCCTTTCAGTTTGATAAACGGTTTCACCATTTTGCTTAATTGTTTCCTTCCAGCATCCACTACACAGAATGAAGATTAAATCCAATTAAATAAACGAAGCGCCTTGCACCCACTTTGGCCACGAGCGCCTCATCCATTTGTGTTTGTGTTTGAAGCGAGGAATCCACGGGAAGCCATTTCCCAGCCAGTGGATTCCGCCCTGGGTTGGAGGGTGTGCTCTGCCTCCTGCTGGGAGTCCTGCGAATCCAGCCTCTCCTCTGCAACTGCCAAAGCACAGGGCAGCGGAAGAGAAGGCAGTCTAGGTGTCTCCCGGGCCCTGGAGGTTCGGCAACTGCCATCCAGTTGACCTTCAGAATATCCCTCATATATGCAGACTCCGATCCCTTTCCCTTGTCAAAATGACATGCTGAGGTAGATCGCTATAAATTTGAATTTTGTGTGCAGAAAACTCACAGTTGAAAGGAATTGTTAAAACTATAAATGCAATATAAACAAAGAGAGGTGTTGGTGTCCTGATCGGATAGGGAAGCTCAGAAAAACAGGGCACATTCGGCGCTTTATAAGCCCAGTGAGTGATGGTGACTTACAGATGCCCGGAGGGCCCTGCCCCTGGACATTCGAGTGTGCGCTAGCCTGACCTTCACACTGCTGGCGCCTGCTTTCCTTCACCCAGGAGCTTTTTCTGGCCAACAGAGCCCACCCTGCCCATTTTTGCTCCATCTAGAGAAGCCCCGCCTCCCACTCCTGGCATTGGACAGCTTCAGCACTGCATCTGCTCTCCACGAGCTCCCAGTCCTCCAGTTACCTACAGTGGTTAGTCTTTTGATACTGACTTCAATTTTTATTAAACATGTACTGCCTTTCCTTCCCTGTCTCACCTCCCCACTCTCCCACCGTGTTTCCAGGGCTCCCCCCCCCTCCCCCAATAAACTACGTGCATTGAAATCCTTGCCTCAGAGTCTGCCTCTGACATTGGAGCACAGGCCGATTTGACTCTGAAATCTACAGCCTGAACATTGCACCACGCTGTGGAGAGCCGCATGAAGGATTTCCCTGGGGCGGCGTAGAAGTGGGGCAGTGGCACCCCCTGGATGAGAAATGACACATGGGCTTTGTTTCAGGGTCCTGTATGAGGGATCGGTGGGGGCCCCTCAGAAGCTTCCCAGAGGATGGGTCTGAGGGCATTTTCAGACTAACAGGAAGGCACAGCTGGGAGTGTGGTGGTGTCCCTGGGTGAGTGAGGGAACCCTTGCTCCCTGGCCCCTGCTCCCTCTTCCCCGCATGTTTACATTCGGCTCTTCCTGTGAGCGAGCTTGCCAAGATGAGGGTGGAGCATGTACCTGGCCACCTCCCGAGATCTCAGAAAACATAGTCACAAGGTGAGGCTGTCGAGTTGGGCATCAGCTCGGAAACTCTGAGTTCCAATGTTGATTAGAAAAACACCCCTCTGGACAAGTCGCTTTTCCCTTTATTGCCTCTTGTTAGTGATGAAGGTATTATGAGCAACTGCCACAAGTTTTGCCAAAGGCGCCTTCCTAGCCAGGCCGCCCTCCATTTGTGACCCCAAGATTTTAGTCTTTCTCACATGCAGAGTCTTTTTCTAATGAAGGGGTTAATTCTCATTCTCCAGTGGGCATTTCTTTTGGGGGGGCATCTGCCCCCCTTCCAGTCTCCTTCTTTTGGTTCAAACATCTCTCTATCTTCCAGGGCATCCAGTTTCTCCCCTGCTCTCAGTACATGTGCTTTAGCTCTGGGAATGGTTCTGGCCAATTAGTTCATTCCTTCCACTGTGATTGGTTTGGTGATGAGAACAGGATCCAAATGACAGGGAGGGCTGTTGTTGGGTCTCCTGGGAAGAGATGTGAACCTGGAACGGGGCCAATCTTGATCCGCTGCCCCACCTGGCCCCTCTGTGCACTGACATAAAGGAGGGAAAGTAAGGAAATTAACAAAGAAGAATTAAGTCTGGGAGCCACTGTGTGAGTCCCTTTGATCAAGCCAGCCCTGAAGCTCATCAGATTCCAGGACCTTTCATTTAAATGAGCCCAAATGTCCCATTTTTGTATAAATGAGTTTGGTTTGGGCCGCCTATCTCTTGCAAACAAAAATACCTGACTAATTTGTGGATATAATTTCACTGAGCAGGGCTACTGTGTTATGCCCACATTGAGCCTCATAATCCACTGGACTTTCCTTTGCTTAGCAAATAGGAAAAATGGGCTCCCAAAATTAAAAGATAGTGGTGGTAACTCTCCCCAGCATCCTTCATCTGAGTTCACCCACAAATTTCTGTCCATCCCTACCCCTGATGGTGCATCCCTGCCCCAAACAGAGAGAAAATGGACTTAAGTGGCTTTTATATCTCACGCAATAGACATTTATTATGGCCATAAAATGATTTCCCAGAGACTCCAGCCTGGCATGAGTCCTTTGTGTTCTGAATTTACCAATCAGTGGCAATTTGCTAAAATAACCATCTTCACGTTTGCTGTTAATAATCTTGCTTCGGGTTGTTACAACCAAATGGTTGGTCACTTCCAGTAATGGCCAATTTTTCAGGGATTATTGCTAAAATGATTAGGCGCATCACGATTTCCCAGGGCACAGGCTTTGGATTTGATCCATTAGCAAATAAAAAGGCTTCTGGGCTGATTTGGGAAGTGGGGGCTGCTTTTCAGAAAAGGTAAATATATGTCATCAGTCTCTGTTTTCTTCCTTAGCGAAGTCCTAGCTTTACTTTCTCTCCTACCCATTATTGGTTCCTCATTTAGTCACTAGACAGACTGTCTTTTTAAAAATATATATATATATTTTATTGATTTTTTACAGAGAGGAAGGCAGAGAGTTAGAGAGTTAGAAACATCGATGAGAGAGAAACATTGATCAGCTGCCTCCTGCACACTCCCCACTGGGGATGTGCCGGCAACCAAGGTACATGCCCTTGACCGGAATCGAACCTGGGACCCTTGAGTCCGCAGGCTAATGCTCTATCCACTGAGCCAAACCGGTTAAGGCAAGACTGTGTCTTTGCTAAGCCCTTTATTGTAGCTGATAGGCCTGGGAAACGTTTTATAGCAAACCAGTTGAGTCAGTTCACACCCTTTTAGGAAATATCCATTCCTGACGTCCTTAGATGAGCCAGGTATTGGCCTAGCAATTTTGCACAATATCTCATTTAATTCTCACAGCAAAGTCCTGGTCTCCAGTTTGTACATGAGGAGCTGAGCCCCAGAAAGGTTAATCACTTATTGCATGCCATCCAGCTCATAAACGCATGGCCCGCAGTTGAATACATTGTTCTCCTCACTGCACCAGGAAGCCTGCCTTTCTCATTCAGCTTCACTCATCCAGGTCCCCACTTGGACAAGGGCCAAGCACGGCACCTGAAAGCCCAGCAGCTCACAGGTGAAGGCAGGTTAGGGCACTGGCAGGCAGAGCATGGGGAACCATAGAAATAGCAGTTCTGGTAACACCCAAGGCCAGGATGTCTGCTGCAAACCCTGAGCTTTCCACCTCAGCTCCTGCCGCTGGAGAAGCAGGGGAAATGGGGAGGTAGAGAAAGGGACTTTAGGGAGAACATTCCAGGAGAAATTGACCAGAGAAATGCTAGGATCTTCCAAAGGAACGGGAGGAAATGTCTTCTCGTTGCAGTTGGAGGAGGCATTTTGTAGAAGCGATTCACAGATCCTCAGCTGAGAGTTGGAAAAAGTTACACCTTGATCCTTTCCTTTGGCGTTGCATGTATGCAAGAGCAAGTTGGGGCACAAATGCTAGTGTTAGACAAAAATGAACAGTGGTGGAGGCAGACATTGTCTGATCTGTATAGACTGAACAGCTATTGGAGCAAAGCTGGCCATTCTGCAATTATATTACCTCTGACATCGGGAGGAGGCCATTCTAAATGGATCAATGTGAGCACTGGAAAGAGATCCTGACATGACATGGAAACTCGATGATGAAAGGGAAGGAGATCCCAACTGAATCAGGACAGACGCGTCTCTAGCCACACCTGACAAAATGCTTCACCAACCAATTAGTGTGAGGGCTTTGGTAACTAACTACTAGCTGTGCTGCATTGTATTTTTCTGGGTGTTTTATCATCGAAATGTTTTGATATCTTTAATTTTTAAGCAATTTATTTTTTATTAACAAAGTTACCATATATTTGCCTTAAAATAGAAGTGCAGGACACTTTCTTATCATGATAAGGATTGTCCATCAGTTGACAGGCTGGGTGGGGTGATGGGGTGGAGGGATTGAACAAAGAAGAAAAATAAAGAAAAAACTCATGGACGTGGACAACAATGTGGTGATTGCCAGGGGGAGGCAGGGTGGGGTGAGGTATAGGAGGTTAAAGGGGGGATAAATGGTGATGGAAGGAGAATTGACTTAGAGTGGTGAACACACAATACAGTGTACAGATGATGTTTGTGGAATTGAGCACCTGAAACCTGTATAATTTTATTTATTTTTTTAAAATATATTTCATTGATTTTTTACAGAGAGGAAGGGAGAGGGATAGAGAGTTAGAAACATCGATGAGAGAGAAACATTGATCAGCTGCCTCCTGCACACCCCCTACTGGGGATGTGCCCACAACCAAGGTACATGCTCTTGAATAGAATCGAACCTGGGACCCTTGAGTCCGCAGGCCGACGCTCTATCCACTGAGCCAAACCAGTTAGGGCCCTATATAATTTTATTAACCAGTGCCACTCCAATAAATTAAATAAAAAAGGAAACAAAGATTGTCCATCAAAAATCATCAGATGTCAACCTTAATAGATTTAAAATTGTGGAGAAACTTAAATGAAAGCCCTTAATGTGATCTTAACAAGCTGGGCATATTAATACTTATGTTAATCTTAGTAAATTGTACCAAGTTCATTCTATGAGATGGGCCAGTTGGTCAAGACTGTCTGCTTCAGAGATTTGTATTGCTCACAACTCAGTCAGAAGAGCTCAAATGGTGCTAGCTTAACAACAAGGGGCTGAAAGGAATCTTCAGTGCCTAAGGAGAGGAGAGCTGGATGTGGACATAGGTCATTTCCAATGTGTCACCTCTGAAACAAGGCAGGTGAAAGCGAACCTGTTCCTTTCCTTGCTCCCTTTCCCTGCTGAGCTGACTTTGTGAGCTATGTGTTTCAGATGGTTCAGCTACCAGATGGTGGCATTTCTGTTAGCCTGGATCCCTGAGTGGCAATGTGGAGCAGAGCTGCCCATTGACCTGCTCTGGGGATCTTTGTGAAGTTTTGTCACTAAAATTCCAGGTTAATTTGTTTGTGTAGCACAAGAACTCTTCCAGAGACCCATGTCTAAAGATACTCTGCAGGTTTTACAATGAAGGCATGCCTGAAAAGAGGAACTTTCTGGCGCGTGCAAACCCCGTCCCAGTATCCAAATGCGTGCAACAGACCAGGAAGCAGGTGCCCTAATAGAAAGGTGTCCTGGCAGAGATGATTACTTTGTGAGGTAGTAGCTTTGTGCAACTGCACTAGGATTTAAAGCGGAAACAAACTCTGTAAGTAGGTGATGACTAGGAAAGATTTTCAAGGAGTGTTTTTCTCCAAGTGGGATTTTGCAACGACCTGATGCAGAATTACTTAGAGAATCAGGAACACCAGGGCCAGGGATGAGAAGGTGCATTCAGACATGCTCCACAGTAATACTGGATCCAACAATGTTTGAAAATAACTGCTCTAAATCCTCCCCTCTGGCTGACATGTCATGCTTTGGCTGCTGGCTCTACCAGAGCCTCTTGACTGGATTATGAGAAGCCCTTTCCTCCTCTCCTTTTCTCCTCCGCCATGATAACTACCAAACCAGTCGAAGAAAAATGATGATCGCTATGAGAAAAGATGTTCCTCAGGCGAACGTGACTAGTCTCAGATGTGCTTCTCTGGGACAGATATCTGTTTTCCCTTATTATGCAGCCAGATAAACCACATACCTTCCTCAGACCAGGTTCTCACCGATGTTTGGGTGACTGAACAGGGGTGAGTCACTGACTGCAGCTGGAGAAACTATATGGGGTTTGCGTACTCAAAAGTCTCTAACTCTTCCTCAAGCGAACCTGCTTCCAAATCTGAGGCTGAAATCCGTCATGGGTTCCAAGCAGAAGAAAGCTCGGGTTTCTTCACCTCTTCCATCACCTTCAGTCGTCACCTGAGATGTGCCAGAGACGTGGTCTGCATTGATGTCTGAAGCTGGGCTTTGTGTCTGCATTGGAAGCTTCTCCTGTACCGTGGAGCTTGCCAAGTGAATCACTACACTTTGTGTCACAATAGATTCTCACAGGTTAAGTAGAAGTAGAGCTACTTCTACTTAAAGATAGAAAACCTTTTTAGATTTTGTTCACCACCTGGCACATTGAAAACAAAACTGACCCAAATGAAATCACTGCAGACAACAAAGCCTGAATGAATTTTGAGGATTACCAGTAAGTCAAGAAGCTTTCTCAAGAGTTCTGCTATTTTTTTCATTAAGCCCAGCCTATCCACTGAGACGGGCTGGGTAGCGAGGGTCCTGGCTTGACAACTGAGGAAACTGAGGTGCAAAGGGAGCGATCCCCTGCAGTAAGTCGCAGATTCCTCTGATCTCCTGATTTTCAGTTGCAATCATTTTGCGTGTGGAAAAGTGGAGAGAATCCTACTCAGAGCCTGGGTTTAAATCCCAGCTCTGCCACTTACTGGCTAACTGATTCTGGACTATCTCTTTAACCTCTCTGGGTCTTCAGGTTCTTCTCATATAATGACCATAATGTCTTTCTCAAGGGTAATTGGGTGTTTAAATGAGATTGCTTTTTAAAGTTCCCAGTGTAGTAGACATTCGTGCCACTAAACATCCTATGATGTACAGGTCAGGCCCACAACAAATAATTTTCTGACCCAGCTCAGCAGTGCTGAGGTTGAGAAACCTTGCCCAAGAGTCATACCAATGTCCTTCCTAACATTCTGAGGTCTTCCTTGGAAATCCCACCACAATTGGCACCTTCCACAAACACATCTACTAACCAAGTCCATTTCTTTTCAGTTCTCTGACTTCAGCTAGCAGAGGGGTCCTCACACAATGCAGATGAGAGTTCCTCAAGCATGTCTCCCGTTTTTTCATCTCTGTAGGCGTGCTAACACTGCCTCAATGTGGGTAATGTGAGAATTAAGTAAGAAACACAGCTATTTTAACTAGCATGATACCTTCCCACCGCCAGGGCCTAATAAATGGAGTGTTCTTGTTGCATCATTATTATTACCATTCTCATCATCACTATTATTCAATCCCCCATAATATCTATCACTGGCCCCTTGTCTCTAGGCAAGGCTGTTCCTGCGTCCTTCTTGTCTTTCTGGCCATTACCTTGGGAATCTCTGTTACCCTTTGATACCTTTACCAACTCCAAACTTGGTGCTGGTGGAGTGAATTTAACTTCCTGTAGCTATTTATTCATCTTGTGAATACCTTTGGCCCAGACTCAAGCTTGAGTTTGAGAGTTTCCGTTTCCAATCCGTGAGTCACTTAGTGAAAGAGCAGGCTAATCGTGTGACACTCCAGGACTCTTGACAATGGTGGGCCACGTCTAGGCTCGGGGACTCTGAAGATGTTGCTGCTGACCCATAACAGACCCAGTAACCCCCCAGCATGGACAGCCTGCTAGTACCAGAGATAATATCTTTTACCTGGGGGTAGAGGAAGGTTGAGCAAAACCTAAGGAGGATTCAGTAAACTCACCAGACACGTGTTGTGGACACAGCAGAACCAACTTGTGAACTCTTTACATTTTATGGAATCTCAGATATCACTGGCATCTCAGATCCATAAAAATGTTTTATTGAAGGATAAATATTCAGAAAAGTACACAAATCCTAAGTACACAGCTCAAACACGTTGAACCAAAAGAATATACCTTTAAACCCTCAGCTCAGATCAGAAAATAGACCGTTATTAGCTCCTTAGCAGCTCTCTTGTGTTTCTGTCCAGTGACCACCACCATGTCCTCCCCAAAGGCAACCGCAGTCCTGATTTCTATCATCATAGATTACTTTTGCCTGTTTTTTAAATGTACATAGTAACAACTTATATGGGCTGTGCTTTTTCTTACTTATTTTGCTCAATATTTGAAATTCAACCCTGCTGATATATAGAGCAGTAATTTATTACTTTCTACTACTACTAGTGTACATGATTCATTTTAAATCATATTCCATAATGCATTTATCTGTTCTATTTTTGATAGACATTCAGGGTTTTTCAGGTTTCACTATTATGTAACGATCTCATGGATACTCACATTACTGTCTGTTGGTACACGTACATTTCCTTGAGTTTATACATAGGCGTAGAATTGCTCCAAAATCTTAGACATTCTTGCTGTTTGGCTTTAGAAGATACTGCCAGTTCTCTGAAGTGTCCCAAGTTACTCTCCCACAAACCGTGCAGGTGACTTCTAATTGCTTTACATCTTTGAAGGCATTGGTCATGTCCACCACATCCCACCTCCCCCATTTGAGCCTGTCTGGTTGGCATGTAGTGGTGTCTTGTGGTTTTAATTTGCATATTTGATGACTCATAGAATTGAGCGTCTTTTCATATTCGTACTACCAATTTGATTATCTTCTTTTGTGAAATGTCTGTTCAAGTCTTTTGCCCACTTTTCCATCAGATTGCCAGTCTTTATTTATTTTTAGAATTTCAGTTTATAGTCTAGATAAGTGCTCTTTATTCCATCCTGTGTATTATTCTTTTACTAAATTAATGATATTTTTGGATGGATAGAAATTATTTATTTTAAAGAAAGCCAATTTATCAATTCTTTTCTCAAATATTGACGATATTTTTATGGGGTTTGCTATTTTCTTTTTTTTTAAGATCATGAAGATGTGCTCTTTTGTTATATTCTAGAAACTTGGACTGTTTTAAATTTCACATTTAGATCTTCATTCAATCTGGAAATTATGTTTGTGTATGATGTGAAGTAGGAGTCAGAATCAACTTTTCAATTAATTCATCCAGCACTACTTATTAAATAAACCATAGTTTTACCCACTGCATTGCTATTTCTATATTATATATAACATTGCATGCAGACCTATTTTTGGATTCTCTGTTATGTTTCATTGGTTCATTTGTTTATCTTTGTATCAGTAACTACACCGTTTAGTTATCAAAGTTTAGGATAAGTCTTGATATCTTGTAGAGTAAATCCTCCAACTTTGCTCTTCTTCAGAATTGTTCTATTTTTAGCCCTTTGCATTTTCATATAAATTACAGAGTCAACTAGTCAGTTTGCACAAACGGCTTATTGGGATTTTTAATGGGATTGCATTGAATCTATAGTTTAATTTGGGGATAATTAATATCCTAGTATTTTCTATCCTTTTACTTTCAATATTTAATGATTTCATAGTGTAGACATCAATATCTTATGCTGCTTTTTTAAGCAGCATAAGATATTTTACCAATTTGACAATCTTTATATTTTAATTAATGTATTTTCTCCCTTTATATTTAATGTATTTACTGATATGCAGTTACATTACACATATATTTGAATTATAATTTCCCAGCATGCTATTATTTGTTTTCTATTCTTCCCATCTATTTTTTATCCCCCCCTTCTTTCTTTTGGATTAATCAAGCATTTTTTAATTATTCATTCCCATAGGCTTGTTAGTTTTATATTACTTTATTTTTACTTTAGTGGTTATAGAAGAGATCAAACCATATATCATTAACTGATTAGAGTTCAATATAAATAAGTTGTGTGTGTTTTTTAATTCCCAGAAAGCATGAAGAACTTAGGACACTTTAACTCCATTTATTTTCTCACACATGATGTCATTGTTTTCATGTATGTTAATTGACATAAGACATTATTGTAATTTTATACAGTTAATATTATTTTAGAATTATCATGTATTTACCCTTTCCACCATTTTTCACTCCTTCATGAATTTCTGATCATCCATTTAGAGTCTTATTTCTTCTACCCGAAGCATTTCTTGTGGTGCTTTCTTTAGCTTAGTTCTGCTGGTGGGAATTTTCTCAGTTTATATTTTCTGAAAATGTCCACTTTGTCTATATTTTAAAGATATTCATGCTTGGAAATGTCTCTCAGCCTCAATTCTCTGGTTTTCAAAATAGGCCCTCAACCTTCTGGGCCAGAATATCAGTGTTACACTGAAAGTATAAAGCAATAGTATGTAGTTATACTTTAAAATATAAGGGCCTTATCTATTAGAGATCCAGCCTAAAACATGTAGAGATTAAGTGATAAGTACTTAAAATTTGCTGTAAAATTTCTGGTTTTGTGAGGAGAAAATTTGTCATATGCTGATATTTGTTAAAGCTGTGTGATGAATTCTTGGTGACTTATCCTACTATCCTATATAATAAAAGGCTAATATACAAATTTTCCCCTCAACTGGGAGTTCGACTGGGAGTTTGACCAGGTGGCAGGGCTAGCTGGCCAAGCACCTGCGTCCCCTCCCCCCGACCAGCCCGGCCCAGTTGGCCCTGATCGGGGCGGGCCAGCTGGACTCCACCTGTGCACAAATTCATACACCGGGCCTCTAGTGAATTTATAATTGTGTATAGTTTTTGCTCAATAATCTTTGAAAACAAGGACCAAAATTAATGCCTCCAAAAGAGTTTATGGTTCCCCCCCAATCTCCCTCCTCCCATCCCAATTAGGGGCTGGGCAAGCCAACCAACAATTGGGGCAGGCCGGCTGGACTCCACCCATGCATGAATTCGTGCACTGGGCCTCTAGTTCTATATAAGGGCTCTTAGGTAGTTCCATATTAAAAAATTAGCCATGTAAAGAAAGTCACAATCATGAAAAAAATATACCACCCCCTACAGAAGAAAAATCAGAATTTCTAGGCTGTTGTACAAAGATCCATCTATACCCTCATTCATCCCCTGGCCATGCCATGCTCCCAATCTCTTACAAATGCTGGTATATTTGCATTTAGTCATTCTTGCTTAATATTCTTTAAAAACAACTCCGCACCTATTATATTATTATTAAGACATTGAATTACAAAAGAGTATGAAGGAGAATTTGTAAGCTATTGGAGGCACAACAGAGCCTCCCTGGGGAGTTTCCAAACTACCATACTCCATAGAGGTACAAATAAACTCCCCAAGCCCTCTATCATATAATAAAACCACTGCCATTAAAATCAGCACTAACCTTTACTCATTGATAGATGCAAAGAATCATCCTAGATGAGTTACCTGGGTTACTTCAGTCAATTCCCTGGCAATCCTGTGATTGGTGTTATGTTTTATTCCTTTGTACAGATGAGGAAACTGAGGTTTAGAAAGCCTAAGGAGCTAGAAACAAGGTAACAGCTACTAATTAGCCAAATCAAAATTTAAAACCTTGGATGTCTGATACAGGGGCCTGATACTTGATTAATAAAACAGTGACTTTCAACCTTGAGTGGATACCTGACGAGCTTGTTAAAACACATATTGTTGAGCCTCACCCCCAGAGTTTCTGATTCAGTAGGACTGGGGTGAGGCCCAAGAATTTGCACTTTAATAAGTTCCCAGGTGATACTAATGCTGCTCCTTCAGGGACCACAGTTGGGGAAACTTTGCACTAGGTATTATTATTGGGAGCAGTCATGTTATTCGTTGCCCTCAGATAGGCAAGATAACGTGGTGGTCATCCTGGATGTGGGGGGTCGAGAAGACAGGGACTCTGTGGTAGTGTAGGTGGAACAAATGGCCCATGGCTTTGGGTGTGTTCACTCATGGAGTGGGTCCCCTCTGGTAACTGCCATGGTCAGAAGAAGACCGGACCTGTCCCCAGGCCTGGATGCATGCAGTCCTTCCTGTTGGCTGCACCAGCTGGCCAGCTTCACCTGCAGCAACCCCTGGGATGGCTCGGGTTCTGAGTCATTGCGGTGATAAATCCTTAAGCACCTTGCAGGGTTGCAGTGTGGGGTCCATGACGCCCTATCCTGGAGAGGCCTCAGGTGCCCTCACAGTGAACTTGTTAGTCCTCACTCCTCTCCTGACCCCACCTGCTATTCCAGCCTAGCCCCTACTCTTATTTCCTTACTCCAAAATTTTCTGCTGAGTCAGAATCTTCATTTTAACAGGATCCCTGGGCGATTCATTTGCACTTTACCGATTAAGAGGACTGATCTAATGGTAAAGAGAGAAAGCCCTGGAGTCGGGGTTCAGATTCCAGATCTGCCTCTTACTTGGCTGTATGGACTTGAGAAAATCACTTACCCTCACTGGGTCTGTTTCCACATCTGTCAAATGGATGTAATAGTCCTAGTTAGGTTGTGGTCTTACTGGGAGGCTTAACTGTGTAAACGCATGTAAAGTGCCTTGTACAATGCTTGGCAAATGTTAAGCACTCAGACTTATTAGTGGTTATTATTATTATTATCCACGTCACCCTGACTTCCCATGATGCCATGAGGAAGAGAAATTCACTAAAGATCTAAATAGACACTGTGCCCTTGTGTTTCCTCTCCACACCTGGTGGCTGGGTGGTGGACTCCGGCTGGCCTCAGGGCTGTCCCTTCCTGTGTGTGGGTCTTTCCGTGGGGCACTGCTGACGTGGGTAGCGTGGCTTTCCTCTTAGCTGCCACGCCACAAACCCGAAGCTTCCTGCGGCTCAGGACACCAGCCAGCCAGAGAGAACTGCCCTTCCCTGGCGCTGAGTCATGCTATCTCTATTCAGACAGGGATCAAGGCAGGTGGGAAGCTCCACAGGCCTAGCGGAGGTGCCCCAGGCAAGGGATTGGGTGACTCATACTGTAACGTGAGTCATACTTATTACATAAGAGCAGATCAAGAGCATTCAAATGCCACACAAGCCCAGATCTGTCCCCACAGACAGGGGAGGGGGGGAGGTGTCAGGGGGAGACTCGCCCAGAGACACTTCCTGGAATCTCCAAGGCAGTCTGGCCCACCTGTCACAGGTTCCCTCTTGCATGTATGCCTGAGGATTGTATCATCATCATCAACATCACCATCATCATCATCATCATTGATGTGGTTGTAATTTGAAACAGACAGAAAAATTCCTTCTCTGGATAAGAGAAAAGCTGGTAGATAATGTACTTGAAAGAGACAGAGATTAATTAGCAACCCCCCCCCCCCAAAAAAAATAAGTGGGTATATGAAAAAGCATTAACTCCTTAAAAGCTGCATAAAAAGAAGTGGAGTTAGATTAAAATAAAGCTAAATAGAATAAATACATTTATTTAGCCAACAAGGGAATAAAGCTTTGGCGTCAGTAAGTTAACAAATTTCTTTAATATGGGAATGGTGAAGGTGGAGAGGGACAAACACCCACACTCCCACATGGAGGCCGAAATCACTAGATTTTTGGTGGCACGCTGGCCTTAGAAAAACTTGTGACATTTGACTCTCTGGTTTTATGTTCAAGATACAATCTGAAATAACAAGGACATTTATGAAGAGAAAAACCTATATTGAATTATCACCTATGATAAGGGAATGTGGAAAGCACCTTAAACCCACTGGCCAGGTACCAGCTTTTGAAAAGTCCTCAACACCATAGAAAATGTTAGTGCTAAAATACTGGGTAAAATAATAAACCATGAAACAAGATTTTTTTAAAGCCTGAGTGTCAAAGGTACATTAATAATACAACAAAAGTTTGCCCCATTCTGAAAAAAAATCCAAATGTAAAACGTGAGAACGAAGCATTAAAAAGTAACTTGTAGTTACCAGGATTTAGTCAACATTTTTCCCTCTTGGGTAAATTTTCAAAAATGTGTGTAATTAACATTTTTTATAATATAAATAAATATAAATTATTATATTATAAATCAATGAATATGTTTGTATATAACATGAATATATGATATAAAAGTAGTATGTAGTATATATAACATACATAATATAAGCTGATATGATATAATATATAGTAAACTATGAAATTAAACTTGAAGGAGGGGACTCTGTATCTAGTGCTTGATATCCATTCAAGTTCTATTCTTCATCCTATTCTCCTCTTTATTAATGTGCAAATGGTGACCAGCAAAGAAAAATGAGCTGATTTGTAACTTGAGTCCAGTGACCTTTAGAAGAAAACTATGTGGGTGTGGATTATTCACCGTATTAATCCCTATGGGTTACAGTTTGGTGTAGAGAACTCCCCATTCACTTCCCTCTCATTGCCTGAGCCAGGTACCAGCTTTTACTTGTAGCAGTTATAGGTCTTTCAACTTCACAATAGGTAAATCAGGTGGCACCTGAAATGGTACCCACTCCCTTCCATCTTTTTCCTCACCCCTTTAGTAAATGTCAAGTGGACAAGGTTTTTCTTGCCCACAAGATGTTTATGTCAAGGACAAGTGGCATGTTTACTCGCATTCCCAGTGCAAACAGGATTGCAGAATTCCAATTCTACCTGAATGTCAATAAGGCAGAGGTCCTACACCCAAAATGTAAAAGAGAGAGTTCCCATCCCCATGCAGTCCCCAGAAACCCGGGTTCTGAAAAGGAGGAGGAGATTCCTATAGCCTACTGCATCAATCTGGTTAATCCTCTGATCTGGGTAAGTGGTAGGGCCTCTGAAACACACTCACCACTCGTCACGAGGCGTGAAGTTCTTTTCAAGCCCTGATCCACCCTGCAAACACTTGCCATGTTCCTGTTACGAAGGGCCACCTCGTTTCCGTTGTCTCCTAACCAGCGCTTGACAAACTGCAGCCCTTGGTCCAAGTCCAGCCAGCTGCCTGGTTTTTGTTTTATGGCTCTTGAGCTAAGAGTGCCTTTTACTT
>NW_006284336.1:2749728-2751111 GCF_000327345.1 Myotis davidii | reverse complement strand
TCCTCACTGGTGTCCCTGTTCTGCTCTGTGCCCTCCCCACACTTACTCTGCACATGGCAGTCAGGATGCAAATCAGAGCATGGTTTTCCTTTGCTTGCAGCGGTTCTCAACCTGTGGGTCGCGGCCCCTTTGGGGGTCAAACGACCCTTTCACAGGGGTCGCCTAAGACCATCGGAAAACACATATATAATTACATATTGTTTTTGTGATTAATCACTATGCTTTAATTATGTTCAATTTGTAACAATGAAATTGGGGGTGACCACAACATGAGGAACTGTATTAAAGGGTCGCGGCATTAGGAAGGTTGAGAACCACTGGTTAGAGCTTTCTCATAGCTTCTTCCTACTAAAAAAACCCAACTTGCTCTTCAAGCCTAAAGCCTACCTCCACTCTCATCCCCACCTGGGCTCCAGCCACCCAACCTTTCATCATTCTCACAGGGAGCCTTTGAACGTGGCCCCTAACAACATAAGGGCTTGGTGACATCATATTCCCCAGAAGGGTGTCTGGCGCATAATAAGCACTCAATAAATATTTATTGGTGAAATAAATGACCTTAAATCTTCAAAGCAACACTGAAAAGCAGGATTTTTTAATTCGCCATTTTATAGATGAATAGAAAGAGGTTCGGGAAGGAGGGGAAATCCAGTAAGTAGTAGAAGGGTGTTGAGAAATCAGGACTTTCTGCTGTCCCACTGCATTATGATCCCTTCATTGAAACATTACAGCTTTCCTCTGCTGCACAGCATGGGGCACATTATAGCATCTGTGAACACATGGGCTTCTCTAGAGGAAATATCTGCCTCTCGGTATCTGGGTTATCGCTCAATGCGCCCTCCTCCTGGCAGCCCTGTGGTGCTCCGTGACTCCAATGAAAGGTTTCCAGTGTCTGGCTTTGGGCTGCAGAGCCCTTTTCATGCTGGAACATTCCCAGGTAACTACTGCCGAGTGGAGGACTTAGAACACCACCTTTCTGTCCTCTCCCCTCCCGCTGGGAAATGGGGGGGGGCCCTCCCTACCAGAAGTCTGCCCTCCCCTACCAGAAGTCTGCCCTCCTGCTGCTTTTTCTGATGTTCAGTTGACTCTTTGAGCTGTCCTGGGTTCTTCCATTGTGGGTTGGAGTCGGGAGTGTTTCCGTTGTCTCCTAACCAGCGCTTGACAAACTGCAGCCCTTGGTCCAAGTCCAGCCAGCTGCCTGGTTTTTGTTTTATGGCTCTTGAGCTAAGAGTGCCTTTTACTTATTTATTTTTAACACAAAGGTTTTAAATGCTTTTATACATATGTTCCTATTAGTCTCCAGCCTGCCTTTTGGCCTCAGTTTTGCCTAAAACATTTACTCTGTGGGTCTTTGAGGAAACATTTCCTGAAGGTTTTCATTGT
>NW_006284336.1:2706511-2748424 GCF_000327345.1 Myotis davidii | reverse complement strand
CACGTCTGCCCTCCTGCTGCTTTTTCTGATGTTCAGTTGACTCTTTGAGCTGTCCTGGGTTCTTCCATTGTGGGTTGGAGTCGGGAGTTGGAGGTGGGGATTTGATACATCATTTTGCAGCCTTGCTGTCTCTGTGGACCATGAGCCCTTTCCTGGGTCTTCATCATTAACCACAGTCTTTCCCAAACTTTGGTTATGTTTTTGCTGCTGTCATGAATTTGCTCTACTTAAATAATTAGCTCACTTTAAAAAATTAAAGAACACGTGTTATTTTGAAATAGCAAAATTTCTAGGAATTCTCATATACATTTCATTTAGATTCCCTAAATGTTAATATTTTATTGCATTTGCTTTATTATCATTTTCATATATAAATGAAAGAAAATTTTGATAATTTGTTTTCTAAACTTTTCATACGTATGTTTGTGTAGATACACAAATACACATACAACCATTGTGTGTATATAATTTCTTTTCTGAGCAATTGGAAAATACACTGTAGGCATGAATATGCATTTCTTAAAATGAACATTCTCTCAAAACAAAATACAGTTATCAAAATTAGGATGAACTAGTCCAGGCTCATGTTAGACTCTCCCAGGCCCAACTCTGGAATCAGCCATTTATTTCTTTTAGGATCCCTGGATTCTTTTGGAGGATAATGACATTTGAAAACCAACATCTGGATGACAAGTAGCTCATTGTTATGGGAATGTCATTGCTTCTAGTCTGTATGGCTGTAAATATATATATATATATATATATATATATATCTCCAAACACCTCTATATATAATTATATCTATTTATCCATCTATCTACCTATCTACCTATCTATAGCATGAATAATGAGTACACATCAATACATTGAGTTCCAGTCCAACCCACAAGGTTCATGCTGATATGAACATTTATTTCTTCCTTCTGTGACTATCAGAAACCGTGGTCTCATTGTCCACAGTATATTTACTTATTTAATCAACCCTATAATACAGAGAGAGTGGTTTCAGATTTGCTAATGCATATTACTGTGAAGGATAAACCTACTAACCACATTTCAGTATTTTTGTGTAGCGAATTCTCTTCAGTCTGGGGGATATCGTATGAATATTGTGCTTATTTGGGCTCATTCCTCATTATTTTTTTGATGCGTTTGTGTTATTCATTTGAAACAGAGTTAGTTCATAGGTTACTGTTTATATTCCATTTTAGGCTTTTCCCTTCATTCTTGTTAATTTTTTAATGTTAAACAGTAGCATGCTTCCAAATGTCACAACTCTACAAAAAGGCATCCTTGGAGAAGTATCCCTCTCCCATCCCTGATCTCACCCCATCAACACTCTGCTCTTTCCAATCCTTTTCCACTCCCCTCCCCCCAATATAACCCAATATAACCAAGCTCATTAGTTTCTGATTTATTCTTCCGGTATTCCTTTTTGTGTAAATAAAGAAATACATGCATATTTTTTGTTTTCCTTTTTTTCCCCTTACACAAATAGTAGCATATTATAAATATCCCTTGTACTTTGATTTTTTTCCACTTAGTAACACCTGGACATCACTCTTTGTCAGACTGTCTATCAGTGAATAGAAATCATCTTCATTATTGTTTACTGTGACATTATACTGTACTGTGAATGGATGTACCGATGTTAAGTCATCATCTCTATATGGACCTCTAACTTGTTTCCAATGTTTGCAAATTGCAAACAATACTGCAACAAATAGAATGGTACACATGTATTTTCTTACTTTTGGAGATAAACCTTCGGGGTGCATTCCTTGAAGTGACATTGCTTGTTGAATGCTAAATGCATGCATTATTTTATTAAATATTGTCTAATTGGAATGAGGGTTGTACCAATTCACATTCCCACCAGCAAGACAGTTTATATATATATATAAAAAAACCCTTATAAACCTTATAAAGACTTCTTTTAAATTAAATGTATTTATCACTAACATGATTTAAAAAAATCACTCTCTAGGAAAAAAAAAAGGTAATCTGGAAAATAAAAAGCAATATTGACAAAAGCTGAATTTGTATTATGGCAGTAGCTATTGACGGCCTGTGCCTGGGGTCCTGTAACTCTGTTAAAAAGAAAAATTAACAAATGCTTAAGAAACTTTGATCAAAGTCAAGGTGAGACACTCTTAGTATCTTGGAAAATATACACAAATACATCACTTGTTTGAAGTTTTAAAGGGGGTTGAAAGGGCAATAACACCGTCTCTTTGTGCTCCGGGGTTAGTGCTCCATCACTGTACCATGAGACTCTAAAATATTGTACTTCCTACACGTTCGATATATACCAGTCAGCAGACACTGGACCAACCAAACTCTTTGGAAGGTCTAGAACAGTGGTTCTCAACCTTGCTAATGCCGCAACCCTTTAATACAGTTCCTCATGTTGTGGTGACCCCCAACCATAAAATTATTTTTGTTGTTACTTCATAACTGTAATGTTGCTACTGTATGAGTTGTAATGTAAATATCTGATATGCAGGATGTATTTTCATTGTTACAAATTGAACATAATTAAAGCATAGTGGGTAATCACAAAAACAATATGTAATTATATATGTGTTTTCCAATGGTCTTAGGCGACCCCTGTGAAAGGGTCATTTGACCCCCAAAGGGGTCGCGACCCACAGGTTGAGAACCGCTGGTCTAGAAGGTCCCTCGCTATCTGCCTGGCTCACTGCTTAACCACCTCTCTTGCTGCTCCCCACATCTCATGTGAACTTCTATGCAGCTGAAATCTCATCCCAGCTAGTGACAGAGACATTGCAAAGGAGCTCACCTTGTTCTGGGCTTGTGTGCTGTCGTTTAGGGCATTCCCCCCAGCAAGCCAACAATGTGCCCAGGTCTCCCAGAGATGAAGTGGGACTGCGCCTGGCCTAAAATCCTGGTGTTCCTGTATATATTTTTCCAGGCCTAAAGCCCCCTCCTGAAAAGACATTGTTCTCCTTAGGTCAGGATTCCTCGGACATAAGCCCAGGCATGAGCACAGTTTTGACACACTCCTTTTCTCAAGCTGCTCAATGAATCACTGGTGACTGGAGAGGACCATATGGAAGCTTATCACCTGAGCCATGGAGTCCAGTGTGTCAATTTTTATTGGGTTGGCCAAAGGAGGAAAACATTTAGAAAGAGTTTTTTTGTTGGTTTGTTTTTTTTATGAAGAGATGAAGAAGAGTAGGCATACACTGGTCTACTTCCAAAATAGCAACAAATAAAGGGTCCCATTTCTTTATTATTATTTTTTATCCCTGTGCAAACACTTATTTACCCAGATGAGCATTTGCTTTGCTTCTTTTATTTCCCCCTTGAGCCCAGCTCCCGAGGCCATGTAATGAAAGGGGCCATAAGAAGTAAGCCATCGGTAAGCCAGCCCGCCATTCAGTATCTCTTCTTATACAACAGTTATTTGTAAACTAATCAATAAACTTTTCTTATTTGGTTGGCTCCTTTGGAACTCTTCGCAGCCGCCCGCTGAACCATGAAGAAACTTAAAATAGCAATGATCTCCCTTCCACGCTGCCTCTTTCCCCCCATAGAACCCGCGGGCCAATCTGTGGTGTTTATACTCGAGGCCATATGAAGCTAATCTGTATGGAAATAAAGGATAGAAATATTCAGATTGAGTTTTACTAAGTGAATCTGAGGTTTTTTCTGTTCAGCAAAATAGGCCAGGTAAATGCGTTTCTGATACAGAATAAATCACTTGTTAGAAGACCTATATTTCCCTTTTGCCATTTTGCTTAGTTGTGAAGAATTCAGCCCAATGCATGGACTATGAACAGTGCAAGTCCTCCTCTACCTCTCCCCCCACCCCCTCGAGGTAGCTCCTGAGTTCATCTTATTTTCCTGGGAGGGTCTGAGAGTTCTGCTCTCTAGCCTAGGCCCAGAGGTGTCAAGACTCTTCCCAAAGAGCCAAAGAAGAGAGAGGAGAAGAGTCAGGGAGACCTTTATAGAGCACCCTACACCCAGGCTCGGAGGCCTCACTCACGGAATCTGGATACGAAAAGGACAGCCTCTGGCTTTGAGTACTAGAATGGCATCACACATCTTTATTTTAAATGCAAAGACTGAGACATGGACAGAAATGCCATTGGAGAACCTGGGAGGGGATCCCCTCTGGTAAGGCATGTGGTCAGGCCAACTTTTCTGAAGCACTTGATTCTAGACTAGGCCTATTTGTCCATGCATTTATTTAGTTATTATCCAATATCTATTGAAAGCAGGTTTCTTTTAAAGAACACAGCAATGGTCAAGACAGATGAGATCCCTATTCTCATAAATCATATAGTGTTGGTGATCATAAAGCATAGCTTGAGATGTGGGAAAGAAGAAAGTGGAGGAGAAGAAAGGCATTCCAGGTAGAGGGACCAGCAAGAGCAAGTGCAGGGAGGCAAGAAGTAGCCCAACGCTTTCAGCAACTACACTGAGTTCATTATTACTTCATTGTAACCTTTGAGGCCGGAAGTGGGGAGGCATAATAATGGAGATGGCCATGTCACTAGTGTTTCCAGTGGGCAGTGGAGAAAAACTAGAATCTTCTCTCTTTTATGATTCTTCCAAGTAATTCTTCTTTGTCTCAGGCAGGGAAGAAACTGAATTTTAGAATTTTAAAGTAAATCTTTCAGAGGAGGCTCTTTGTCAGTCTGTCTGGGGCGTATTCATGCCATGAGGCAGAGGTGAGGTTAGCAAAGCTGTGGGCATGTGCTGGGTTTTGGTCTTGAGAGAAGACCATTGGCCACCGTCAGCTGCCTATGGCCAGGTGGATCTCAGAATCAGTGACAGAGCTTGGATAAGGCTCATGTAGGACATCTAATGCACTCAGTGGAGAGTCCAGCTTGAAGGGGAAGCATCTGACCAAGCTCTGATTTGGGAAGTCCAAGAAAGAGCAAATGACAGCCATGACTCTCTCATATTGAATTATGGTAAATTTTTCAGGAGGGAAATCAGGGCCTTTTAACTGATGTTTATAAATTCAACCACAAGAAAATTCCAAGAGTTTACCGCCTTTGCTCTGTAAAAATAGTAGTTTCATATGTTAGTTTAAGCTACCATGTGACAGGGACATCGTGGGGCTCTTGATATTTTCTATCTCACTAAATCTCACACCACCTACTCGAGGTATATATTATTAAGGTACTCATTCCGCAGCTGGAGAAATTGAGGCTCCTCGAGGTGACATAAATTGCCCAAAGCCACATAACCAGAGAAACCAGGACAGATGTGGTCTGTTGGCATCAAGTCTGACTGTATGATTGACGCAGGAGTGCTGTCCTCCTATGTTGAAACCCGTGGGGCTCTTGAGAGCACCGGGGCCTATGTGAGCAGACATGGGCCTTTTCTCCTCTACAAATCATCTACTCTGTACTCTGCAAGCCATCTGGTTATGGGTGTCTTGGTCCCCTGCTTGGCAGGAACTGCAAGGAGCTAGAGGGCAAGACGTAGACATTCTGCTAGAGACCTGGCTTCTGTTGGGGGTGGAGGCCAGGCAGGATTCTGGAAGTGTTTCAGAGATGACTCAGTCTCTGCAGGGGTTTCTCGTAATGACTGCCTCAGCACCTGTTTCCCCCGCCTCACCGCCTCACCGCAGACCCTGTTTTGTCAAGAAGTCTCCCATGACTGAATTGTTAATGTCAAAGTTTGCAGAGCTGCCAGCCCTGCCCCAGATCTTGAGCCCTCAGAGGGTGATAGTAGTCAAGATAGGCAAAGTCATGCTGCGAAACTAACCTCCCTTCCCCCCCAACTCTCAGTTTCTATCTGGCACACTCTCTCCCTCTCCCCTCCTCTTTCATGATACATCTCAAGCAAGTGTCAGCAGGAGAGCTCCACTCATCAGAGTCACACAAGACCCTTAGCTGAAGGAGGCTTCCTTCTAGCATGTGCTTCTACAATCTCCTTGGTGTTAGAAGGGAGCCTGTTGAATTGTGCACTGGCTCTTAAAGCTTCCACCAGGAAGTGACACCTTCCCCTATGCTCATATTTCATTGGCCAAGCCATGTCAAATGGCCATAGCTATCTAAGGGGGTGGAGAAATATCAAGCATTCAAAGTAGTGTGGGGGACTGTGGGCTCATGCCTTGGCCATTAGGCATGGCTCTGCCAAACACATAGCCGGAAGGCCAATTCAAGGACAGGAGGCTGAACCAAGCAGACTAACAACCAAAGAAATCATGAGTTATATCTCAATGCAATTCCATCACTGAGTACCGTTCTTGTAACAAGGGACTGGAATCCAGTAAGCAAGGGGAGTTTGCTTTCCAGTATGCCCCCATATTGCTAAAGCATCTATTCTCTTGGTCTTGCACCCCAAGTAGGACTGGGCCCAGATAGCAAGCCCTACTTGAAGCATTGATAATAAGACTTAAGGCATTACATCCAAAAACCCCTGCTATATAAAAGTCAATGGTAATTTAACGGAGGGACATGCCATTCCAGAATCCCTCTTTGAGTTACATAAACCAAATAAACATTCTGAAAACTTGCTTTGGACAGATATCATTCACTGGGATGAAGTATACACTATAAATTGATTATATTTAATGTTTATAACATTAAATAGAAGGACATAGTTTATGTCCTTCTATAATAGAAAGCATCAATGAGTTCTTACAAATTCTGATATATCTGATGTGAGTATAGACAGCTTATAGGCAATACAAGGAGAAAATAAGAAGAAAAAGCTGTGGATTTAGTATATATTAGATCATTACATAGTTCTGCTCCTCCGTTTTGTTAAACTCCATTTAAATCTGGAGAAGATGGAGGTAGTGGGTAAAGAATTTAAATAAAATTTATATGTCAACTCAAGATAATATTGTTTCTTGTTTCCATTCTTATTTAAGCCAAATGTCTACATCTAATATGAAAGCAAAGAAGTAAAAGTGCTAAAAACATTTTGTAATTATTATTTCTACCAGTAATATCAATTTATTTAACAATGTATATTTAGTGTCTACAATGTTCTGTGCATTGAATAGGAATGAGATGGACAACGTCCTTGATCCCATGGAACTTATTTTCTAGTAGAGACACAAATCGTGAGTGTGGAAACACATATATGTGTAATGGAATTTCAATAAGACTCTTTTAAAGAAAAACAAAGCAAGGAATGGGGGTGGTGAATGACATATTGGCTTTAAGGAGGGGAGTCAGAAATGCTTCTCTAAAGAGGCAATGTTTGGGCCAAGAAATGACAAAGAGATGAGTGAGTCATCAAACGGTTTTGAGTTGTAAGCGGTGGGAACCACAAATATAAGGGTTCTGATGTGGGGATGAATCTGGTGTGTGTATAAGCACAAAGACCAATGAGATGAAGCAGAGTAAGTGAGGCATAGTAGGGGAGGTGAGTCTAGAGAGGGAGGTAAAAGTGAGATCATGAAGGCCAAGGCAAGTATCTGGATTGTATTCCAAGAGTGATACCACATCATTGGAATTTTATGAAAAGGAAAGTGACACAATCCAAATTATATATCACTCTGGCTGCTGTGTGGAGACTTGACTGTGGGGCAAGGTTGGAAGCACAGAGACCAGTTATGATATTGCACATGTCCAACTTAGAAATCATGGTGGCCATAGAGGTAGTGAGGAGAGTCAATTTTTGATATATTATAAAGACAAAGGCAAGAGGATTTGCTGATGGATTGGATGTGGGGATGACTGGAGGGGGGGGGGGCAGAAAACAAGGACAATCTCTTAGTTTTTGAATTGAACGACTGAGTACAAAGTAGTGTCATTTACTGAAAGGGGAAGGAATGAATCTGAGGAGGCAAATTATGAATTCTGTTTTGCATCGCTAACACTGAGATGCTTATTTGGGATCCAAGTAGAGATATCAAGTATGCAGATGAATATGCGAATATGGAGTTCCAGAGAAACATCTGAATTTGATATATCAAGGCATAAATTTGGAAGTCATCAGCAGAGAGATGGTCTTTAAAGCGAAGAGACCATATGAGGGCACCTGGAGAATGAGTTGTAGATACGGAAGAGAAGAGGACTAAGGTCACATCCTTGGGTGGAACAACATTAAAGATGTGAAAAAGATCAAAGAATTGGATTGGCCAGTAATAAGAAAGGAAAACTAGGAAAATATGCTAACTGAAATGCTAAGATTAAAAAAGGTTTCAAGAATGAATGACCTTGCCTTAGATGGTTTGGCTTAGTGGATAGAGCATTGGCCCTTGTACTAAAGCAGTGGTTCTCAACCTTCCTAATGCTGCAGCCCTTTAATACAGTTCCTCATGTTGTGATGACCCCCAATTTCATTGTTACAAATTGAACATAATTAAAGCATAATGATTAATCACAAAAACAATATGTAATTATATATGTGTTTTCCAATGGTCTTAGGCGACCCCTGAGAACGGGTCATTCGACCCCCAAAGGGGTCACGACCCACAGGTTGAGAACCACTGGACTAAAGGGGTCCCAGGTTTGATTCTGGTCAAGGGCACATATCTCAGTTGTAGGTTCGATCCCTAATCCTGGCCGGGGATCATGTAGGAGGCAACCAATCAACGTCTCTCTCTCACATCAATGTTTCTCTCCCTGTCCCTTCCACTCTCTCTAAAAAATCAATGGAAAATTATCCTCGGGTGAGGATTAACAACAAAAAGAATGAATGACATGACTAAATATACTAAAATTCAAGGAGAATGCAGTCTAAAACATGGGATTTGGATTGAAGGAGATAAAGACCATCAGAAAAATTTAACAAAAGCTGTTTTAGTGACATAACAAGGAGAAAAGCTTTGAAATATGCTGGACGGGTGGCAAATAAATGAGTTGAATTACTAAAGGGTGTCCCAAAATTCACGCAAGAAGTAATTTTGATAGGAAACACAAGTTTATAATTAAAAATCATAAATTTTTTATTGATTCATAAAGTATACAGTATAGGGTTATGTATGGAATAGCAAATTGGGTAAATGGCCTCCACGGCTTTGCTGGCACATATGCAAAGCCGTGGTCTTCATTGTCCCTGCTCCTGGGCCATAATTGGTATTTGGTAATGCTTATCAAATTGAAGGGATTGAAATCAAAGGGCAACAGATATCAGAATCTGATTCAATAAACCAAGTAAAATTAGGCTTTTATTTTTTGTTGTTGTTGTTGATAATGCTCACACAAAATTCAAATCTTGCGTGAATTTTGGGACATCCTTTAGAAGGAGTTGTGAGGTCAAGGGAAAGTTTCTATTTGTAGATGGGAGATATTTTGGCATGTTTGCAGGTGGATGGGAATGATTCAGTAGACTGATGAATCAGGGGATGGAGGAGTAACTGTAGGAGCAAAGTGTTTGAATGGATAGGGGAGGTTGGGTTTAGAGCGCAGTTGATATGTTTGAGTGAAGTCAAGATAATAGGAGCGAAGAGAAGGCTGAGTCTATGTGTAGAGATACAAGTAGAAAAAAGAAAATGCTCTTCAGATTACTTCTATTTTTTTAATAAAATAAGAAACAAGGTCATCTATTGAGAGTGAGTTTTTGGCTCTATGAGGACTGATAAGTAGGAGGAGGTATTGCCTGGGAATGTGGTTGGGTTTTCAGGTGGTGCTGAACATGATATGTGGTCAAAAATCTAAAGTGAGGCCAGGAAGCATGGTTGTAACATTTTTCTGTAGCCACATTTTGCTTCTCAGATCCAAGCATGAAGCAAGAAGGAAGATGAGTTTGAACAGGATGAGGTTTACCATAGCAGTGGCAGAGGGGGAGTGAAAAGTAAGAAGGCAAGAAAATTATTCTAGGGGTGAACTTTGGTATCTAAACTTGAGAAAGATGGGTGACTGTGTGTGCAGCTAGGATTGGAGTCTCTGATGGGGTGTCAGCACTGTTTGTTGGGGTGTGTAGATTAGGAGAAGGGATCTGACTGTGCCCATTAATTCTGATATTTGAAACCTAAATAAGGGAAGGGGTGTGGCTATCCTATATAATAAAAGGCTAAAATGCAAATCGACTGAACCATGGAACAACCAGTCACTATGACACACACTGACCACCAGGGGGCAGATGCTCAGTGCAGGAGCTGCCCCTGCTGGTCAGTGTGCTCCTACAGGGGGAGCACTGCTTAGCCAGAAACTGGGCTTACAACTGGCAGCAGCAGTGGCGGGAGCCTCTCCCACCTATGCCACAGTGCTAAGGACCCCTCGGGGGATGTCCCACACTGGGCGCAGGAGTTCCAGAGAAACATCTGAATTTGATATATCAAGACATAAATTTGGAAGTCATCAGCAGAGAGATGGTCGCAGGCGGGGCTGAGGGACCCTCCACCCCCAGCGCAAGAATGTCGTGCACTGGGCCTTTAGCTGATAATAATAATGTCTAAGGTATATCATTAGAAGATGATAGCTGATGTGTGCTGCGGGAAAATCACTAGATGGTGACTGTCCAAGGGAAGAAAACCTAATAAGGAAATATTGACATGTTATTTTTAGACTTTGTCTACTTAAAAAAGGGGGGGTGGGGTGGGAATGAATTTCTAACTTGAAGTTGTATGAACTAGTGAATCCTACTCAAAAGCATTGCCTCTCTTCTGAGCTATTTTGATGTCTGCTTATGCTATCTGTTACAAACAATGAAGTGTTAACATTTGAGATAAATACCTTTTATTTAAGAGGAAAACAGACTTAGGGTTAATCTTTATAATGACCTCACAGTATATGACTTACATTGCCCATTCCTTCTTGAATGTGAGAGGCGAGACTGATTTAGAACAGGATGGGAGAGCCTACAGATTCCACAGCCTCTCCTGGCAATAATGCAAACTGCCAGGGTGACCTTGAACTGATATACCATTAACACTTGTGGTGATTGTGAATTTTTGTGGTATTTTGTACTTCCCGTGTAATTTGGGGTGTTTCTTGGACATCTGGACACCCCCATGGGTGCGTGTTAGTCATATGAATGACATCCATATGTGGTCTTTATGGAAAAATAAGGGAGGAGGATGCAGTCGCAGCCCTAACAGACAAAGTGGTAGCTTATTTCAGAAAGGGCCCCAGTGAATCACACTCCCTGCACACACACTCTTTTGCAATGAGACGTGGCTCTTTCTTCCATCTAAAAGTGGAGTTTATTTCCCCATGCTTAGATCTGGACTGACCTTGTGGCTTGTTTTGACTGAGAAAATGTGGTAGACGTGACAAGGAATGACTTCTGAGTCTAGGCCTGAGAAGCCTGACGCTTCTGCTCTTGTTTTTCTGAAGCAGGGCTGCCTCCATGAAGAGGTCCAGGCTAGCCTTGTGAAGGACGAAGGACGGGAGCTATATGGAGTGGCCCCACAGCCAGCACTGACAGGCAGATGTGTGCACGAGGCCACCTTGGGTTATCCAGCCCCTATTAAGGCCCTAATTAAGACCAGTGAAGAACCACCCTGCTGAGCTCAGCTCAAAGTGCCAGTGCCTAGAATTGTGAGCTAATGAGTATTGTCTCACACCACTAAGTTTTGGAGTTATTTGTTACATAACGATAGATGGTTGATGCAACCAGTAAGAGTTATTACCAACAAAGGGAGGGAGAAAAGTAACATTTATTGAGTGTCTGCTTTGTGTTGAGTAACTCCTGAGAACATTATCTTGATTTTGCCTGATAACACTTCTCCAAGGAGGCATCGTTTTCTTCCCAGTGAGAAAACTGGAGACCAAAAACATTCAGTAACTTATCCAAAGTCACGTATTTAATGAATAATAGAGCTTAGATGAAAACATGCCCAAATCCTATTCTTTCAAATATATTAGTTTCACAACTTCAACTCACAAAACATCTTAATAAATGTCAGCGTATAAGCTATCACATATATATTAATGTTTTCTTTAAATTGACCCCCTTGAATAAGTAACTAAAAAGTAAATATATTTAGAGCAGAAATATTTTGTTGCTAGGATATATAACCATGGCCAATAATTACTGAATTATTTCCCCAGGTGAGCTCTCTCCTGATTACTTTGTACAAATTAATTTAATCCTTGCAGCAACTCTGTGAGATTGGAGCTACTGTCATTACGATCCCCATTTTACAGATGAGGGAAATGAGGTATGGGTGATTAATTGGTTGCTCACCAGGTGATTAATCCAGTTTCCAAACACACACCAAAGAAGTAGTGGCAGAGGCATAGTTTGTGCTACTGGCATTGAGTGGGTAGAGAACAGGGCTGCTTACTGCTGAACATCTACAATGCACAGGATAGCAACCCCCAACCCCACCCAAACAAAGAATTATCCAGCCTAAATGTCAACAGTGCCAAGATTTAAAAAAACCCATGTCTGCTTTTCTAAATGGTAAACAGAAACAAGTATCACTTGCAGTAAATAGAAACTCCACAAAAAAACAAACTTCGGAAGAATTTCTCTAGGAGCCAAGGATATGAGCCTTGAGATTTCTCTTGTTGAAAAAGGGATTAACAGAACATTAGAGAAATAGTAAAGGCTAGCGCCCTGCTGAGAGTTTCTCCTTGATGCGATCAGAAGATTGTAAGAGGTTTATGATTAGAATGAAATGTGCGTTTCTCAGTCATTTGCACCATATCTGTGTACCTGCCAAATCACCCCAAAGTTCACTGAAACATAGCTCACCTTTTGGGAAATGTGGCACCATATCCTGGGTGGTCAAACTGTGCCGACCATGGGACAGATCCAGCCTGTTACCTATTTATAAATAAAGTTTTATTGGAACAAACCATGCCTACTCATTTACCTGTTGTGTAAGGCTGCTTTTGTGATACAAATCGGAGTTACTTAGTGGTAGCAGAGACCTTTGGCCATTTTTTTCACTGTTTGGCTCTTTACAGAAAAACCTCACTGACCCCTGCCTGGATCTATACTTGGTACACAGCAGGCACTCAGTAAATATTTGCTGAATGAATGAAGCCCTGCAAGCCACCACTTTGGGCTGAAACCCTCTTTTTACATTTCTTTCTCCCCCTTTCTACCAGCACTCTCTTCCTCCGGCTCCACCCAGCTCATCCCTGATAATTAATGAATTGTTTGTTTTTGCATTGCCACTTTGCTCAACATGAAGCGACAGCTCCATTCTTAAAACAAACACTTGTCAGCTGCGTCCTTGATCACTGTAAGCTGCTCCATTTTAGGGCCCAGACGTATAAATGGATCTCCCTGTGAGGGGATGGTGATGGATCACCGCGATCTCAGGAGCCCAAGCCCTTCCCGTTCTCCTTGTAGCTGTTGGCATTCATGGCACTCTCTCGGCTCTGGTGCTAAGGGATATATAATAGGCACGGGAAGGCCTATAAAAGTAACATCTGAAACTGCTGCAGGGCTGAGTATTGATTTATTCATTACTATAAATTTTTTGTCATTACTATGCAATTGCTCTACCTCAGGAAGAATTGATAGATGTGGTTGGAAGCTGCAGCCCACTGTGCAAAACTTTTTCCCCCTTCTATAATTTCCTGTAACTCTTCTAAAGAATCATTATTCCTTATTACATGGCTCTGGCATGCCACCTATTTAGATAAATGTGTGAACAAGTGTGCAGTAAATATTCATAGTGGCCCATGTGTCAGCGATATATGTCACTAATTAGATAATTTAGTGGTTCAAATAAATAAATAAGAAAATAGAAGCACACCCAGGAAAATAGTGAAATAAAACATAGGCTCCTTGTAGGCATCTGGGCAAATAGAACAGCATTTTAGGCTATAGAACCCTCTCACATCTTGGAGGCAAATCCTAAGGTCACAGGAGGACTTGAAGGGGCTGCTTACTCATGAAAGAAAACCAGAAGTTCTAGGAAGATGTACATAACATCTTCCTGGAACTTCTCAGCAAGCCACCCACTTATTATCTAGGCAAGTCTACTCTGAAAGGGACTCGGAATTCAGTGGCCTTTCACTCATGTCATCTCCTTGCTTTGTTGAGTCTGTTGTTTATGATCGTGTGAATACAAAGAGAACTGGACTCTGAGTCTGAGGATGATGGCTTCAAGTCCTGACTCTGACCAGAAGTGGGAAAGTTTATTTTTATTCAACTTGGTCCTCAGTGTTCTTATCTGTAGAATGGGAATGGCTGTAATTTCAATGATAATGACAATGATGGTCATGATGAAGTTCAGATGAGACGATACACAAGGAAGCCCTTTGCAGAATCCAGTTTCCAAGCACACATCAAAGGAAGATTTTTTAATTTTTTTTACAATATATTTTATTGATTTTTTTACAGAGAGGAAGGGAGAGAGATAGAGAGTCAGAAACATCGATGAAAGAGAAACATCGACCAGCCGCCTCCTGCACATCCCCCACCGGGGATGTGCCCGCAACCCAGGTACATACCCTTGACCGGAATCGAACCTGGGACCTTTCAGTCCGCAGGCCGATGCTCTATCCACTGAGCCAAACCGGTTTCGGCAAAATTTTAAACAAATGACTTCAAGGAATATGTCAAAAAATAAATAAATAAATAAAAAAAAAATAAACATGTAGATACACAAAAAAAAAAAAAAAAAAAAAAAAAACAAGGAATTAGAAGTTACTATTTTTGGCTGCCTCCTTTCTATCAGGCATTGGGCCGCTAGACTCTTCCCTATATGCTATCAACTAGAATCTGACTAGGTGAAAATATATATGTATATATATAATTTTTCACATTTTACAGATGGAGAAACGGGATTTGAGACGTTCACTCTAACTTGCCCAAGACTCCAGATCTGGTAAGTGATACTGGACAAAAAGCTACCTCTCTCTGGCTTAATCTCTGTGCTCCCAGTGACATGCTGTGATGCCTCCAGCTTTACATTGAAAAAACTTGCTTGCATTGTTGTTGTTGTCTTTGTTGTTGTTGTTGTTTAGAAATAAAAGACAAGAGTGCTATCTGAGTTGTCCAGATAGCTTGACTATATTGACCAAACTCACAGAGTGATCTCTGTTTACGTAAGTGCAGTTATCCCAAACTTAGTTTGATTAAGCATCTCTGTGGTGACCTCGTGTACTGGTGTTAAACAAAAATAATTGGATTTACTGATTGCTGAGATCTGCCTGATTAGCTCCTAATGCAGGAACCTGGCCTTAGCCCTTTCCAGTGGTGTGTTAGAATATGAAGGAAATGGACGCACTTTGTCAAACAGCTAAAGCGACGTCTGTTAGACATGCCTAAACTAGTCAAGGCCTCATCTGGGCATATTCATTTCGCAAATGGAGACGGATCCTGCACATTACCATTAAGCAAGCATGTAAAAGTAAACTTACTCATATCAGCCCTAGAGCCAGCAGATTATCTGATCAAGATGCCACCTTTCTGGTTTGGGTTTATCTAGTCATAACTGAAAGCACTCATTAACTTATTTAGCAGTGAATTTGCGAGTTCTGTGTGTCAGTAGCAGTGGGAGATGATAAGAATGCAAGGCTGACTCAGGTTTAGGTGATTGTTCTTATTCATGGGACCTTGGTTAAGAGTTCCTGCTGTAATTGTTGAACAATAAATATGTAGATGTATGGATGGATAAACATTTGGATGTGTGGATAGGTGGGTGGATGATGAATTGATAAGTAGATGGATGAATAAGTAAATGAAAGTTTCTTAGTCATCCGGAATCTTCTTTTAGTGAATTTTAAAAATTTTATTGAATTTATTGGTTAATAAAAGTATAAGTTTCGAGTATACAATTCTATAATACATCATCCATATATTGTACTGTGTGTTCACCACCCAAAATTAAGTCTCCTATTATAACCACTTATTTCCCCTTTTATCCTCTCCTACCGGCCCCCACCCAATTTTCCCTCTGGTCTGTGTCTGTGAGATTTTTGTTTGTTTGTTTGTTTTCTTAATCTCTTCAGCTTTTAAGTTTATTCTGACCCTTAGGAAGGCTCAGAATAATTTAGTAATGTCTCTGTGACTAACTTTGGTATCGGAATGAATGTCTTCCATATTGATGTACTTCTATTGTAAATTTTTTCCTTTTTCTTGATAATTGGAGTTCTGGACTCTTGTCTCTTGCCTGGTTTTGTCTCTTAGCCAAATCCTCCCCAATTATCATTTTGGTTGTACTCTCTGCATGGATTGGAATCAGGGTTCATCTCTATTTCTCTCTTCCAATTTCCCTAGGATCTACCCATTAACCAGTTTAGTACCCACAGGAGTAGGTTTCTACAGGATATATAATTGAGTACATGCTAATCAATGGGAGGTTGGTGGGTGGATGGGGGAATGGGTAACCATATTGTTTATCCTTGTTTTCTCAACATCAGCAACAGTTCCTCACTCATAATAGGTGATTATAGATTGAGTGAATAGGTGGTTAAATAATTGAATAATAGGTTACCTCAGCCCTCTTTGGGATGAGAGACACCTCACCATTGAGAGCTCAGTTTAATCATTACCCTTACATTGTCTGTTGCATTCTTGCTGCAAAATAAAGTCTGCTCAAGTTATGAGGGGGGAAAAAGTGACTGGGTGAAGAAATGGAAGGTGATTAAATAGGTGATGAATGCATGGATAAATTACTGAATTGCTTATTGGGTAAATGGATAGATAAAGGGAGGAAATGATAACTAGATAAATGATTAAAAGTGAGTACATAGTTGGATGCCCACATCAGTAAATGAATGAATGGGTGAATGGATAGATAGATGGATGGATAGGTGAATATATGGATGTATAATTGCTTGGACAGACTTGGGTGGACCTAGGGGTAAGTGGATGAATTTGTGAACAAAAGAGTGGATAATGGGATGAATGTTTGAATTATAGCCTTAAACCTGTTGGACACAGAGAGGACAGGCAATACTTAAACTCTGCCCTGATTATGGCCAAAGTAAACAATCCTCTTGGTTTAGGGGAATAAGGCTGCTGGCTTTGGGAAGATTAAGGGAATCACACACAAGGGCATGGAAAGTCTGACTGGCTGGCCAGAAGAGTGATAATGACTCGTGGTTTCCAAACACTGTTTATAAAATAACCAAAGAGGCAATGAGTGTGTTTCTTGGGTTCCTTGAGGCCACTGTGAAGAGGGATGTAACCTCAATGGGGACAGCCTCATACAAAATGCAGCCAGCACAGAGAGCATAATTGCCTGGGGGTCACAGGCCTACTATTGACCAGATGGCCTCACTGTTTTCTGCTTTGCCTTTTTCTTTCTTTTCTCTTCTTTTCTTTCCCTTTCTTCCTCCCTTTCTTTCATTCATTCATTCTTTCTTTCTTTATATTCATCACTTTCTTCCTTTCTCTATCTTTCTTTCTTCTTTCTTTTTTGTTTCTTTCCTTAGTTCACACACACACACACACACACAAACACACACAGCCATAAAAAAATCCTGTGCCTGTGAGCTATAAAGGTAGAGGAGACTTCTGTCCCCATCCATGGGACTGGCTCTCCAGAATTGGAAGGAGGGTTGATTTACATCAGTTACTCTTGTATTTATGTTCTTATAGGCATTGCCATCTTACCATTAATTTCATTGACTTCAATGAAATAAGGAGCTATTATTGACTATGCAGTGGTTCTCAACCTTCCTAATGCTGCGACCCTGTAATACAGTTCCTCATGTTGTGGTGACCCCCAACCATAAAAGTATTTTCATTGCTACTTCATAACTGTAATTTTGCTACTGTTATGAATCGTAATGTAAGTATCTGATATGCTATATGTGTTTTCCAATGGTCACGACCCACAGGTTGAGAATCGCTGCCTTAGAGTATCCAAGCCCATTAAGGGCAGGATCTTTCCAGGTCCTGAGACGACACTGTCTAGTCCTCTTTAGATGTCTTCTGATTACCTTCTGAGATTTCCATCTCATAAAACTTCCATGTTAGGTAGTAGTTAAAACACAAACACAGTAGAGACTCCAAATAAAATGTTAAAAAAAAAAAGAGTGGATAAACTTTGGTCTTGTTCAAAGAATCCAGAGAGAGAGGCTTTTTGTTCACTATCAAATCCCCAGCTGCTTGTACAATGTCTGGAAGAAGAGGAGATTTAGTGAGGGTTCTCTGATTTTAAGTGCAAGAAACCAACTGGAATGACGTTAAACATGAATAGGGAATGTGTTGAAAGGCATTTGGTAGCTCACAGATTACAGGGAACAGTCGGACCACCAGGACTTGGAAAGGACAGTGGCCAGAAATTTACAACCAGTTTCTCTAGCACAAAGACACTGGCAATGAGTTAGCTGCCATTGTTTTCTGATGGGGTGCTTCCACTCAAGGTTTACATTTCTGAAAGTAAAAATGTGATTGGCTTATGCTCTTAGAAAAAGAAGGGGAACTGACTCTGGGCAGATCAAAACAACAGTGATGAAGAAGGGAGCAATCTTAAGACTTTTCTCATCCCTTCCCCATCATTGCCCAGAGCCTTAAAAGCTACCTTCCCCCATCACCCTTGCTGTCCGCAGATGTTTAGAAGCACTGAGAAAGGGCCTGTGTCAGATCAGGGAGCCATGGCACAAAGTAAGACTGTTCTGGCTCCCACATAGAATGGCATACGTGAAAAACCCAAGCTCTGTGGGAATCCTGTTACAATATATGAAGAGCCAGAGCCTCAATTATGGGTACTCTGAGGACAAAATTTCAGACTTTGCTCTGGCTTTTGTCAGCTTAAGACTCTTAAGGTAGTTTACACAAAGATTTGTATGTCTGAATTTTTCCCTGGCAGGTTCTCATTATAACCTAGATAACACAAACCCCAAATATTTGTGGTTAGCAACAATAAGGAATTTTTAAGTTGCCTGACATCTTCTATCCATGTAGATCACCACCTGGGATCAATGTGCAGCTTGGAGACAAAAGGAGACAGGATGGTGGGAAATTTTTCTTTGGTGTGTGCAATGTCTGATTTTAAACTCCTCTAACACTTTCAATCTCTCTCTCTCTCTCTCTCTCTCTCTCTCTCTACCTTTCTACATCTATCTATCTCTCTCTCTCTCTCTCTCTCACACACACACACACACACACACACACACACACACACACACACCCCATACCTTTTGCCCTCCAACAGGCTCTTACAGAGAAGCGCAAAGGAAAATGTTGATGTCTACTCACCTAAGAGAAGTATCGCCAGCCAACTAGTTTGCCTTTCACCACTGCACATGGGGGAAGGGGCACTTTCATGATTTTAGCGTAAGGTTTCTTTCTGCATTCCCTTTCCTTTGCAATGCCCTGGCCATGGGTTATACCCTTTGCTTTCAGGACAAGCTGGTTTCAGATTGTCTGGAGTTGAGCAGATCAACTGTAGCACGTCGGTAAACAGAAGACTGTTTACATAAAAAATATAGATTTCCTTTAAGCACTTTGCTTAAGCCTTTAGTAAATCGTATTTACGTTATTATTGTTTATGTTCTCAGAAGTCAGCAGGAGGATGGCCGTGTTGCAGTTTATGTGGTTTCATGATTCACACTTGATGAGGCAGCTATCACGCAGGCGGGGATGAGGAGGGGTAGACTCGGGGACGCACAAAGAAGATTATAGCAAGCTCTCTTGTGGGATCCACGGCCTTAACGTAATGGTACAGCCAAGGGCCTGGGGATTTCTGAGTCAGTCTTTCAAATTCCCAGACATGTTTATCAGTTTTGAGTTTCAAAATGGGCCCACCCAGAATAAAGCCCCATTGCACCTGAGGTTTCACGATGTCTGTGTTTCAGGGGATTTTCCTGAGATCCAAGCTCCTTCCTAGCTGCCAGCTTGATAAGGTACTCCGCACCTCTACTGTCCCCCGGGTCCTGAAAGCGTCATTTGGGGTGACCTGCTCTGCCAGACTGTGATTGGCTGGCGGCTGAGCCCCTCTGTGCTAGTGGTGCCCATCCAGATGTTTCAGGGCTTGGGTGGGCATTGGAGGGGAAGACAGTGACCCCAGTGCTGGAGGTTTCCCAGACTTAAAACTTGGTGAGTTAAGAAGTACCAGTTGGCAGTTACAAAACAGTCGCAGGGATGTGAAGTACAGTATAGGGAATGTAGCCAATAATATTTTAATAACTACGTATAGTGCCAGGTAGATACCAGACTCATCAAGGGGATTACTTTGTAAGTTATATAACTGTCTAACTACTATACTGTACACCTGAAACTCATAGAGTACTCAATGTCAACTGTAATCGAAAAATAAAAAAAATAATAATAAAAAAGTTGATGGGTAATCATCATGAGCTGTCTCCTATGGTGTGTTCAACTCAGGGCACAGTAAGTAGTTCAAAGTGAGATGTCTAAGAGAGGATGGGACAAAATAAGGAGGAGGAGGGCATGTTTGTTTTTATGAGGCATTGGAACAGAATGGGTAAGAGCCTAAGTTTGGGAGACATTTAGATCTTTTTTATTTGTTTGCCTGATTCTCTGTTGTTTGTTTTGTTTTTAAGACCCAACTCTGCTTCTTGTTCGCTCCATGGCTTTGGGCAAATTTCTTAACTTCTTTGTGTCTTAATTTACTCATCTATGATTGGAAGATACTCATAGGCTTCTGAGAGGATTAGATGAGATGATGAGTTTTGTAAAGCTCTTGGCATAGTACCTGATACATAATAAGCTCCTAATGCTTAGCACCAAGACATACAAATATTTGTATTATATTTAAAGGCAGCAAGAAGGGAAACAGAGAGGCATCTAACTGGGGGAAGGTAAGCCAGGAGGAATTTTCTGGGCTACGTTTTAGAGTCCATGAAGGCATTTGGTGTGGGGTGGTGCAATATTTAAAGGAGCCGCCAGTTACCCATTCTCCTGGGAGTAGATTGAGAACCAGGAGAACCAAGGACCTGGCTCATATTTCATGAGGGTACATGTCCAGTTAGGGACTCCTTGTACTCTGAGCCATCACGGAGCCATTTTAAAGCATGTCTTCTGGGATCCACATGTCCTGGACACTTGATATTTTCCCTCACAACTTTCTTTGATAAAAGCTCCAGTCAGATATGGCCACGAGGGAGTAAGTGGGGATAATATCTGTTATCGAAGTCTGCTAATTTTCTCAATGAGATCTCTGCTCTGAAGCGAACTCATTCATTGTGTCATTCCTTTATCAACAAATATTTATTGAGTATCTACTTTGTGCCAGGCTCTCTGCAAAGTGCTGGAATAGTGTGCTGAGCAGCACTCCAGCACTTAGCAGAATATCATCATTGAGCATAGACTCTAGTGAGGGAGACCACTATAAACACAAATTGTTATAAGTGTTATGATGGAAGAGTGTAAGTTCCTGTGAGAGCATACAGGAGGGTGCCTGAGAATCTAGGGTGAGAGTTGTCAGGAAGGTCTCCCTAAGGGAGTGATGTTTGCATTGAAGAATGAAAGGTCTTAACAAGGTAGAGGAAGAAGAAGAGTTATATGGTGCTCTAGTTATCATTATATAGCATCTCATATGATCAACATATCTGCATTAACATATCTGCATAACAAATCACCCTGAAACTTAGTGGCTTTTAACCATACTTTGATTGCCTCTTCCAGCTCTGAGGTTGACTAGGCTCAGCTGGGTGGTTTTTGCTGCAGCTGCAGTCAATCGTTGACTGGACTGAATGTTAACAATGGCTCCCTCACAAACGTGGCAGAGGATGCCGGCTGTGGGCTGGGAGCTATGCTGAGCCTGTCAAATGGAGCCTCTCTGTGAAGCATGGGATTCTCCCAGCTCGGCAACTGGGATCTGAGGGGTAGCGTCCCATGAGTGTGTTCCAAGAAGCCCAGATAAGAGCAACAAGACTTTCTAGGACCTAGCTTTAGCTATGCCCGAACGCCCCTTCTGTCCCATTCTAATGCTTAAGTTAGTTGCCAAAACCAGACCTGATTCAAGAGCCAGAGAGAAATATGTAATTTACACTTCTCAGTGGCAGTGGGAGATGGACATGGGCAGGTGGAATGCTTTGGTGGCTGTCTTGGAAACACCTTATTAGATGTGGCTTTTGTCTTGCTGTTCGTTCTGCCTGGGTTGGTCCTCTCCAAATATTACATGACTTGCACTATTTAGATCTAAGTTCAAAATATCTCCTCTCATTTCAAAATATCACCTCCTCAAAATATCATCACCTCCTCAAAATATCCCCCTCAAAGAGGGTTTCATTGACCTTTGTATCCCGTAACTTTCTTCCCCATGACCATTTAAAATTATTTTCATAGTAATTACCACTCCAAAATTATCCTTTATTGGATATTTGCTTCCATCTTCCCACAATGACCCCTACCTACCCTCACACCCATGAAACATAAGTCCCAAGAGGTCACAGTCTTGCTCACCAATGTATCCCTTAGAAACGTGCCTGACACTTAGCAAGCACTAAATAAATATTCATTGACTGAAGGAAGGGGATTCTAAGCAAAAGTAAATGCCACATACAATGACCCCAAGCCGGAGGTGAGTGTGGTGACCTGAGGAAATTAACAAAGCCACGTGTGTTGGGACACAGGCGTGAGGGGCCAGCCAGGTGTCAGCGGCTGGGAGCAGCATCGCGGCCACATCCAAACTGACTCAACCTGAAGTGCAGAGTGTACTTATTTTCTGGTATCCAGCACCCCAGTTTAAACATGCCTGATGCGTACTCAAAATGACTTATTTCATGGACAGATGAAGCCCACTAAATTCGGGTGCTTTCTTAACGTTTTCCAAAAATAACTAAAAAACGAACAAAACAGCCACAACAAAAACACCCACAAACAACTAAGTGATGAACTGCTTATGTTCAAAGAAGAAGGTTTTACATTTTTCCAGGTAGATACTAAGACATTGTTTTATTTATTTCTTACAACTTCTCTATGAGGTTGATTTTTTTTTAACTTTTTCATTACACAAATAATGACACTCTGAACACGGGAAACTTGCCTGAGGTTCTCCCGTCCAATTCTGGTAGATGCTGGGTTCAAATATAGGTCTGCCTTACCTCAGAGCGCGGCAGAGTAGTTTTGGGTAATGGCTGACGATGGAAAGGGGGAAATCAGGGAAGACGAACGTCTAAACCAAACCCCAGAATGATATATTTCCCCTGTGGCACTGACTCAACTTGCTGAGCCCCATGATAACTGGCCAGCTCTGATTACAAGGCAAGGATCTGATTCCCGCCTCAATTACGACTGAATAACCACTAGTTAGGAATCATGAAAAGGCCTAAATGAGTGCAGTGGGATGAGGAAGGTCCACTGGTTGCCAGAGATGGAGGCAAAGGCAGTCAGAGGTGGGGACACTTCAGTCAAGCCCAAACCAAAGCCACCAGAACATCATGTCCGTGACCAGGAGGAGGGGAGTGGGCTGTGGTTGGGGAGATTGCTGGGATCTGTCTGCCAATCACCATTTTTTTTAACTGGGTGCTCACTCTTGGTAAACAGAAGTGTGTGTTTCAGTCACACGGGGGCTTCCCAGCTGGCTCTCACTTTCTACCCCCCAGCACCAGGGGCTCTCGCCCCTAAATTTATGTGAACCATGATCATTTCAATATGTGTGTGTGTGTGTGTGTGTGTGTGTGTGTGTGCACGCGCGCGCGCACATGCACGCTTAGATGGCCTTCTTACTTGATAACTCAGTCTATGTTTTGAGCTATTTTCCTCTTTACTTTTGTTCCATATGGGGAAAACTTAAATACATATTTTTTTAAGGAGATGGCTATAAAATTTTTTCTTAAGTTAGACCATCTGTGTTGGTGGAAACTTTAGACTTTTCTTCTGGGAAGGGGAATTTCTTTTTCTTGTTTTCTCCTGTTCTTTGGAATATCCAGGGAATTAAAAAAAAATCCCAAAGGAACAAAATTTCAAAGGAGATATGGAAATAAGAGAAATTAATATGCCTACCAGATATTTCAGCAGGTTTGCAGCATCTGGCGTTTCTCTGAAGGGATACAAGATAAAGGATATACCAAAGAGTTTGCAGTGAACTTGGATAGTCAATGGCATGTTATTTACTTCTAACCTGGGATGTGAGTGCGAAAACCAAGATCAGCTTCCCAGAAGAAATTCTAGGTAGGTTTAGAAGTTGAGAAGAAAAGTGAGATAAGTGGAGGTAAAAGGGGAGAATCACTCAGTCAGTGCAGCCCATCATTGAAGTTGATGTTCTCAGCCTCCAGTTTTTACCTTGATGCCCAGGGTAACCTTGACCTCAGCTGAACCCCCACCTCCTAGATGATACCCAGAGCCTTCCACTCCTGTGTGTGCTCACCCCAGGTCTCTGACTTAGTCCTGCTATTGTCTTTGGTACCAAGCCTCACTCTGAATGGTGAATGGGGTCAACTAGAAGGGGACTGAGGAGTCAGCGGGAACTTCCCCACCCACTGGACCAACATCTAAAGATTTTCCCCCAAGAGCCCTATCCCCTGATTGTATAATCAAATGCTTTCTAGTTGCTTCAATGAAGGTATTTTGCAGATAGCATTAAAATCCCGACTCACTTTAACATGTTGAGATTAGGCAGTGGGGGTCTGACCCTATCCGATGACCCCTTTAAAGCAGAGGGTTTTCTCCGGCTGATGGCAGAGAGGAAGTCAGAGAAACTTAAAGCAAAAGGAGGACTTGATGTGCCATTGCTGGCTTTGAAGAAGGAAGAAGCCACGTGGCGAGGACCCCAGAGGGGCCTGTAGAAACCGGGAGTGGCCCCGCTGCCAGCCAGGAGGGAAGATATAGCCGAAATCCCACACCAGGGAGGAGCCAGATTCTGCCCACAACCCAAAGGAGTTTGGAAGCAGATTTCTCCTTAGAGCCTGAAGATAAATCCCCGCCTGGCTGGCACCTGGGCTTTTGGACTTGTGAGACCCTAAGCAGGGAGCCCTGCCTAGCCCACCTGGACTTGTGACCTACGGAAACTGCCAGGTAAAATGTTGGTGTCATTTTAAACCACTAAGTCTGTGCTAATTTGTTACACAGCAATAGAAGACTAACACAGTCTCCATTCATGAACACCTTATAGCACAGTGCACTGTTGGGTTTTTGTTCTGTGAAATCAAAGGACATTGCTTTACTTGTCTCTCAGACAAGTAAACATGAAGGTGATCAAAATTTGTTTTCTGAAGGAAAGACTGGATGGGGCCGAGGCTTTTTAGGCTTCCCAGATTCAAAGTTCAACTTCTTCCCTTAATAGTGTTTGACCTTGAGTTGTCAATCAATTTCTCCAGGCCTCACTGTCTTCATGTATAAAATTGGGACAGTAATATGGCTGTTGGGGGATTAAATGATAAAATACTCATAAAGCATTTGATTCACTGCCTAACACACTGTGATCACTCAGTACATGTTATCTGTACATGTGATCTTTGCTTGGGTGGATTAATGAATGGATAAACTCCAGAGAAAAGGAGATAAGACGCCATTAACACAGCTCTCAGGTTGTGCAACTCAAGCCAGGTCTGTACTAGATCAGATCCACATGTCATCCTGGATCTGTGAGCCTGATGAATGATGCCCACAGTAGACCTGGATTCAGGACCAGATCCTAAAGAAATGGTTGGGCAACCCAAATGGAGACCCCACTTGGAAACCAGGAGAGCCATTGGCTCAGCTGGGACACTTCTACGGGTGTGGGAACCATTGCCACTCGGTCATTCAGACTCCTGACTCCCCAGTGTGCTGCCCACAGAGGGTCCATTGAACAACAGGACTGTCCACGCATTCAAAACGGCTGAACCATCAGCCCCAGGTAGACAAAGTCAGACTTTACAAAAGCCTTGTTCCCAGCATCTGTTCACTTCAAGCCTTGCCAAGGAGCCAAAGGTAGAAATCTACAAACATTCTACTCTCCTGTCTCAAGTATGTATTACTCCGTAAAAATATTTTTCCTGAAAGACATGTAACTTGGGACAATGTGTTTATGGCCTGTTATTTTTCTTTGAATTCTAGAGTGCTTTTTCAGAGAAACATATATCTTAAAAGTCATCAGTTTGTCACCGGAAAAAAAAATAAAGAAAGAAATATTTAAGGTAAGACAGCAACCTGAGACACAGTGGCAACTGGATCTGTTCGTTAGAGCTGGTGACATCATAAAATCAGTCATCTAGCGACATAGAGGATTCCATCTGCACCAGTGACAAGCGTCTCTCTTGCAAGCTCCCTCTTACCTCTGTTATGTGCAGAGCCCTCATGGAAGTGCCTCAGTCTACCCTTCTTCCTCTGTTTTCCTGCAGTCTAATTTAGCAAGTTAGAAGGCATTGGGGCACGCTGTGGAGGAGGACACTGGACTATTTGTAAATAACTGGCGGGTGCCAAGATCCATTTCATCGGAGGGGAGAAGAAGAATGTCGAGTCCGCGTGGTCCCTGCATGGGTGTGCATTCAGGGACTGGCGCCCAGAGGGGACAAGAGCAGAGAGCGCTGGCCAGAACAATGGGCCGTCACAAATGCCACGTTATGTAACTGGGCTGCTTGAATTCACAATTGTGAAGGCCACCATTGTAGGAGAAGGCCTGCCCTCCTTCAGGTGGTGGGAGGCAAGCAGGGTCCCCATGCTCCCAACCAGGTGCCCTTAACTCTGTTAACCAGCCAGCGGAGGCCAACAGCTGCCCACGCCAGAGAGAAGAGCCAGGTCAGTCCTCGCCCCGTGGAGGTGCTCCATAACTGGTTGGAACTGTAAACTGCACTTGAGGATGTTTTTAATTTAAAAAGCAAAGGAGAACATTAGATACCTCCCCAAACATAGCAACTGGCCACTTGAAAATGGTCTGATTCTTTCCACTCAATGCAAGCCTTTGAGCTTGAACAGTGTTCTCTGGGTCGTGCTTTGGGACTACGAGACACATGTTCCGTACCTGCGTGAAGACACGTGAACACGAGTCTGCAGAAAGGTCACCAGAGCGGGGCGTCAGGGGAAGCCTGGAAGAAACGAGTTTTGAAGATAGAATGGCTGCTGCTGTGTTGAAGACACCAAGGACGACTTTGAAGGTTACTTTCCACTTTGTCGCCTTGCACGCAGCCCCTGATTTACCAGGCACGGGCAGTGAAAAGACAAGACTTTCCCTGGCCTGCCTTCCAGTTTCGTGTGGAGCCGCTCCTATCTGCAAGCCTGGAGCTGCAGCCACACCCAAGCATGCCAGGGACACGTCCCCAGTCACTCATCGTGTGACCATCCAATTCGTCAAACTAGCCAGCCTGCCCCTGCTTCTGTAAAAGCCCTCCTCAGGGACTCTCCCCGGCTCCTGCCCTGCATTAGTTAACATGCCCTGTTTCTTAAGTTCTAATAACTCCTGTGTTTAACTCCTGCTAGCATTTACCGCGCCCCCCTCTCCTGGTCAGTTCACAAACCTGCCTCCCTCACTAGAGTGTGTCCTGGCGAAGCCAGGTCTCCACTTCCGGGTCTTTCGTGTTCAGCATGTAGGGTGGCTTTGTGATGTGTCATAGAGTCTGTCTCCCGGACTCTGGGTGGTTGTAAAGAAGCTTTGCGGTCAGTAAGCTCACTTGCAGATACAGGCAGAGGCCTTTGTCCTTGTAGTTGTGTTGCTGTTACTCTGTATTTGAGCTGGAGGTGCAGACAGAAGCTTGGCTCTGAATGTTCAGGGGTTCCACCTGCCTGCGCAGTTAGTCAGCCTGTCGGAAGAGATTTGTAGTTTCTATTGGAGAGTGTTCCAGGCAGGAAGGGGCAGAGGAACAAATAGCTGGGGAATTGCTCTCTCACTGTTTTCCTCAGACGGGAATATGGGGTGATGATGATGATGATGATGATGACGACGATGATAGTGATGGTGCTGATGTTGACAACCTGAATGAGTGTTTCTGGAGTTCTAAGAACTTTCCATTCCTTTTCTTGTTTACACCACAAAAGAAAAACAGAGGCTAGATATGATTATTGTTCTAATTTTTATTCTTTAAAAAAATACTTTATGAAGCTATGATTGACATCTTAAAAACTTCACATACATTATAGTATATTCACCAGTTTATTCTGTTCATCAGATTATTTATTCACTTGATTTTTAGATTCACTTGTTGATAGATGTGTATTTGTTGTTCATAATTTGTATCTTTACCTTTTTCTTCTTCTTCCTCTTCTTAAAGGATACCTTTCAGCATTTCATATAATACTGGTTTGGTGGTGATAAACTCAGGGGCATAGAAAGGGAGTGGACTGACTATTCTTGGGCGGGGAAAGGGGTGTTGGGGGTGCGGGAAGAGACTGGACAAAAATCGTACACCTATGAATGAGGACAGTGAGGGGGGTAAGGGCAGAGGGTGGTATGGGAACCGGGTGGAGGGGAGCTATGGGGGGAAAAAGAGGAACAACTGTAATAATTTGAGCAATAAAGATTTAATTAAAAAGAAACTTCACATATTTAATGTATACAACTCAAAGAGTGTAGGGATATAGGGGTATGTGTATACCCGGGAGTCCATCACCACCATCAAGGACATAAATGTACCCAAACTTTCCTCCCACATCTATTATTATTATTATTATTATTATTATTATGTGAACACTTCACATATGATCTGCCTTCTTAGAAAATGTCAAGCATATATTACAGTATTACTAGCTATAGGCACTATGCTGTACAGCAGATCTTCAGAAATAATTTATCTCAGATAATACATAATACTCCTCTCCCAAGCCCTTGGCAGCCATCATTCTCTGCTTCTATGAGTTTAACTGTTTTAGACTCTGTATATAAAGGAGACCATATAGAATTTGTTTTTCTGTGTTTATCTTATTCCACTTAGCATAATAGGGACCTGGAAAGGATTATTCTCCTTTGACAGTGTGGAATGAGTTGGCCAAGGTCACACCTCTTAGGGAAGCCAGCACTGGAGCCCAGCGGCCCAGGCCAAGTGTCCATACATACTCCTCAACACCACTTCTACTGCTACAAGTGTGTAAGCGCAGGCCCAGTTGTGTTTATATTCACACCTGTGTAGACAAATGCATGAAGTGGGGTGTGTTATTTGTGCTCGTGTGCACATTAGGTAGGTGTGTGCTGGGTGTGTCTGATTCTGTCCGTTCATGTTAGAAGGTCTGTGTATATGTACACTGTGTATGCATATGTCTCTCAGCTCCGAAAAAGCACCAGGCATCAGGGTCCGAATAGGGCCGTTATTAATATGATGAAAGGTTCCCCCAGATAATGGGGGCCCCATCTCTGGTTTCTTCCCTCCTTGCCCACTTTGAAACATTAACATGAAGTCAGGTCTGAATTGGGTTGGGTCGGGGTTCTGGCCGTATCCCAGACAGTGCTGCAGAGAAAGCTGTAGATTGTTGGGAGATAAACTTCCACCAGCTGCTCTTCAATGGTGAATTTACCTTTAAATGCACCCTGTCATTTTTAATCTCAGGCACTAGGCATAGTCACCTCCCAGGAAACAGGCTCAATTGTAAGACCCCTTCCAGCCAGGTAACAACACCCTGGCTGCAGGAGCCCACAGCAGACTCCAGGGCCCAGGGGCATGTAGGGTGTGGATGGAGCAGCCAGGGTGATGTATGCAAATTTTACTGTCAGGGGCAACTCAGATGCAGTCCAAGGACAGTGCCAAGAGGCATTTTGTGTTCTGGGCCATGAGGGTGTCCCCCGAGACAGGAAATCTCCAGGTAGGAAGTAGGACTGCAGAGTGGCTTGTTCAATCCTATTAAAGGTGAGAATGCAGTGAAGGCGCTGACAAGGTAGAGAAGCTGTTGTTTGTTTTATAAAGACAAACACTTGACAGTTCAAAGAGAGAAGCAGGCTTCCTCCAAGGTCCCATCTCTGCTCCCAGTCCCTGATTCAGGGCACAGAATCCTGGCTGGGTTCATTTTTTTCTTTATTTTGTTAGAAAGTAAGCTACTTAAGATCAGCGCTTATTTTGATTTTTAAAATGTTCATATCATTTCATTTTATTCAGATTTTCAGGTTAAAGATTATTAGCATGCCCTCAATGATACCAGTAACTAGAGCCATGTTATATACTTTTGTTTTTATCTGTGAAAACTGATCATCTTATTTGAGCCTATCTAAATCTTCATATTTTTCAAAGGTTCCTATCTAAATTAAAAGCACACAACCTCTCTTCTAGCATCAAGCCATTCAAAGGTAGTTTCTGAATGTTTGCTGTGGGTCAGAAAGACCCTGAATTCAGGGTACAGCCATGTGCCTGAGGCCACTCAGTAAGTAGCTTAAGGAGAGCTGAGAATCTAAATGTGATGAGCAAAAACGGCCAATAAATTTTCTGCTTGTAAACTTTGGCAGACCACTGGGTGTGATGAAATGACCATGCATAATGGAGGATCAATTAAGAGAGTAGAGGGTCAGAAACAAGACATGAGTCTTCATGAACCTATTGAATGAATATACATCAGGTATGAGAAATATATTGTATGGTGAAGGCAAAACATAGTTACTGATGTTTGAAATTCTCAAACAGTGCTTTTTCGTTATAGAAAATCTAGAGGTACAAACAGCTAATATGTACAAAGAAGGGATTTAAAAAATATTTATATTTACATCATACAGATCCCCAGATTTCTTTCCACTATTTATTTATATATTTATTTATTTATACTCATCTAAGACTATTGATACTGGAGTTGGAGGAGAATTGAGATCTCAGCTGACTCTGGCAGTGAAATATGGGATAGTCATGGGATGTACACAAAAATGTCTTTCCCCAACACCATTATGACTTCTATATTTTTAAATTCACGCTCAATGATAATCAATATACCTTAAAACCCATAGATGCCAACCTTCAGAAAAGTTGGTGTTCTGGGTTGATTTGTGTCTCCCACAGTGAGATATATTGAAGTCCCCCTAGTACCATAGAATATGACCTTATTTGGAAACAGGGTCATTGCACATTTAACCAAGGTAAGATGAGGTCATTAAGGTGGTGTCCTTTTGAAATGGGGAAATTTGGACACACACACCCAGAGGAAAGGCCATGTGAAGACAATCATGTGGTAATGGAAGCAAAGAATGAAGCGATGCAGGTACAAGCCAAGGAGCACCAAGGATGGGGGTCACCACCAAAGGTTGGAAACAATCAAGGTAAGACTCTGCCCAGAGTCTCAGAGGGAAATGGCCCTGCCCTTTAAAGCACCTTGACTTTGGGCTGTAAGCCTCCAGGACTGTGGAGAATGCATCTCTGTTGTTTCAAGCCACTCACTTGTGGTAGTTTGTCATAGCCCTGGGTCACAAATACAGTGGAACTCTTGTTCCGTCCATGTGTGAGCACTGGGTGCTATTTTACCTTGTTGGTTTTGTTGGTGTTAGATTTTTATAGAGAGAACAGATGTTAAGGCATATTGATTATTTTGGGGTGTGAATTTAGGTTTGACATCCATGGGATGAGAGGGTGTCTGGGGCCCAGCCATCAAAGGGTGTGAGCACAACTCCCGTTACAGAGACTGAATACTGTGTGTGTGCTCTGTCTGTTCCTCTGCCTCGGCTCACGGGGACTTCCTGGGGGCCCTTAGAGTTAAGTTGATGACAATGACCTCTTGCCAGGTCTTCAAAGTCTCTATCACAGTTTCTCTTTTGCTGCCACAGTCACCTTGGAGGGCACATGTTCTACATGACACAGGCACCAGATGTCCATTGATGTGTGTGAGAAATGAACTTGACTTGTGTTATGCTGCATTCTTGGGCTTAATTTTGATTTCAGATAATTCTATCATTTCTTATCCTATTACCCTACCAGGATAATTTAAAGGAGGTGTTTAGACACCTGAGAATACAGCATCACTGGCCTGGCAGGCAGACCTTTTAAAAGAAGTCCACGCACGGAGGCTCTTATCCTCCTCCAACCCATGTCCTTACAGCTTAGAGAAAATGAATTTAAATGAAACATAGCAGTTATGGGCTTGGAAATCAGGAGTAATAAACCCTGGATTATAATGGACACTAGCTATATGGCCCTGGGCCAGTTCCCTATATGCTCAGAACCTCTGATTGCTCGTGTGCAAAACGGGATCACTGCAGCTATCTCAGGAACTGTCCAGAGGTTTAAAATGATGAGATATGGGATGATCACTGGTAACATCCATCCATTGATCAAACAATAAGCATAGTGCGTGGCGCCGAGTGAGTTTGATTTCTGCACTTCTTTACTTCATCATGATGCCTAATAACTTTGGTTATCAGGGTGAGCTTCCCTTCCGGGTGGTTCAGAGTCTGTTTACGTCTGAGCACCAATGGAGACTACAAACCCCTGAACTTCCTTTGTGGTTAGATCTCTCTTAAAATGGGCAGCATAAACATTGCCTGTGGATTAAGGGTTTCTGTGTTTTGTTTTTCAGCTAGTGTAGGGTGGTTCTGCTTTGCACTTATGGACTTGGGAATGCACCTTAGATTGCATTTTAAGATAAATAATGCTATTGCTTATTTTATATATAAAAAAGGAAAATATTCCAGTATATTTTAAAATGAAACTGGTCTTAATAAAAAAGGGGGCAGGGAGGAGGTTTCTTAAGGTGGAAAAGAGTAAGATTTCAGTTTAAATAATCAATATCTGCCCCGGCTGGTGTGGCTCAGTTGGTTGAGCGATGTTTCATGCACTGAGGAGTTGCCTGTTCGATTTCCAGTCCAGCACGTGCTCAAGTTGCAGGCTCAATCCTCAGTGTGGGGCGTGCAGGTGGCAGCTGATTGATCTTTTGCTCTCACATCAATGTTTCTCTCTTCTTCTCTTTCTCCTCTCTTCTCTCTCTAAAAATCAACTTTAAAAAGATCCTAAAGAAATAAATAGTCAACATCTGTATTGAAAATGCTCTCTTTAAAGCTGTGCTTTTCACACTTGACTGTATCCTGTTCTCTATACCCAACACAGCCTCTGGTGTGGGGCTTGGGCACATGTGTTCTTTGAGGACTTTGAAGTGATTGCAATGGGAAGCCAAGGTGAGAAACTCTTCCCTGGACAAAACTCGATCAAAGACCCAAAATAAAAATTCCTACCATGACAGGGGTGCGGTTTGTAGAAAGACTTCTAGAACTTTCCAATCACATCTTTACAAAGCGATCATGAGATAATTAGCATTCTCTCCATTGTTCAGATATGGAAATGCAGCCTTGGAGAGATGGAAGGCCTTGTTCAGGTTCACACAGTTAGGAAGCAGTGCAGTTAAAACTTGAACCTCAGTCTGCCTGCATACAAAGCTTGCCAAGGACAGGGCTGTCCCCATTGCTCTGCTGAGTCCTCTTAAGGCGCTTAGACACATCTGGTCAAGAACATCTGAATTGTGCTTCTGCCTCAGATGGATGGTAAACCAAGTCATGAACTTCTAGGAAGCAACAATCTATATCTATCTATCTATATATATGCCAGATATGCTAAGTGTCTGACCAAAGGGTCGACCACTTGACCAGTCACTATGACACACACTGACCACCAGGGGGCAGACTCTTCGACCCATAGGTTAGCTTGCTGCTGGAGGCTGGGCGAGATGGACTGGACTTACCCTGGAGCCAACCTCCCATGGTTCCTCCCTGGCCTCTAAAATATTTCTTCTAATTAATTCCCTTTCAATGTGCATAAACTTGTGCACCAGGGCTCTATGTTCTAAAATTTTCAACCCCGGAGCCACTGCTACTGGTCATAGAGGGGATAGCTAAGTTCCCTCACATTCTGTCCTAAAAATTCTGATGCACATGCCAGCCTGTTAATTGCATGGAGCCACAGAATGGAGGTGATTATAATCAATAAGAATGAGAGAAGGCAAGTCTTTGTGATTGGGGTTGTTAAAGGACCAGCCTACAGTGTCACACTTTCCGCACACAAACCAACCACCCCCATCCACCCAAATGGACTCTGACATTTCTAAATATGCTCTGATGCTCCAGCCTTTGGAAGTGCCATCCCCGTATGGATTCCTCCAACAATTCCTACAACTTTCCTTGTAGGAGTTTAAGTTTTAACTTCTACAGGCAGATGGTGATTCCTCTTTTATTTTGCTCCCATGACCAACAGCCCTCTCTGGAATGACTCTTTCCACTGTATCCCATGGATCAATATGCCCAGCATCGCCTGCACAAGAGGCTCAGCTTCTGTAGGGTTTGGATTATGTCACACTAATTTGGAATCCCAAGGCCTAGATTCAAGGACAATGTCTGACATATAGAAGACAGATGTCTTTAAAAATGAATAAATGTTGAATTGATGGGAAGTTTGATTCTTCTGGGCTACACCTAGGGATTTCAGGAACAAAGGTGTCCCTGCTAGTCCTCTGAATGTGTTAAAAATAAGAGCACCAGTGTGGTGGGTCACACCATTTGCTGTCGGCCGATGGGTCATTTTATCATGGGACAGTCACTCCAGCTTGGAGCCTGAGCTCCCGTTGATGGGAGCATGTCATCTTTGCCCTGTTAAGAGGATTCCTCCACCCCCCAGTACTTAAGGGTAAATGACTTGTTAAATCTGGAGCCCTCAGAATACATCTCTCCCCATGTACTTCATATTCCTTGGGCGGTTTATCGCACTTTCGAGTAGTACATATTTTATAGAGAAGGGAGAGCTCTCCAATTAATAGTAATTGTGATCGAAGCAGTAATGCTCGTCTCCAGCCTCATTCCAAGAGGAGACTGGAAGGCCCATCTTAATTGCCACAAAGAGCTATGTCTATCTGCGGCAGTATATAAATAATAAATTAGAGGAAGGGAGAGACTGCAATTCATACGGTCTTCCGAGGAGGCGCGGATATTTATGTAGTGCTGATTGCTAAAAATCTCCTGCAAGTAATTATTAGTAAAAGTGGAATGTCTACATTTGTAAGGGAATTTTAATTAAAGGGAAGGTGACTCTCATTATGGGAAAGAAGTAGCGTTTGGGGATTAAAATGCAGGTCCAGGACCAGAGCATCGGCCTTTGATTGGCTCTCACTGCTGCTGCCTGGACAATACAGGAAGCTCAATTCCTCTGGGTTCAATTTCCCCTGGTTTAAAAAAAAAAAAAAACACCCACAAAAAAACCAGGGGAAATAAAGCAGTTATAAGTGCTTGAAGTGCCGTTGGATAAATAAGCCCCATGGCTGGAGGCTTCTTATCTGATTTGACTCAAGCTTACGCACTGTCTTGAGCCTCACGAACATTTGAGCATCCCCATTGCTCCAGTGGCTGCATATGGAGCAACTGAGGCCGAGTATGCAGTGACGTGGAGCCATTTCTGATACACTGTGGACTGTCGGCAATTTTATGGGAACACTGTCTGTCTATTGGTTCACTTTCCCTTTGGGTAACAAATTTGGCCCTCATGATCCAGAAATGAGGAGTCCATTCATTCTTCTCGACCCCCAAGCCCTTCACCATCAGCAGCTGAATGAGATACTCTGATTTCGTGTTCACTTTTATTTCCATAGTGAGTACAATGATTTTAACATTTTTTCGGTGGGCAGAGGGGGCAGACATAGATTAATTTAAGAAGCCAGGCAATCTCTTTCAGAGAATTGAACATATTTTGCATGGAATTCAAGATGTTCCATGAAACCCTGTGCTGATCATCAGTGTACCTTCAGTGAAGGACCCATGGCCCAGAGGGCGGGACAGAGGAGATTTCCAGCAGGTTCAGGAAGTGGCGAAGCAGATGATCCTAAGTGACTTATGATCCCTGGGTGATGAGCAGCCTCCCTCTTCCCCTGTAGGAAGATAAGTTAATTTCAGAATCAGCCCAGCCCTTTCTCCGCACGCCAAAGAGGAAACTCCTATTCCGGACATGCATTCAGCAACAGATGGCCAGGGGTTCTCACTCGGCCTGTGGGAAACACTGGGTTAGTCTTGTCTCCCAACTATCCCAACAACACATGGGCAAAAACAATGAAGAAATTATATTTAAGGGGAACTGGCCCCTGGAAAGGAGGAACAAAATTCAAACAGAAGAGGTAATACACAAGGAAATGCATGTCACAGAGGAAATAGATAAGTTTAGCTTTATCATCCCTTGACTGATTCAGTGGAACATCATAACATTCATACAAGGACAACTCTGTTGTCCAACATTCAACTTCTTGGAAACGAAAATTTCAGCTCATTAAGGGAATGACTGGAAGCAACAACACAACTGAAGGTCAAATTAGCAAACTAGAGCTGGAAAACTTTTTCTTGAAGAGCCGGATAGTAAATATTTTCAGTCCCATAGGCCACAAAGTCTGCCACAGATATTCAGCTCTGCCCTTGTATCTTGAAAGCAGCCACAGACAACACATACATGAATGAGCGTGGGTGAGTTCCAGGAAAATTTTATTTGTAAACTCTGAAATCCGAATTTCATGTGATTTTCACACGTCACAAAATGTTACTCTCCCTTTGATTTTTTTTCTAACTATTTCAAAATGATAGAATCATTATTAACTTCTGAGTTGTACAAAAATAGAGGATGAGCTGGGTTGGGCCTGTGGTCACGGTTTGTTGACCTTTGACATAGAAGATGGAGCTGACTGATTTAAAAAAAAAATCTATCTAAAATAAATGAACATGTGGGAATTATGAGAGAGGTGAGAAAAATGGAAGGTAGATTTAGCTGAATTTCTTTCTCACTGAAATTAAAAAAAAAAAATATGTCACTCAATTTGTTTCATTCATTCACTCATGTATCCAACACTACCATGGTTAACTAGCCAGTGAAGAGAGAGAACTAACATTTGATCAATCAATATTAAAATGCTGACAAATGTGTTATTTTTATATCTCATCTTCCTGAAAGGTAAACATTATCACAGTTTTACAGAGGAGATGCCTGATACCGAATGAGAGAAACCTAATGGTTAAAAGTACAGCTAGAAGTGGAATCCAGGTTCGTGGGCTCCCAAGGCCCATTCTTATTCAACTGCAGCATGGAGGGCTTTGACTATGCTTGACCTGGTGCTGGGCTCAGCACTTCATATACAGGGTGTCCCCCCAATTGTTGTTTCTTTCTTTTCAGATTTGACCTATTGAAATTAATAGTTATTCAAAGTGTGTTTACATATTTGGGACACCCAATATTATATCTCATTTATTATCCCATGTCATTTGGAAAATTAGAAATTAAGAAGAAATTTCCATCCTTTACAGCTGGTAAACATCAGGGCCAGGAGTCAGCGTTAAGGATCTAAATTTACAAAAGCACAAATCAACCCACAGCCTTAGGAAATTAGTAATTTAATGACACAGATGGGTTTTCATCCCATAGACATATAACTTGCAAGGCCATAAAAATGTAAGTAACAGTCAGTAGTCACCGTGCTTAGACATCTCGTTTTTGCCAGGGTCTGTGCTAAGAGCACCCATATATCATTGCTACAATGACTGCTTACGGAGAGGCAAATCCTATTTCAATCCCACTTTTGAAGATAGGAAACCAAGGCACAGAGAGGTTAAGTACTCAACATCTCTCTCCTTTAGAATATAGGATTCACAGGAAAAGAGTTTTCTTTTGACTTTCTGCTACATTCCCAGAATTTAGAACAGTGCCCATTGTGTAAGTAGATACCTAAAATAATTGTGAGATAACTGAATGGATGAAGGAATGAAGGAGTGGATGAGTGAATGAACTTGCATGTTGTGACACAGTGAGCAGGTACCAGAGTAGGGATGGCTGCTAGCAACCCTTGACTCCTGCTAAGAAACTTAAACAGAAGTGTGAACAATTGCTGACGGTCAGAAATGAATGAGAAATGAAGAGGAAGAGGAGCATAGCTGCATTTACAGTAAGCGCTGTGAAAATAGTACACAAGTTATAAAAAACCCAGTTTCTAATCTCAAGGACAAATGTGATCTGCAAAGCCAAGTACTTACGCCCACAATCAAGACACAGCAATGGTGTTTTCTAAACCACATCATGTTTTCTTAATGCATTTTAAGCAACGAAGCTCATATGGGTAGCACTTTATAAATATTTGCTGTTAGGATTAAGGGTACAGAGGTGGTTTGTTGGGGTGGCAAAGGGGGGAGATGTAACAAAGCTGTCTGCAGACAGTTGTGTCTGAGCTGAACATTCAGAGGGGAAAGAGGGAGAAAAAGAGAAGGGAGGAAGGAGGAGAGGGAGGGAGGGAGAGAGGGAGGGAGGGAGGGAGGGACAGAGGGAGGGAAGGAAGGAGGGAAGGAGAGAGAGATACCACTCTTGTGCTGTTGAAAGAAAGGAAGGAAGGAAGGAAGGAAGGAAGGAAGGAAGGAAAGAGAAGGGGAAGGAAGAGAGGGAGGAAGGAAGGGAGAGAAAGAAGAGAAGGAAAGGGAAGAAGTATTGATTTGGGCTGGTGAGTAGGTATACCAATGAAAATATGGAAGTAGCCAGAGAGATTTCTAGTTTCTGAGACTCTTCATTCCATTCTTGTCCACAGTGGGTAAGCTTGTAAGACTGTATAGAACTTATGAACTTATGTTGGGGCTGGAAGGGCCTGGACAACCTGTAGAGGAAGGAGGCTGATGAAACGCTCTTGGGAGATAAAATGGAGTCACATATGAAAGAGAATTAGCTTGGTCATATCAGAGATCAGAGCTCCTTGCAGTCATCACTGCTACTGTCGTTCATCAGATCTCCTCTGTGATGGCTCTGGGATCCTGCCGGGATTCTGGAGCCCACTGGGAGGATGTCACGGTGGGAGGAGACCTGGCAGGCTGTGTTGTCTCAGAGTTGATGTCTCCTCTCAGACGGTTTAATCAACTTGTGACAGGACTGACACTTCTCAAACAAGGAGCATGCACACACATGATCACATGATGACATGCACAACACACTCATACGCACATGCTCCCGCACACTCCACACACATACACACACACACACCCTCACTCCCACATACACACAAACATACACATATACATATATACAATCCCACATGCTCTCACATATTCACACAGAAATATAAACCTACATATGCAATAGTCTCAGAGAATATTCTTACACTCTCACAAACACTTATGTACTCTTATATTCAAGTAAACATAACTGCACATGCTTTCTTACATGCAAATACTCATATTTACATACAACCTCATATTTACACGTTAGCACCCCCACCCACCCTTATGCATATACACACATTCACACAGTCACATGTGTACATTCTCACATATCCTCACTCTAACATGCATTCACACGCTCACCCATGTTCACACACTCAAAGATAATGACATGTGCAAATACACATGCACACTCTCATGCATACTTACAGCACGCACACACATCCGCACATCCACTTGCACACACTGACACACTCACTCAGGTGCACACTTACACATAGACACACACATACACAAATATAATCACTCAGACATGCACACTCACAGACACACGCACTCAGACACACACACGCTTGAACACGCTATTTATTCCCTAATCTCAGGAATGATTTTACCGTTCCACACAGACTGTCTAAGACAGGCTCTATAAACACACCACGCTTCTCCCACAGATAAATTCCTCTCCGCTGAAGTGAGCCTCTCTGGCTGTCGGGCTACCTGCCTCGTTCAGCATGTCTCCTTCCTGCTAGAAAAACCTTAAAGAACCAGGTCACACACATTTCACTGAAAATCGGGAAATAGTTGGGGAAGGGCCCTCTATCTGCTCCATAGCACGGCCATTTGTGTAGCTGCCGCTCCTCCCCCGCTTTTGTATTATTCAGAAATCCATACATTGTGTTTGCCTTTTGTGTCCAGCTTCCAACAAGCCTCCCTTTGTCCCTTTCACAAAGGCCAATCAACTCTGTGTGGCAAATAAGTTTCAGGGACTGCTGGGCGTGATGACTAATTGTAATGCAGTCTATATCCTCGAGACTATAGACTGATGTGAGGAGACAATGGCAGAGAGGGAGCCCATTGAGAGGAGAGAGTCCCCTGGTCACCCCACGGGGGCCGAGATGGGCAACAAGGAGGCTATTGATGAGGGCAGTCCCAGCCCAGCCCCAGCCGAGCGGAGTGGGGTGGCATGACCGCATCACCGGGCTCCAATGCTGCTTTTGTTTGGCCGGCAGTGAAAACTGGCACATTAGAATGAGTTCTGTTTAGATTGCTTAAAGGCTTGGAGAAGAAATGAAAAAGAGAGAGAGAAAGAGAGGCCTTCGCAGCTCCCTCTCGGGCAGCCCCAGCCCAGGCCCAATCTGCGGCAGCTCCTCAGATATATTGCCACGGAGTGTGTGAGCTGTGGCGGATATGAGAGAGATGTGGAGGAGCACACTGGTGGATGCTCTTCTCACTTCCGCACAGTAACAACGGTCCCTTCCACCTGGCTTCTCTGCCTTGTCACCGGGGGCATGGCGAGTCTCCAAGGCACCTGTCTTCCTAGGATGAAAATGGTCATTGGGGCTGCCCAGCCTCCACACCTGAATTCTGAGGATGGCTGATCATTTTTCCAGAGGCAGCTAGCACATGTTTATTCATTTGACAAGTATTTTTCTCTTCTGCCTTCTGAATGCCAGGGGTGAAGTCTCTCTCTCTCTCTCTCTCTCTCCATCATTCAATAATGTCATTCATTGATTTATTATTTTCTGATTTAAAAATTATTTTCATTTTGCTAAAATGACTTTTTTCCCATCACAAAATGTTACTGAACAATTAACTCACCTTGGCACACATACTTCCATGGACCGGTATTAGGAACAACCTGAAATTCTGAATGCAAATATGCAAATCCAGTGTTGGATTATTTTTGCCTGATGCTGCTTCTTACTAAGTGGGACTCTAATAAAATGAAAATTAATTTTAAAAATTTGCCATTTAATTTTTCTGCCTATCACTACTCATTAGTGTCCTCTTTCCTCTTACTCACATTATTATTGAAGATAAAGAGAATGGAATAGACCTCAGTTTCTTACTGTAGCCTATTTTTTAGCTGACATTAAAAGGGAGTGCTTTTCAGAATGTAAGAAAATCTCAGTGGCCATTACGTTTATATCTTTCTTACAGGAAACAAGTTCTCAATGGAAGAGACCTTTTTCCAACAAATCACCCAAACATTACCAAAATTCTGGAAGTATATTCACTTTAAACAGACACCTTTAACTAGCCTTACTAGTTATAAAACTATAATTGGGAATATTTAAGATATTTAAGATCAGCTTATAATTTTCCCTCTTAAAAGATGAAATTTTGTCTGGCTGGAGTGGCCCAGGGGTTGGGCATTGACCTATGAACCAATAGGTCACAGTTCGATTCCCAGTCAGAGCACATGCCTGGATTGTGGGCTCGATCCCCAGTGTGGGGCATGCAGGAGGCAGCCAACCAATGATTCTCATCATTGATGTTTCTATCTCCCTCCCCCTCACCTTTCTCTCAGAAATCAATATAAATATGTATTTAAAAAGATAAAATGTCCATGCCTTCATGCAGTGTACATTCTATTAGGAGAGAGAATGCTCCCCCTAAGGATGGATTCAGGAGCCCAGAAAGCTCAGGAGCAGGTGAGAATGATGGTTGCAATGGCCTCGTTCATGTGGAGCCTGGGAGCATCCTAGAGGAGGTGCCTTTGTACTGAGCTCCCAGGGATGAGAAGCATCCTGTGCAGGCAAATTTCTGGAGAGAGCATTAGGGGGAGGGAAGGCTCTGAGAAGGCTCTGAGCTTGGCCATTGAAGAGATGGAGAGAAGGCAAATGAGGCTGCAGCATGCTCGTGACAGGGAGAGAGTGGAAGGAGGTGAGTTTGGGGTTGAGGGTGTGACCAAGTCAGATGAGAGGTAAACAATCCTTTTGAACTTTGATTGACAGATGTACCAACATCTGAATTCTAGTTCCATCATCTGCATGTATGCCCATGGGATGAGTGGCTTAAACTCCCTGTGCTTAACTTGTCTTTAAAATGGGTAAATAACCATACCCTTCTGAGAGAGTTAATGACATAAATCCATAAAGGCCCTCGTACAGTTCCTGTTAGGCAGTGAACATGAAGTGCATATACTATCATTTAATCACAGATAGTAAATATGGCGGCAATGTTGCCTGGCTCACATCTTCCGCCCAAGCCAGGTGCAATGTTATCTACAGCAGAAATCCACAGGGTTAGAGTGACCCTCCCAAGTACCCAGTGTTTGCCAAACCTAATCTCCAAGTGTTGGGTATAAAGGGAGGCCACACAGTCATGGGAACAGTAGGCAAACATGCCAAAAACTTCAATAAAATGTGGTAGGGCTGCACCAGGTGATGGGGAATGCTGAG
>NW_006284336.1:2698660-2706471 GCF_000327345.1 Myotis davidii | reverse complement strand
AGGAATGTTCCTTCGAGCAGGTGATAGTTGCCCAGAGCAAGAAGTTCTAATGGGAATGAGTCAGGCCGAGAAAGGGAAACCTTGCAGCTCCAGGTCCAACATGTCCACAGGCAAGAAGACATGGGCACCCCTGGCATGCCCGTGAATTTCCCGGCAGCACGGACAGCTGGAATAGAAAGAGCAGAGATAGACATGGGGACAAGAAATGAGGCGGTAGGTGTCATAAGTAGGAAGCCTACCTGCAAAGCCAGAAGGCAGATGAGAGAGAGCTCCGAAGCCACACCCCTAGCCCATCCCAGAATTTGGTTATCCTATATAATAAAGAGCTAATATGCTAATTAGACTGAACAGCCAAACAATCATCCAGATGAAGCCAGGGCTGCAAGGGCTGGATGAGGCAGTCTGGGCTGCAAGGGCTAAGCCCCTTGCATGAATTTCATGCATCGGGCCTCTAGTATGAAATAATAAATTTCCCTCTTTGCTTATGCTAGTTTGGATTTGGGTTTTTCTCATTCACCACCTAAAGGATCCGTACATAATGCCAAGGTAAATGGGTGGCTTTGCAGAGTAGGACAACAAGCACCCTCAGCTCAAGTGTGACCCACTCAGGGCCACAGAGCCCTTGCCTGACACTCTAAGGAATCACTACTGATCTAATTCCATTTCTAAAAATTAATTACACAGAATAAGCTCCCTGTGCTTAACTTGTCTTTAAAATGGTGTATGATTCTCTCCTTCTGACATTTAAAAATAATATCACGTATCTGTCTCCGGAATTATTGCAATTTGTAACTGGTCTCCAGGGCCTCAGATCTTGCCCCCCTACACACCTCTACCTCCGACCCCCACACTTTAGCTGAGTGAATTTTATAGAAGGCACATCAAACTATGCATCAGCCCTCCTCTCCCAAATGATTTCAGGAGAAAGTGCAAAGATTTTCTCGTGGGTGGAAAAGCACTTTGTAATCGGGGCCCTTCTCTACAGCCTCACCTCTCAATAACACTCCCCAACCTCCACTACCTCTCACCTCCCCCCTTAGTCACACTGGAATTATTTCTAATTTCTAGAACACACTGTGCTGTCATATCCAAATCCTCAAATGCTATCAACCACAATGAATCTGCTACTTGGAAATCTTGTCCTTCCCTCATCCTCTCTTTCACCTCCATGATTGTCTCTCTATAGATATCACTTCCTCTGAGGAACTGGGATTAGGAACCCTTTCCTTGGATGCCTTAAAAACTCTCTCTTTCCCATGCTGTGTGGTGAGGATGCTAGATGACCACCCAATTTGTGTCCTCTTTTCTGGGGATCACTGCTAACCTACATTTCCCAGTTTCCCAAGCCATTTGGCAGGTCATGTAATGAAGTTCTGGCCGATGCACAAAGTGGTGTCAGGAATACAGCAGTAAATGAAACTTAGACCCATCATCATCATCATCATCATCTTCACTTCTAGTAAGGGAAGATCGTCACTAAACAAGGAATCAGGCAAGATAATCTCAGGAAATGATATGCGCTATAAGGAACCACTGAGGAATGGGTAACAGGTCATTGGGTGGCAGAGGATGTGGGATCCCTTAGTTGACATGGCAGAGAAACCATCTCTGCAGAGATGATGGTGCTGAGACTTGATGATGCGAACAGCCTTGTGTAGATGTAAGGCAAAGTGTTCTTAACTTGCTGTGTAGTAATTCTATTGTGTGGGAAGTTTTAGGATACGTATTCCTAGTTTCCTGCCTGAGAGATTCTGATTTGAATGGACCAGGTAGAGTCCCAGGCATTTTTTATTTAATTCTTCACTTGACTCTAATGTACAGTTAAAATTTATGATTCGCCAGTTTAGAGAACCAACTTTCCTGAAAGAAACCAAGCAGCCGAAAGGCTTTCAGGGAGAAACGGACTCACAAGAAAGAAGGGAGGGCTGAGAAGCTAGATCACTGTGAGAGCAGGAAGACCTATGGGAGATCCACACCTGAAGTCAGAGGTCTGAGGTGAGAAAAGGCAAGATTACAGTGGGTCAAGTTAAGGAGTCTGAGCTTTATTTTGATTGCAGTGGAAGTCATTGGAGCAGTGTCTTGAGTAATCAGATATGATTCACACACTTAAAAATATCTTATCTATAAGGAGAAGTTAAAAGATAAAAAGCTATGTGGGAGGGAAACCAAGGGGGAGGAGAGTATCTTGAACTGGAGTGGGGAAGGGAAGACTTTGAAACAAATTGGATTCCAGATATATGCTGGACCCAGAACCATCATAGTGTGGTAGTGAAAGGGAAAAATTGGGAATTAAGACTGACTTTTAGATTCTGGGTCTGGCCACAGGGTCGATGGAAATGCCATGGATACAGATAGAAGAAATCGGCTGAGGAATGGTTTGGAGTGAGGGAAGTAAGCGTTTTCTTTTGGGCACATGATGTCAGCAATTCCTAATAGACATCCAAGTAAACCAGTCAGGGGAGAAGTCAGGGGGCATATCTGGAACTCAGAGGAGAGGATAGAGTTGGAGATAAAAGTGAGAGGCTCATGAGGATATAGACGGCATTTGAAAACTGGAGTGTTTTCAGAAGGGAGCACTCAACTGTGTCAAATGAACCTGAGCCATTGACTGAAAGGAATTCAGATAATTGACCACAAGGCTTGGCCAGATGGTGACCTTCATAACAGCTGCTTAGGAGTCATTTGGAAGGAATGGGAGTTGAGAAAATAGAGAATATGGGTGTGGATGGCTCTGGATGAGTTTTTATGATAAAGGGGGCAAAGAAATTGGTCTCCAGCTGACAGGCATTGTGGAAGGTCTTTTTTCATTGAGTTTAAGATGGGGAATGAATGAATGAATGAATGAGTGAGTGAATGAACAAACCAACTGTTGAAGTCTTAGGTGAAGCCCAAAGCTCACTGCTTGGTGTTGTGTGTACTGTACAAACAGTCCGCTGGCCCTGTGGGCTCCTCATAAAGAATTGCTTGGCATTGGCTTATCAAAGGCACAGTTCATTTATCAAATGCCCTCATGCAAAACAACCATAAATTTTCCTTTCAGGATTGGGGATATTTCCAGGTGTTTCCTGGATGATCCAGGTGGATCTGTGTGAGTACTTCCCAGGGAGGCCTGGTACTTTCCTTGCCTAGCAGGCTGGGTCCTGAGAAACCCTATTGTAGCTGTCAGGCCTAGCGATCCTGTTTCGGGTCTCCCGAACTAGCTTTTAAGAGAAAACCCAGACTTGATGTCATGTCAGTTTTCTTTCCAACAGTTTACCTTATATTTTCCTCATCATTTTCTTTCCTTTTTTACTAAAAAAACAAAAAAGGAAAAGAAAAATAACTCAGGAAAGAAACCAATGCAAATTTTAAAAAAAATTATTTCCTGAATTAGCCCAAAGCAAACAACATCCAATATTTTGGTGTGGTTCTGAGCACTCCGCCCCCTGTGCCTGCTGGGATAATTCCTCTGAAGGCTGCCTCATCAATTGAGGCTGCCTCTGGTGAAGCCTTCACAGTCCTGAAATAAGGAATAACAGTTACAGGCATTTAAAAAGCAATATATTTTTGCTTCATTTTTTTTTGCTTCCTTTTTGCAGTTCAATTCTGATTTCAAAGCACTGTAATCAGAGAATATGCTTCTATGATTGCAATATTCTTAAATTTATTGAGGCTAGTTTTGTGACCACACAACGCAATATACAGATCCTGTATCATAGGACTGCACACTCGAAACCTATGTAATTGTATTGAGCAATATTAGCCCAACAAATTTAAATAAATAAATTTAAATAAGTGAATAAATGAATAGTAATACTTTCCCTGCAAGTTGGAAATTGATTTATGACTTGGGGGATCTTCCGATTTCATCTAATAAATGGTTTCTTCAATTGAGTTCTTTTGCCAATCTGAGAAAAGCCCCCTGAAGACTAGCAGGTTTTGGAACTTACTGGCCAGTTTATTGATTTTGCTAGAAAAGAAACTTTTGACGTTTAACAAACTTTAACTATGTGCATAAAGAAAATCCAGTGTCATTTTAATCTAGATAATTACTACAGGAAACCATTTTCAAGCAGTTTGAATTTCTTATAACCTGAATCATGTTTCTAAGGAATTTGAAAAATCTATGATAGAGGATATAGAGTGTAGTCTCTCATTGTTAGAAAGCAATAGATGATTGAGAGATTGATAGGTAGATAGATAGTTAGATGATAGAGTATTGAGAGAAAACATCCCACCTTTGGATCTATGATTCTGACATGAGAAATAAAATGAACTTTGTCTCAAAGTTTTCTTCCTCCCCTTCTGCACTTTTCCCACCATCAACAAACCACTTTCTTTGAAGGTCCATCTTTCTTGGATGTTATTACACCTCATGGCTGCAAATGAATGAGCAAGCAACATGTTCCCTTCTACAGGGTTAAATATATCAGGAAGCATTGAGATGTGGTTAGATTTGACTCCTCAGATCTGGACTAAAACATCACCTCTGAAAGACTTCCTTGGTTAATTTTGAGCAATTTCACTCATTTCATTAGTACACGAATCCCATGATCCTTTAGGTTAGAAAGATAATTCATCCAACGAACATTTATTGAGCATTTACAATGCCCAATAAGAACTGAAATAGGCCTTCAGTATTCAGAAATGGACACAATATTTCACCGTTAAAAATAATTCTCAACCTAGATTCTAGAATGATAGAGAGAAAATAAAATAAAAATAAATAAATGTCTAACTCTTCTGCTTTCCTCTTATTAGTCTCATGATGTAGAAATAAATTTGCTTTTGGTAGGTTCACTGATAATAAAAACAGAGGACTTTTCTTTTTTTACTTTAGTCTATTAGACCGTTCTCAACCTTCTGGCCCTTTAAATACAGTTCCTCATGTTGTGACCCAACCTTAAAATTATTTTCGTTGCTACTTCATAACTGTAATGTTGCTACTGTTATGAATCGTAACGTAAATATCTAATATGCAGGACAGTCTTAGGCGGACCCTGTGAAAGGGTCGTTCGACCACCAAAGGGACGCGACCCACAGGTTGAGAACCGTTGGTCTAGAGGTTTCCTCCATGATATCATATCCACATCATGTTTCTTAATTGGCTTGGCTCTTTTGAATCAATGATGTGAAATCACAAGGTCCACTGACCTCTCAGGCATGTGCCAAGCAGCATGTCCCAAATCCAGAGTCATTCTTTATTTATGGATGGAATGAATTTGATGTGGAATCTCTGGCTCTGTTGGGCTGTATGTGCCAAGGAAGGCCAAGGATTGATCTTTGGTTCTTGGGCAAGGTCCTATCAAAGATAATATCCAAATGTCCTCTGATGACTATTATCACAGAGAACCAAAATATTTCAACATCCAAAAGTCAGTCATGTTCTTTGGAATTCTCCATTTCTACGTTCATTACCTGGGTTAATTCTTACGGAGTCAGGACTTCAATCTTCATGCTCCTGTTGAACATTTTAGGGCTCTATTTTTAGTCCCATTCCCAACCCATCACATAGGTCTGATATTAGGATATATGCTCTCAGCAATGCCTCTCAGATATTCTTCAAGCATTTAAAATAAACAAATCTGAAGAAGTAGCTTTCCTGGCATCTGGAAGCAGGTGGAAATGGGTTAGAATTCAATATTAGGAGCCCCTGTTTTGTTGATTTAATTAGTACAGGGTGAGGCTGGATATCTGTTTCTTTACATTTCCTAGCCGATTCTAACATAGTGGCTATTTAAATATCCCAAAGTATAGCCTATATCCCCACATCAATTATTATTATTGTTGTTGTTGTTGTTGTTGTGGAACCCAAGCACCAGTGTGTTTTGTTTTTTTTTATCCCAAGGGATTCCTGTCAAAATGGAGAATCAGTGCCCTAGCCCTGCTGACTATTGGCTGTGTAATATGGTGAACAGTTTAACTTGACCAACTCTTAGTTCACTAATCTGTAAATTGGGGATCATTATCTTGTCTGTTTTAGAGAGTGTTATAAGGATTATATGAGATGATTTATGGAAAGTACTTCACAGTGTTTAGCACATCATAAATGCTCAATAAATACAAATATCGTCCTCTGAGTCAACTCAGGCTGTCATAACAAAATACCACAAACCGGATGGCTTAAACAACTGACATTTATTTGGGAAGTCCAAGATCAGAGTTAGGTTCAGGTGAGGATTCTCTTCCTGACATTTGGAATGGTGCCTTCTTGCTGTGTCCTCACATGGTGGAAATCTCTCTCTCCCTCTTCCCATAAGGCCACAGTCCCACAGAATTGAGACCCAACCTTTATGAGCTCATTTATCCTTAACTACCTCCTAAAGACCCTATCTTGAGATAGAGTCAAATTGGGGATTAGGGCTTTAACATATGAATTTGGGGGAGACACAGTTCAGGCCATAGCAATCATCGCCATGATTATCCAATTCCAAAACTCTGCTGCTGGGGTGACTAACTCCCCGGGTTTGCCCAGGATGTTCCTGGGTTCAGCTGTTAAAGCCCTGCATCCCTATATACCTCGATTGCAGGCTGCACATTAGGATATTGAAAACAGGCAAGGTTAACTTTCCAAAGTTAACCCATCCAACCAAATAATCAAGCTAGAATCCTTAGCCATATTGGTGTCATCCCTCACATCTACTTTTTTGCATTTGCTCAATCACCAAATCCAAAAAAATTCTAACTTTAAAAAATATATCTTAGTTGTGCCTCCAAATCTCATTTGTGTTGCTAGCTCCACTGGTTATGCCCTCATTGTCTCTCATCTAGCGCATCACAGAACCCTCCATAATAGTGACTCTTTGCTATAAACCTATCATGAGTGTGTGTCAGAATCCCCTGAGGAATTGTTGAAACACCAATTGCTGTCTCTCTGTTTCTTCCTGTTTTCTGATCCCGTAGGTTTGGGGTAGGGGCAGAGAATTTGCATTTCCAGCCTGTGATGCTGACTCTTTTGGTTCCACAACTTTTGAATGTGTAACTGCACATCCAGAGTCACTGGGGAGATGGAGCCCACTGGAGATTCCAGAAGCATGTGGGTCATGCAGCAGCAACACATTCCCCTCCGGGCCTTTTGTGGATGCAGAATTCCATGTCAGCATGAAAGACCTGGCACCAGATTCGCTTATTGTTAAGTGACCTGCTCAGCTGTGAACTCTCTCTTTATCCCATCCCCGTTCCTGTTCACAATAGTCACTCCCTGATTCAAAATGCTGAGTCAGTCACTCTCAACAGATGATTTAGGCGGGGACATCACTAACTTGTGATTTGGACTGCATTATCATTCATCCTGTTCAAGTCCTCTCAGCATGTTCCAGACTCCTCACCAGTCCAAGGTAGAGTGAATGTTTCCAAACACTGGAAAATCCTTCTGAATTCTTCACCTGGCCTAGATACATTTTTTAGTGTATTCATTCAACCTGGATCAATTCTGGATTCCATTCATTCATTCATTCACTCACTCATTCATTCAGTAAGTATTTATGGTGCCTGCTGAGTGTCAGCACCAGACATACAGTAATGAGGACATTCAGATATCTTTTAATTCCTATGAGTTTTAGAGTCCAGGGATGTTCCTTGATGTCTGAAACTTGAACAAAAACTCAACTGCCCTGATCCTGGCAAATGGGAAGCAAAGCATTTTTCTCCTCTGCTCTTGGGCCTCAGCATGAACAATGTGACCAACTCCTGCCATGTTGTTAAGATAGGGACACATACACTCTCACATGCACACAACTTTCATTATGTCACATGTTGCTCATAACCCCTTCAGTAAAGCCTCCTTCAGCACATTGTATTAATTACTGTTGCTGCTCAACTAATTGCTCCAA
>NW_006284336.1:2666062-2697502 GCF_000327345.1 Myotis davidii | reverse complement strand
GTGAATGGCTGAGTGGGGTCCCACAAAGATGGGGTTGAAGAAAATGGAGATTTCAAGTGATCATAGAATTTGACAGAGGTCTCAGATTGTCAAAAGACTATGAGAGGACTAGATGGGGAAAAGTGAGCCAAGCTTTAGTGAGACATATTTTTAGCCATCCTAGGCTAGAAACTTGGAACTTCTGATAATAGGTCGAAGTAGTAAGATGTGAGACAAAGTAAATATAACATTAATACTAAAAGTGCATTCAATTTATTGAGAATCTTTTATGGGGTCATGGCTTGTTCTAGCATATAGATAGATAGATAGATAGATAGATAGATAGATAGATAGATATAGATAGATATAGATATACACAGATATATCATGTGTCTTAACTGGCACCATGCCAGTAAGTATTAATTAGTCTCCCCATGTTAAAGATAAGCAAGCCAAGTCTCAGAGAGGTTGAGAAACGTTCTCATAATTAAACAATAAGTGGTAAAGTTGGGATTGTACTCAATTCTATCTGATGCCAAAATTCAAGCTTTTTCCAGCACACCATTGAGCCATAGGATGTTCTGGAGACAATGGAATTATTTGATACATTGAGCTTTAATAGGAATTCCTAATTATAATTTCTGTCAGAGACTTACTTTCTGTTTGAATATTTCGGGAATAGGAAGCTCCCTTTGCAAGGCAGCCCCATTTAAGGCAATGAAGGAAGTATTTCTATTTATTTATTATTATTTTAATGCTTATTAGTGATTATTGGTTGTTTTTCTATATTTTTATTGATTTCAGAGAGGAAGGGAGAGGGAGAGACAGAAACATCAATGATGAGAGAGAATCATCGATCAGCTGCCTCCCACAACCTGGGCATGTTCCCTTGACCAGAATTGAACCCAGGACCCTTTAGTCTGCATGCTGACACTCTCTCTATCCATTGAGCTAAACCTGCCAGGGCAGGAAATATTTTAAAGCACTTCCTCATTTTAATCAATATGTACACAATTTCCTTCTAACTTCTTTTGATCTGCAGTGCTCATCAGACATGTCTATGGGACTTTACAAAGACTGCAGTCATGCATATGTTTAAGAGTCCACATACCTGTTCTGTGAAAAATGGTTCTGAAGGAGTCCTGAAGCATATTCCTACTTAAGAATTTCTTTATATCAGTGCGCTGGCAGACTGTGACCTGCAGGCCAAATCTGGTTTCTTGTTTTCTTTTTGCTCTTTTGTTTTTCTAATCTGTTTTTGTACATAAAGTTTTATTGGCCCATTGCCATGCCTACTCATTTATGTAATGTCTATGGCTGCTTTCAAGCTATACTAGGCAGAGTTGAGCAGTCTTGACAGGCACTGTCTAGCCCACAAAAACAAAATATTTACTATTTGGCCCTTTACAGAACAAGCTTGCTGCTCTCTGTTCTGAAACATTAAAATCACTTGGAAAAATTATCTAAGAAGTCAATGAGGTGGGGGAAGAGAGCTTTCCATGCATTTGGAGTAGCACATGAGAGATTCTAAATCAGAAAAGAGCTTCACTTAGTGATGGGACTGAGAGGTGTTTAGTGGCACTGGAGCAAAGAGAACATGGGGAGGAAGACAGGAGAGGTGTTCAGTCAACATTAACATGGATTTGGTGAGCTTTGGAAAATATCAGGACTGTATTTAATTTATTAAAAACAAATGAAGGGTTTAAAGTAAATGAAGCAACATGAACAGACTCATGTTTTAAAAGGCTCCCACCAGCTGCATGCTCTAGGAAGAAGAGATCAGAGAGGGGAAGGAAAGGACACAGGATGACCAGTGGAGACCTCCATAACTTAGTTGAATAGCAATGCTGATTTGGACTAGGCTGTCCCAAGCCATATATACTGTCAAGATGTTCAATTGGACTCGATGGAAAGAATGGTGAACAATGAACTCTCGGCAGCAAGGAAAATCCTCACAGAAGATGGTGGAATTGAGAAAAGCCTTAAATGGTGGCTGGAATTGGATACCCAAGAAAAATCAAGTGGTTTTTTTCTCTCTTGCCACATTCTAATTTAGAAAGTGATCTAAAAAAAATAACAACAGCATAGCAAGTATGCAATAATTCTCTATAAAAATTCTGATTTGTATTTTCTTTTCTTGGCAAAATAGTCAACATCATATCAGAGCTTCACTCACACACGGTTCAGCCTTCTCTCTCCAGGCCATTGAATTTGCTCCAGGAATCTGCCATTTTGAGTGTTTCATATTAACCCATCTCCAATAATAATTACAAATGGAATGTTTGCTTTGCTTGATAACATTTAGAGTTCCTTTGGTTGGCTAATATTTGTTATTCTTTCTTTAAAACCTATTATTAGGAAATGCTTGCAATGGTGAACTTTTGAGTGTTTTGTTTTATTCAAAAGGGTGTCATGCTTCATACGATGGACCACGGGTGGATGCATATGAGCGATGTGAATACACACACCTCATGATAGGAAAAGAGACCTTAATTCTGACGAAATCAATAGAATTACTAGTCTATAGTCAGTGCCATCAACTTGATTCAAATAAATTATGTGAATACAATCACTGACCCTTCAGGGAGTTAGCTCTTTGTATTGGAATATGGGCATATTCAAGATCAAAGAAGGGTTGAGTCTATCAGTGACATTTACTCTGCTGCTCTCTCCTCTTCAACATTGTCTAGGATAAGCAACACCACTTTTAGTGGTTTGATCATCTATTTTAAGTGGATTGCCAAGTAGAATACATTAATGCCTTATGGAAAGGAAATATAGTCAGTGACATCATCCAAGCCCCATGAGTGATGCATTTCAAGATGGATGAGAGATATCCTACAGAATGCTTTACTGATGCTCTACATCAATAAAGTTTGGAAAAAGTCAGTATTGATGGCACAGCACCCAACGGGTATTCTTTGTAGAGAAGAAGAGAAATGAAAGAGCTGGGACAGTAGGTGAGGCTGTTTCATGGATGCTACCGACATGGCTGGGCTCCGGGGGGCTCCCTGTTGAACATGTCCTGCTTTGGAATGGGTGGAGGCTTCTCAGAACCCCTCTTGGCAGTCATGGTGAGAAAGGAAAGGAAGGTTGAGGAAGGCCACGTTGGAAGGTACTCATTCCGTGTGAGAGATGGTGACTGGAAATAGCTTTTGTCCTGGCCAAAGGACGTACCAAAAGACATTGGGCGAATGTCATAGTTTTGGCCAGGAAACATCTGGCTTACTCAGGAAACGGATGACATTTGAACATAGGCACATCTGTGATGATAGTAGAGTGGGATCCAAGAATGTGAAGACATTTCAACTTTTGGGAGGGGAGATATAATTGAAAAAATAAGAAAAGAAAAATATCTAATAATCTGTGTTCTTTCCACCCCCCACCCCTACTTTTTAGCAAACAGTCTTATTTTTTTAATTTTACTTGGACAGGGTTTGCATCAGGTATATTATAAATATCAAGATAGAAGGCTCAAGAGAATACATTTCCAGGGAAAGGCCAAAGAAGGAAGCCAAGCAAAGTCTTCTGGAAAAGATATTTCAAACTTAGTTTTTCTGCAAAACTATTATCAGGGCCCACTTGGGAGATGGCAGATTAGATGCCTAATTAACATATGGCCCTGTGGTCATTCTTGATGGCTACTCTCCAGTAGGAAAGAAAACATCTTCAAAATATTTTAAAGAAATCCGAGTCAGATAAGAGACTTTAAAAGCGGATTAAACAATTCAAAGTCAGAGAGGCAAAATGGAGATTAGTGACGAGGCGCTTTGGATGCTCACAAATACATAGGAAGCAACGAGATATCAGGAAGGCATCGGCAGCAATTTAATAAATCAGGAGCCAGAAGCCCCCATCTGGGAAGGTTTGCATCTCCCAATAATCTGATTCATTCCAGACTGCACTTCCCCCTGTTTCCTGGCCCCTCAAAAAACCTTTATTATTTCTCATGCATTAATTTGGGGGGGGCGGGCAAAAGGTAGGGTGGAGAAGAAATAAAATGAAGAAGGAATCCAAGAAGATGATGCAGAGAATGTTTTAAATGTGCAGAAATAGGAATATCTTGGTAGCTTATATCTTTACGAAAGTTTCAAATGAAAATTTTGCCCAAGTGTGGGGACAAAATGTCAACCATTAGGTGGAAACAACCCCAACCACCAGAGATGCCATGGGAGTAAAAAGCATGAGAGTGAAATTGACCCAGAGGAGACTTTACGATCAGAATAGAGAAGGCAAGAGTTGAGACAGCAGCATTTCCCACTCTGAACTCAGAGAAAGGACCCAGTGAGGACAGGTTTCAGTGCATTCTTAGAAGTTAGAGTGTTGCTGGGTCAGCATCTCCAAGAGTTGGGCTGGGGTTTTTTGAGGTGATGGAGGGTGTCTCAAGTGAAAGTGAAATTCAGCCAGGACATAGAACTCCCTTTAAAAAATCTTTCTTAATTGCTGGGTCAGCATCTCCAAGAGTTGGGCTGGGTTTTTGGAGGTGATGGAGGGTGTCTTAAGTGAAAGTGAAATTCAGCCAGGACGTAGAACTCCCTTTAAAAAATCTTTATTATTGAAAGTATTACATATGTCCCCTTTTTCCCCCATTGACCCCCTCTAGCCTGCCCCGGCCCTTCTCACCAGGCCTTCACCACCCTATTGTCTGTGTCCATGGGTTATGCATATATGCATACAAGTTCTTTGGCTCCCTTTCAAAGCATGAACTCCTAGAGAACAGGACCTCTGTTTCTCATCTAAAGCCTCACAATTCCAGGACTTAATTCAGTGCTCAGTAAATACTTGTTGCCTGAGTATCTATCTCTTGTAGAGGCCTGCACACAGCTCAGGAAATACTGTTATACAGACATGGGTGGAATGAACACTAAGGGGCATAGCCTTAACTTGTTGTTACCTTTTCTTAGCCTTCACTTCTCTTCCATAAAATGGAAATAACATACCTACTTGCTAAGACTTTTGTGAGAAGTAAGACCATGGTGAGAGCTAAGGTGGGTGAAATAGCAATAATTCTTAACCTCTTTTTTGCTCCCTCAGTTCAGGGTCTGCTGAAAGGTGAAGGGTCTTCTGATGTAGCATCAGCTTGATCCATGTGGGAAAAGCCAAGCGTGAGGCATTGGGTGAGGTCCAAATCGTCCACAGTCAAATCCGTCTGTTCCTCTTCATTGAGGCTGCATCCTGTGGGTTAGGTGGCCTGGGGCCTGGGGAGGATGCTTGAGGGGATAGGTGCCAAAGAGGCCAATAATTCTGTCAGAGAGTTGAGGACATACAATGGGACCTGAGGGCATCGAGCCAACATCAGACCTCCCTCCAAACAAGGGCAGCCACTCTGTCTATCACCAGCCAGGTTGTCCTGCTCCTTCTTCCTCATCAAACCCTGGAGTCGTCCCATTTTTTATTTGTTTGTTTGTGAATTAGACACCTGGTTAAGGCAGCATTCTGTGAAGGGCTTGCTTTGACCTGGCCTGTCTGGGCATTAAAATCTTAGCCAGACCAACCAGTTGGCATGCACCCACTCTGGGCTGTTTGGGAGTTAGGGTAGCATAATAGTTAGCCACTCAGGGTTTGGACTCAGGCTCACTGGGTCAACATTTTCACTCTTCCACTGCTAGTTGGAGCATCTAGACATGTCCGGGCATGACCAGCTTCAAGGAGCCAGTGATGGGACGTATTTTTATTATCAACTATAGTCCAGTTCCCCCTTCGCTCTCCTTCCTCTGAAGGAGGCTTTCACACTGGGTTTGAATCCTGGCTCTTGCATTTACTTACTAGGTGACCTAGGGGAAAATTTTTCTCAAAGGGAGCAATATTACCCACTGGAGGATTAAACAAGGTATAGTTTACCCCTAGCAGTGTTTCTGTTGCATGGTGAACTTTCAATAAATGCTAGCTATTATCATTGTTTCTTGGCTGAGAGTATCTCCCCCTAGATGTACACGTGGCTTCATGACTTCTTTCAGGACTTTGTTCAGAAGCTACTATTTTGAGTGAAGTATTCCATTATCCCTATGAAACCCTGAATTTCACCCCTGCCCAGTGCTACTCCATTCTTTCCTCTGCCTTATTTGTATCTATGTGCTTTTCACAATCTCAGACTAATTTACCTATCATCTACGTATTATCTATCTATCCATCCATCCATTGATCTATCCATCCACCAACCCACCCACTCACTCATCCATCCTTCCACCCATCCTTCCTAATGCCTATCCATTATCCATCCATCATCCATCCTCTGGCTAGCTACCAGTATATTATCTTGTTTGCCTTTTTCTTCTAGAATATAAGTTTAAATAGGGCAGACATTTTCATACGGGGTTTTTTTCCTCACTGTTATATCCACAGCACCTAGAACAGAGCCTAGCACTTCCTATTCAATAAATATAGAATGGTTTCATGAGTATTATTATTGTTGTTGCTATTAGTATTTAGGTTGGAGCTTTGTGATAGTAGTATAATACTTAGTTCAGAGCCATTAAACTCATTTACTAACCTGAGAGCTAGATAAAATAATTTCCACCTATTAAAATCCATATTATTAGGATAATTATATAGGTTTTTCTTTCTGCATTGGGATTAGTAGGATAGTTAACTCAGTGATGTACCATCAGACTCATCAGATCTGAAGAACACAGGCAATCATCCATTCACTTGCTAGGAGCATTGCTTTGTTGGGAATTGCCCTTGGCTAATGAGAGTTGCCTTGTCCAAAGTCATAACTCCTTCCTAAAGGCAGCTCACATCTGGTAACTTGTAGATGCAGTGGCATGAAGGGCGGACACACTTCTCCTAATTCAGGACAACTCTAAAGAGCAAGCTCAGATTCCTGAGGGGTTGGCTGAAACCTCAGTTACTATTGCATCTCACCCCAACTTCTCCTTCTCCCTGCTTCTTTCACTCCCATGAATGTATTGATTCTGAGAGCTTCCTCTTAATACAGTTTCTGCATATAAATCTCCATCTCAGAATCTATGTTCCACTATCATTTTATTACTATTTGTCAAAACTTTTATTCTTTGCATGTGCACATGCCCAACTTTCACATTACATACAGGCTCCAAGATATGATTTCTCAAAGGCAATGCTTCTTTCCAATGTGACGCATATGACGCTTCACCACTTGAAATTAGCTTATTTTGCTCATGTAACAAATAAATGCGGAGTATCTGCTATGTTCCCAGTGCTGTGCTAGACTTGCTAAGTGGAGAAGTTAAATCTATCTCTAGGTTCTCCACCATGGTTGCATGGTTTGCTGTGATTGAAAGGGTTACATTCTATTCCCTTTCCCAGGTTGGGAAGAATCCCTATGAGCCAAGTTACGAAGGATATTTCCATTAAGCATAATTATCTATTCTATACTGCTTTCTGTATACCCTGCCTCAGATCAGCATTCTTTACTGCTTTCTGTATACCCTGCCTCAGATCAGCTCAGGAGTATGATTCTGTCAAAATATATACATATATCATCCAACTGAAAAAATAAGTTGGGTTATTCTATGAATCTTCTTCTTAGTGTGTCTAATGTGTCTTAGAGATGTTCATTCATTCTGGGCTCTCCATTCTTTTTTTTAAGACTCAGTAGTGCGGCTGCATGTTTTTTGTTTTGGTTTTGGTTTTGCATGGTTTTCTTTAATTCATCAACTCAGTCACTCAACAAATATTTATCAAGTGCTTCCAAAACCCGCACACCTTTTTAGCTCTGAATAAGACCAGTGATGTCCTACCTTCAAGGAAATAAGATTCTAGAGGGGAAATCAGAAAGTAAACAAGAATGCAAGCAGAGGGATCTTTTCAGAGAGAAGGAAATGTGAAGAAATGGACTAAGATCATAGATAGTGAGGATGAAACACACACACACACACACACACACACACACACACACAATCAAACTGGCTGGTCAGAGAAGGTCTCTCTCAGAAGGTGACCTTAAAGCTGAGTCCAAAGAGGTGGAACAAGCCAGACACAGGAAAATCACGGCCTAGGCATTCCAAGCAGAACTACAGCATGTGTCAGTGATATGAGACAGCAGTAACTGTGGCTTCTTCAAGGACCAAATGAAAGCCAGCCTGCTTGAGCTCAGACAGTGTACATGTGTTTGTTGAGGGGTTGGGTCTAAAATACAGCCTAGCCTCTGACAGAAACATCTCATGGGATTTCCTATCTATGACAAATACAATCTGAAATTCATTATTCATCAAAAAATTTATTAAGCATTTACTATGTGTGAAAGATAAGAGGGTAAGCAAAGCTAACATAACATCTGCCCTCATTGGGTTTATGGCCAACAAAGAGACAGAAACTTTCAAAAGAAATAATTGAACTAGCACAACATGTATTTGATAACCTAATGCTGTTTGGAGCGTTACATTTGCAGATGGTAAAGTCTAACCCGTTAGCAATACTCTCTTTCCCACTAAGGCAGTGAATCATCATATTCCATAAAAATAAATAATGTCATCCACAGGAGCCCATTGGTCTTTGAATTAATTTTAACCACACACGTAATTCTCATTAATCACTGTAACACATCATTTGCTAGATGCTGTCTCTGGAAGTTCTCATTCATACCGTGGTACAGTCCTACATAAAATGTTCTCCTTCCCTACTTCCTTGAGTACTAGAAACATGGCTTCTCTGAAGGTGTCAGTGATCACTTGGTGTTCAGGAATTCTCATTTAACTCAGCAGGTGCCTCGGCTCAGTCCAATGCAAAAGGTTTTATTTCAATTCCTATTTTAACATTTGTTCTTTTTTATGTTATGACCATTGAAAAGGGTTTAGCAATCTATCTCCTATTTGCCCTCCATTCCATTACTAATATTGTCCTTTAGGGACTTCCTCACTTGGAATACCATCATGTCCCCTGGTGTTCCCACCTGCCCAAGAAGTAATGGATAAGCTTATTTGGCAAATGACAGATAGGTTGGAAAAAGTGGGGCTTCAGGCTCAGGCTTTTCTGAGTTTGTAATCTCTTGTGTGGACTAGGTATGTGGCCTTGGGCAAAGTACAAATGTTATCTGGGCCTTCTTTCCTGATTTGCAAAATGGGCCTTAAGGCCAGGTTAGTTGATTGAGGCATTTGCTTCAAGTGAAAAATTTAAGGGGGCACCAAATAACTCGTTAAAAGGGTTTTTAAAAAATAGTGTAATGCATATTTAATAAAATTTTTAATTAATGAAAACAATCCACAATGAAAAAATTGGAATTTTAAATAAAGCTAGAATCTGACAGGATGAGAATGAGGATAAGGTGAGAGAGTCTGAGTTGTACAAATATTGGGTGCCCCCTTAAATTTTGCACCTGGAGCATGTACCTCATTTACTCACATTAGCCCTGGTTCTAATCTGCCTAATAACATTTCATAATAAATCTGTTGTAAAAATACATTTTATAATTGAGGTAAGGAATATTACACAGTGGCTTATAGCTACTTACGATATTTCTCTTCCCCACTTCCCATCTTTGACATCCTAATCTGCCTCCCCAGATGATGCAAGATGGACCAAAGTGAGCCTTCTACTCATTGAGCGCTACCTACAACTCATCAACTCTCCTAAGCCCTAGAACAATGGTCTAGCCAACTGTGAGATGCTTCTAAGTGCTTTCTTTCATATGGATCTCCCTCCTTCTCTCTCAATACAGTGTTGGCAGCATATTTATTTACTCTCTGCAACAAAACCACTGCAGCCCTAGGCTGGGACACTCTCTGGCTCCCATGACACTTCCCCAGACATCATCTAGATCTATGACTTGAAACTTTCCATCAGCCTCCCTCCCTTGCCCAAACCGAGACATCATGCACACTCATCACCTCAAATCTTGTGCCAAGTTCTTGCTTTATGCATGCAATTTCAGATCCATGGCCATTTGGGCAAGAGGCCTAATATGAACTCCTAAGTATCTTCTTGGCACCGATTCCCTACCTAGTGCTATGGCCAAAATCCTCCTCGCCCACAGGATTCTCTGTACTCACTAGTGCAGAAAATGAAGGTTTTCTCCGTTTCCAATTATCTACTTATGCTCCTTCATAGTCACACAATATTCCCAAACCCACGGAATCCTTCCTACAGCCTCTAACCATAGCTCCTGACCTACTGACATGAGATGACCTAAATTTGGGGGTTCAAGAGTCTGACCAAACCTGTGGCTTGGACAGATGGGAGCACCAAGCCAGCATGATGGTATTTCATGAAAGATGTCACTAAAGAACAATGTCAGTAATGGAATTGGGAAGAAATAGAGGAAAGGTGTATTGCTAAACCCTTTGCTCAAAAGTCACTAATGCAATGGCAGAGAATACTAAAAATGGGAATTAAAAGAAGATCTTATGGACTGGACAGATGGCTGAAGAGCTTACTGAGATAAATGAGAATTTTTGAATACCAAGTGGTTATTGAAATCTTAAGAGAAGCCATTGTAGAATAGACTCAGGGAAGTGGGAAAGGTAAACATCTTACATAGGACCCTACCATAGTATAAATGGGTGTCTCCAGAGACAGAATATGATAAATGATTTATAAGGGTGATTAATGGGAATTAATTATTTGGTTAAAATCCTCCCTCCCCCATGAGTTCTTATAACGTCCTCAAATCCACTTTGAGCAGCTTGGCTTAGGTAGTCTGGGTATGTGGAAGGATTGGACAAGACCATCTCTCCAGAGAAAATGACCTGGGAATTGTGTGTGTGTGTGTGTGTGCGTGTGTGTGTGTGGCAAGAAACATATGCTTTGTCAAGGACTGTGCCAATGAAAAGAAAACCTATATTCTCACTCTAACAGACTTGACCCCAAGGCATTCTTGGACATCATTGAAAGTTAACTATGATAGGAATTCAAGGACTAGGGTTATATTGAAGTGCTAAGGGTTTGGTTCTCAAGTCAGACAGGTTGAGTTTGAATCTCAGTGCCACTGTGAACTCTTGACTTTGTAGAAATTATGGGAATAAGAATGGTAATACCAACCTCAAAGGGTTATGAGGATCAAATGAGAAAATCTATTCGCACATAAAGAACTAGCCCCCTGCAAAAGCCAGTAAATGTTAGGGTAATAGTTCTTCAGATTAATTCAGTTGTTTTGAGTATGCTACTACATCTTCCTAATAAGCCCATCTAACCATGTTAATCTCATCTTATAATGCTCAAGAGTCTGTACCAAATTCCTGGTGGTTTAACCTAGCAGAGATTTATTTATTGCTCATACAAAGTCCACTGTGGGTCCTGGCAACTCTCTAGAATAACTTTTCTCCATGTGGTTACTCAGTGATCATGGCTTTGCCCTCTCAACTGGAGGCTTTGTGAGTCTTCAGTAGAGAGAGGGGGGATTCAGGTCCACCTGTTGTTAATTTCAGGCTGGGAGTGACATCCATCACAAATGTCCATAGCCTTATTGGCCAGAGCTGGTAACAGGGCTGCCCCTAAATGCAAGAATGCAGAAAGAAGGAGGAATGGATAGGTTGAGAAGTAATCACCATTTTCTCTGGCACACTCTCCTTTACTTTTAGAATCAAAACAAAATCTCTGCAATACCATAACTTTTATCTTGCCATCTCCCTTCCTTCTTATCTCCCACCATTGTCCACCTTCTGTTTTGAAATAGTATTGCTAAATTTCGAGGCATTTCATGAACTACCACACATCTGCGCTTTTTCCATGATCATCCTAATTGGATGCTGTCTCTATTCGTCCACTTCACAACCTCCTATGACTCTGACGTCTCAGTCCCTTTGAGGGCTTTCTTTTAGGGATGATGAATTTTTGTGACAAATAGATAGAGGAGAGCCCATCACTTTCATGTAATCACTTCTCTGCTATTCCTCACTCCCACAGGTGGTGTCTGAGCCCAAAGTCTTTACCATCATTAGTTTTAAGCCATACTTCACAGTGACCTTAATAAAAATTTAAAGACCATATAACATACATTATCCCATAGCTGTGTTAATTAGTCTTCCATATGACATCATCTCTGCTCCTGGGATTTTTATGGCTGTCATATATCTCATGGGAACGACTTAGCCATTTTCTACTAGCTACTAGTAAAATTCTATTTAGTTTTCCAAGCATGAAAAAATATATATATATCCTCTAAAACATCACTATGTATCTATAATACCAAAATAATTATAGAACAATATTTAGAGAATATTATCTTTCAAACAAATATGTAAGCTTTAAATTATTATTTTTTTATTATTAAAACTGATGGAACCCATTTGAATCATGTTTCTTTATTTTAGAAGATTTTAATGTTTTGAAGACTTTCTAATATTTTCACCTAATAACGCCATCAGACATACATATAATATTGTCAACTTTTGCCTTTAACCCATCATGCCAGTCCTCTGAAAACATGTACCAGTCTTCCTGATGTTCACTTGGTATGTATATTTAGGAATATAGCTGAAATTTTCCGTTCTCTTTTAGCTTTTTGGCACTTTATGACCACAGCTTCACTCTTCAAACCCAAGTTAAATTGTCTTGAAAGGAAGGCAATACAATTGACCAGAGATATAGAATATTTTTTTAAAAAATCACTCAAGTTTTATTTGAGATAGTCTGAATGGTTTCATTAGAAATGTGTGCATTATACAACTATGGATTTAGTGTGTCCTATGTCCAAAGAGTAGGGTCATGAAAAATTAAAAGAGAAATCATATTTTTATCTAGTTCATATCAGTTTGATTTGTTTTTTGTTTTGTTTTGTGTTCATTGTAAGTTCCTCAAGGCAAAGACAGAGCCATCTCTACCCTGTTGGTGTGAACGTTCTTGTAGCACCTTGAGTATATTAAACATAATGATGTCCTGAGGGCAACAGATAATTTAACCAACAAAATAAATGTAGCCCTCCTACTTTCCACTGAAAATTTTAACATATGTTCCTCATCATCTCCAGAGGTGATACATGCAGAACCCATAATTATATTCAAAAGGGTTTTAAGGGATGTTTAGAAACCAGAGAATACCTTATATTGTCCTTAAGGTTCACATAAGCATCAGGGAGGATGGATCGGTGGTGTCTTTGTTTGAATCCCTACTAAGTTGCAGGTTCCTTGATGCAAAGAACCTAACAAATGACATGCATTTACCTTTCTACAGATATTATGGCATACTCCTCTGTGTCTAGCACTGTCCTGAGTCAATAAATGCTTAATTAACATTTCTATATCCTGCAATCCACTCAGAGGGGTTAGAGTTGTCCTTCTAGTGGTGGTGAAGTCCTAGACATGCAACAAGATGGCAAGTTGCTAGTTGCCTTGGGTGGGAACTGAAGCCATGCTTGTGAATCAGAAATCAGGCTAATGGATCCAACGTGAAATACCCCTCACATGCAGCAACCTGCTTTAATGCATCAGACTCCCCATCCATAAATATTATTCAGCCTCCATTTCTACAAAACCGACATTGGTCTCTGACCCAATGAAAAGGCGTGAGCAAGTGTTAAGGTGACCTCGTGTCTACATGACAACCCCGTCCTGTCTGAGTTTATAAGATTTATTAATAACATAATGTCCTTGTGGTAAGATAAAGAAGCATGCAGTAATTTTTTATGAAGGATTAGGTAGCCACTGAGCACCAACAACCAAAAAGTGGGCTTGTTAAATTTGGTTTTAAAGTTCTAAGGAAAACACATTTATATAGGCCACGTAACTATTGCCAGGGGTGAGATTCAGTGCACTTCCTGTTGATCCAGGGGGAAATCGCCCCGCAGTGGAAACAAGGCTCTAGAACTTGTTAATGAATTAAACCCTATTGATTGGTGGAAGGAAAGGTTTAGATTTGAAGACTAGCAGAGAAGCCCCAAAAGGTAGAAAGCCCACAATAATTAGTTTGAACAGTTTTTTGTTGTTTGCGTTTTAGGTACCAGATCAATAAAGCAACATTAATAATTAAAAACCAGGATAAATATACCAATTCCAGATTAGAGCTTTGAGCTTTAAATTGCTTTTGCCAAAGGCTTTTTTTTTTATAGACTCTAATCTTTCCAGATGTACTGAAGGCCTATAATGTGACTTCTTAAGCTATAGATTTGATGAAAAATATGAGGTTCTTCTCAATGAGGGCTGTTGAGAGGTCCCAGAGCAGGCCTCCTACGGGGCTGTATAGGTGTGTCTCATTTAAAAGAGCTGGGTCTGTCCTTTGTTCTCCTTCAGAATCAGCTTAGTGGCTCATAAAACAAGGGGTGGGAGTAGAGCCTTCTGTCCATCTGAGGCAGGCTGGGATTCTGCCATGAGGTCAAAGCTTGGATGGTGAAGAAGGAAAGATCTGATTAAGATTGTTTGGGAAAGTGCTACTGGAGCTCAAATTCTCTGAGATGTTGGGTGGACTTCAGAGATACAATGAAAAGGCAAATGCTACCAAGGACAATTTATGACCAGCCAGAAGGGATTTAGGAAGTGGTGCTTGATATTAGTGAAGTCTTATGACTTCCCCAAAAGCTGGGGGAATGAAGAAGTAGAGACCAAACATGCTCTTGTGAGTCTGTAGTCACAGGAAGATGGGCAATGATTTCAGTTCACCTAACAGCCACACCCCATGAGGGAAAGGGGACAGTAACTTCATCAAGTCAGGATGCTTGGGGACAGTCTCTGTCATGAAGAGCCAGTGCTGTCTGAATCCACATTTCCTGTGAAGCCTTCTGGATGGATTTCCTGAGGAGCTCTTCCCATCGGGAAGGAAGTTGACTATGTCCACATTGGTCTGGCCTCGGGCCAGGTACATCTCATACTTAAAAATAAAAGACACACCCACATCCACCACTACTTCATGTCCTTCCCATTCTTTCTGGCTCTCGTTTTGTTATTTAATTCACTCATTGTCCAGGTTTTTTTTTAATTTTTTTTTTTTCTATTAGCTACATACTGGTTGTTTATTACACTATTTCTCATGACCACTGCTATGTTCGCTTCTTAGTTACTCAATATCTTTAGTTTCCTCATTCTAGATTTTTATGTCCTTTAATTTAAGGGTTCCTAATTTGCTATGATTTCTGTACTCTTGGTTTTTCTATGTCTTCCATTAAACTTGATCACAGCTAGGAACATTGACGTGATTTTTTTAATATGGACTCATGGAATCTTCAAGTAAAAAATAATTTGGAGATTATGTACACCAGTGTTTTCTAAAGATTATTTCACACATGATATTCTGTCTCCAACATGATATTCATCTTGCAAAAAAATTTTTTTTTCTCTTGTCCTATCAGAAGTGATACACACTAATATCCTCCCTTGGGGAGTCTCAATGCTAAAGATTCTATGGCATGTTTCATTTAATTATTTTAGTTTAATTTAATGTTTCTCAAATTTACCTGACCAGCAAATTACCTGCTCTTTATTTTTTCTCTAATAACTGTTAGTATCCTGTAACAATATTTTGACAAGCAGTATGGGGGATGGTGATTCAACCTAATACCTCTGTTCAATAATATCATTCTCTCTTTAACATTCCTGGTAGATTATCAGTCATAACCATTTTGATGCCTCAAGTGATTCAGAGCTCACTACCATTTAAGGCAGGCTCATTCCATTGCTAAAAATAATTGCTAGACTATTTGTACCTTGCATCTTCTCATCAATATTGCCACCTTTGGTTTTGATTCTGCAGCTTACTGTAGATACACAATATTTCAAGTTAGTTCTTGTGTCCCTCTTCAGCCTTTAGTTCTTTCAACTTGTTCTCATTCATACCATGTACCATCCTCATCTTCCCTTTTCTTGATTAGACCCACTCTTTTTCCTGAGACCTATATATGAATATTTTTCTACACATTTTAGCCTGTCCAAATATTCCTGAAAATTTAAAAGGCAATCAGAGTTTCTTTCTTGCTCACCCCTATTTCTGAAATTCCCTACGTTTAAAAACAGGAATTTTCTCATTTCTGTCACACTTTCAGATCTTGAGAAATTAATTCGTTGAATTGATCTCTTCCTCTATCTGTCACACCCTCTAATTTTTCTTGCATAGAAATCCAAGCTGACCTTTCAAAAACATATATTTCAGACTGTTAGTTGGTGTATTTAATTATACCATCTTCTACCCTACATACCTCGTCTTAATAATTGGTTTGATAATACATCATATTTAATTTTCCTTCCAATCTTTATACAGTTTGCTGTTGGGAAAAATACCTTGTACTACCTCTTTTTACTGCATACCAGGGATCTACCTCATCCTTATAAAATCTTTCATTTAAGTATTCATTTCTGGGAGCCTTCGCATTCATTAACTGAGTCCTACTCCACCCACACATTCCTCCCTCTTTGCTCAGTCTCGTTTCTTGGTACCTGAGCCTGAGATTTTCAGTTCTGAAAGTGTCGCAGGTTACACCCTGGCTATGATAAGTATGTACTGGTTAATACTGAATACATATTAGCATGGGCCAGGAAGCACTGGGCTAAGTCTTTTACATATGCTGTCCTATTTTCTGATCATAACAACCCTGAAAAGAGAACATTATTTCCCCTGTTTTAAAGATAAGGAAATTGAGGATTATGAAGACTAGGTAAACCCATCTGTGGTCACTCTGTACATAAGGGCTAGAGTCAGGATTGATCCAATCTACTTCCATAGTGAAAAACTTGAACCTACATTATGCTTTAGTTGTTTTGAGCCTAATGGCAGTCTTCTATGTCTTGGGCTTTCATTTGGATGTTTAATTCCTATCTACCTTCCTCTCTCCCTCCCTTCCTTCTTTTCTTTCTTCCTTGATTCTTCCTCTCTTCTTCATCCCCTTTCCTCCCTTCTCTTTCTCTCTCACCTTTTTTTCTTGCTCTCTCTCCATCATCGATCTGTCATCTCCTTCCCCTCTTACTTTCATTATTACTTTTTAAAATTAAGATTCTTTTACTCAATTCTCATTTTTCCTTTCCTCCTCTCTAATGTACACATGAGCCTCTCCCACCATGGAGAACCCATGCTCTCTAGAATGAAGGGGATTCAGGAATGGACCTTGGAGACTCAGGTTCTTGTCTCAGCTATGCCAATTGACCCCAATCCTGGGTTCTTAACTCCTCCACTATCTTCCTAGGAGGAATTTGATGGACCGTGGCCATTTATTACATGCTACACACTGGGGCTATAGAAAAACTAAAACGTGACTGCTTATATTAAGCTGTACTATTAGCATAGTTCTTTGACAACCATTCTACATGCCTTTCCTCATTTTATTTATTCTTTTCAGGATCAATGCTACTAGATAAAGGGTTTCCTTTTCCTTAACTGAAAAAGAAAGCCATGGTCACAGAGGTTCCATGTCCGTGTTTAGCAGATGGGGGGGGGCTGGAACACTAACCCAGGCTCAGTGTTCCAAATCCCCATTTTGTGAGCCACTGAATCACTGTGAATTCCACAAAACTGGGGAATATCAACAGGTTTTTATGCAATTTAAAGGCTTCTGTGGTCAAATAAGTGTGAGACACTCGTGGCTAAATAAAATTTACTGACATCACTCTGGTAGTAAGTAGTAGTTCATGAGTCAAGAGAAGGAACATCTGACTCCACTCTGGATCTCTTCCTACACCATTAAAGTGCCTCCTTGGTGGTTTCCTGGAGGAAACTTGAAAATATATTTGAGCTTAAAAACATACCCCTATTTGAGACTGTGTAGGACCAAAGACCTTAATAAGAATGCATACTTATGCTAAATGACATTGCAAATGTAAATGTCATACATCCATATTTCTTGTAAGGATAATTCATAACTGAAAGGCGGGCACATGCTTCAGTGCTGACAACAGAAGAACAATTCTTTACAACCGATTGCCGCCTTTTTTCATAATTAACATGCTCCATATAGATTGAAAGGTCATTTCTTATCCTCTTCCTCCAACAGTCTTTAATATTTACCAAATAGTGTCGCATTGTTGGAAATGTCACAGGCTCCACAGCACAGGGGTGATTCCACACAGTGATTCATGATGACTTAGTTCATTAAGAAAATTACAACTCATTTATTTCAATGCTACGTTTCTTCTGTTCTCAAAGAATTCTCTTTGATTAAAAACGTGAATTATGTTGACTTGTTTCTGTGATGTAGGTGGCTTCCAATTAAAATAAAAAGATAATGTGTCTTTGCCTACAGTATGTAGTTCCTTTACAATGATGGTTACGAGTTTCGGTACAAAAATTGGGATGGCAAATGCATAGCAATTCAGAGCTGAATTCTTTCCTTTCTCTGGTCACTCACCCTCCATCAAATCTCTTTCTCAGATCTAAGATCTGGGAGCCATCATGGAAACCCACCTCTCTTTCTTCCCCACCACCAACCCATCACCAGCTGCTGCCTATTTTACCCTCCAAACTTCATTTAAACCTGTCATTCTCTCCACCTGCATGACAAGTACTCTAACCCAAGTCATGGTCGCCATCCAATAGTCTCCCAGCTAATCTCCCTTCTGTCGACCCCGTCCCTCCCCCGACTCTGCACAGTAGCCAGAAACATGCCTTACAAACAATCTGTAATAAAAAGACTAGATATATTTTCCCCATAGTGAACCAACATTCTTGTAAAACATGAAAAATGTACAGTAAAAATGTACTTAGATGTTGCAGCAGTCAAAATGCTATGAAAGTTCCTAAATGCTTACGATCCATTTCTGTACTCATCATGGTTTGGTATAAACTTTGCAACCTGGAACTGATCTGCGGCTCACATTTTGAGTTTATCTAAAATAGACAGGTTTTAAATATATATATAAATCAGATCACAAAATCACTGATTCTGATTTCCATTAAAATACAAACTTAGCCTAGCCAGTGTGGCTGAGCATTGCCCTACGAACCAGGAGGTCACGGTTCCATTCCAGTTCAGGGCACATGCCGGGGTTGCAAACTCTATCCCCAATGTGGGGCATGCAGGAAGCAGCTGATCAGTGATTCTCCCTCATCATTGATGTTTCTCTCTCTCCCTCTCCCCATCCTCTCTGACATCAATACAAATATATTTTAAAACTACACACTTAAAGTAGTTAATATACATGGCCCAGCTGGATCAGCCCCCGCCCCCTCCCCAGTATGTCCTCTGAGCCACATTGACTTACTCTCAAGTCCTCAGAAAGTTAAGTGTCTGCACCCAGAGTCTTCTCTATCTGGAATGTTTTCTCCGCCTCTCAGCCAGGCTTTCCCCTGTGTCCTTCATACCTCATCTGAAATATCTCTTATGCAGAAAGGTGCTGCCTCATTCCTCTACCACTACCACTGCTAGTAAAATTATTTGACACTTTGTCCATTAAAAGGTGGGGCCTATGCCCACCCCTTTGAATTGGGGCAGGTTCTGGAGCTGCCTGCCCAGTAGAAAACAATGGATGGGATGCTGTACTAGTTTCCAGGCTTGTCTTTGAATATTGAGCACTTGCATCTAATGTCTCTTGGATTAGTTTCTAGGAGAAAGCACCCACCATGTAAAAAGTCTGACTGCCCAGAAACCTCCATGCTATGAGGAAGCCCCGGCTAGCCACATGGAGAAGCTCCATTTAGAGACAGATGCCTGATCAGATAACATACCAGGGAGATGAATAAAGAAGCCTTCAGGTGACTCCAATTTCAGCTACCACCTAACTTTGTTCATAGAAGGGACCCCAATGGGAACCACTCAGCTGAGTCTGCCCACCTCAGACCCATGAGATATAAGAATAAGCTATTATTATTAGACATTAAGTTTTGTTTGTTATATAACAAAGATAACTGGAAGATTTTCCCTGCCGTGTTATTTGATGGTGTCCTATAATTTTTCCTGAAAGGAATGGACATGGCAAATGTTGAAATGAGTTTGTCCTGTTTTGGATTTCCATCAGAAGCAGAACTTGAGACAAGGATTTCCTTGCAGGTAGCTCCTAGGTCAAATAAAAGATAATATTTCCTAGATTAAGTATATATTTCCTTTTCTCTGCCCAATAAATATTTTGGTGCAAATTTGTCATAATAATGAAAGAGAAGAGCAGTTTGTAGCTATATTTTCCTTGTTTTTGTCAATATCTAAAGGGTGATTCCAGGAGGTGCTATGAGCCAAACAAGGATAAGTCCTCTGGGGCCCATTGAGGCTCTATCCCACTGGGGGCCCACTGGGGACTTGAAACATGCCTCACAAGTGCCCCACTGCCAGTAGGGGAATGCAGAGAGCTAGGGTGTCTGTCCACCAACTCTAGCCACTCTTGGTTGAAGGTCATCTCTGAAGTGTTCATTCTCTGTTCAGCAAGAGGGTTCAGCACATTTCTGAAGCTAGAGAACAGCCTCAGGCAGAAGGATGTGGGGCACCTGCTCAGAAAACCCTGCGGAGACCACTGGAGTAAGAGGGGATGAGGTGACTGTAATTTCCCTGCTTTATATGAGTAGATTGCCTGGTGCCTACAAGGCATGCAACAAATATTTGTTGAATGAGTAAAGGAATGGGAAAGACACCTCAGTTTATAAAGATTGTAGTAATCCTATACAGTGGGGCCTTGACTTACGACTTTAATTCGTTCCGTGACAGAGCTCATAACTCAAAGTACTCGTATGTCAAATCAATTTTCACCATTACAATGAATTGAATGCTGGGCAGATGGTGTGGCGTTCACTGTGATGTTTTCTGCGCCAACTAGCGGTGGGGTATCTGAAGCTGGCTCGTAACCCGAATTTTAGCTCACAACTCAAAGCAAAAAATTGGCCGAGAGACAGCTCATATCTCGAAAAACTCGTTAGTTGGGGCACTCGTAAGTCAAGGCCCCACTGTATAATGAAGGGCTAATATGCTAATTAGACCAGACAGTGGGATGACCATCCAAAACGACCAGAGGGCGGAGGGCGGAGCTGCAAGGCAGCCAGGGCTGTGAAGGTACCCTTGCACGAATTTTGTGCATCAGGCTTCTAGTGATCCATACTCTAGAATTCTCAGATTTTGCTGTTGACCTTGGCAAGCCTCCTCCCCTCTCTGGGCCTTACCTTTCTACATATGCAATAAATGGGTTGGGGTTCATGATTTCCATGAGCCCTTCCAGCTACAATATCTTATGGCTTATGAATAGAATATATATAGCCTCATTAGGCCAAGAGATCATATTCCAAGCTAAATAAATTAGTTGGTTTTTTACCAAGAAATGGAATGAGTGTTTTAACAAGAAAGTGTAATTAATGGAATCGTGAGAATCATATTACAATCTTCTGTCCTTTTAAAAAAGGAGGTTAATTATTGCATAAATTGGGCTACATATACACAATGGAATTATTCAATAGCCATTAAAAATCAAGTTTATGAGGAGTGTTTTATGATATTGAGATATAAGCATATATTTTTGGATAAAACATACGTATGTGTGGATGTGTGTGTGTGTGTATGAATATACTGCTGGAAGAAACAAAGGAATGTCTGAGCTATCATTTTAGGTTGGTAGTATAATGGGTGGTTTTCATTTTCAAATTTAAACTTTTTTACACCTTCCAAATTGTGGAAAATAAGCATGCATTATTTTTATGATCAGAATTTATATAACAAATGTGCACATAAATGTGTTTAAATGGTGCAAAGGAAAGGTAAGGAAATGCAATCAGGAAACATTAACAGGCCCCTCTGACCTCACTCGCTTGCTCAGGGAAAGGCTATATATAGCACTGTTTTCACATGGACCTTGGAAGTTGCACAAGCTGAATGAAAAGTGCTGCAGATAATATAATTTTAGATGTATATTCAGGCATTATCATTAGACTTATATCTCTGCTGAACTCTTTTGTCCTCAGTATTTACATCTGTAGAATGGTTATAGCAATATTGAATTCACATAATGGTGGTAAAGGATATTGAATATAATAAAAATACTGCTGGATTTAAGGACGATTACTATTTCATGAAAGTTAGTGAGAAACAGAGCATAGAAAACTATAGTAGAATACTTTATAACAAGTGGAGTTTCAAAGGCAGGGAAGTGATAGCCTTGATTTATTCTGCCAAAGTCTAGCAGTCATTTCTGGGCAAAACAATGGGTGCTCCGGTTTTATGGGACATCATTGGTGCTGAGGGAGTGGATTTGAGCTCCGAGAAGGGAGGGTGAGGGGGTGAAATGATCACTGTTTTCAAATCTTTTAAACACATGATCAAAGGAGCACTGTTACTTTATAACCTTAGTGTTACGGGCTAAATTGTATTCCCTCACACGTTCATATGTTGAAGTCCCAATCCCCAGAATGTGACTGTATTTCAAGATAACGTCTTTAAAGAGGTGATTACCTTAAAATGAGGCCATTGGTGTGGGTCTTAATCCAAGATGACTGGTATCTTTCTAAGAAGAGACACCAGGGAAAGCTAATGAACAAATTAACTGACCAAGGAAATGGAACCAGAAGCATGAATACATGGGACACACTGGCTGGTGAATGAGGGGATGACTAGATAAATAAAAAAGGTGAAGGATTTAAAGAACATATAGGCATAAGCTATGGATAATAGTTTGTGAAGGCAAAGGGAAGAGGGAAGGGGGAAGAGGTGGGTAAAGGGTGGGGAAAATTTGGATACCTCCAATTATGTCAATATTAAACATTTTTTAATTAAAATAAATAGATGCCAGGGGGACAACCATGTGAAGAGGCAGCAAGAGGGCAACAATCTGTGAACCAAAGAGAAAGACCTCAGACTAAACACCCTGCTGATATCTTATTCTTATACTTCCAGCCCCCAGATCTGGGAGAGAATAAATTTCTGTTGTTTAAGCCACCCAGTCTGTGATATTTTATTTTATGACTGTCTGAGTTGACTAATATAGACAGAATTAACAGATTGGTTCATATATACAACATTTATTTAGGCATATATATATATGGCTAATATACTAAGTGTCTGTTCGGGTAATGATGTCACATAGCAATGCCTGGCTTCCTCTCCCTAGCAACGAGCTTCCTTGCAGTTTCTTCAGCCTTCATGTTGATATTTACTGATGTGTTGCTGACACAATGCTTCACTGGGCTTGAGAAAGTTTAGCTAAATCAGAAAGCAGGTCTAATTAAGCAAGTTTATTCTATATATATAAAAGGCTAAGTTGACTCACCCATGTGCAATACATATAAAGCTCTCACTGGCACCAATCGCACAAGTGTATTTCGATCTGTCATTGTTGATCGCGAATTTGGTTGACACTTCTATTAGAGAGAAAGGGAAAATAGCAATATTAAAATATTTCTTCTAATTAATTTCCTTTCAATGTGCATGAATTCATGCACTGGGCCACTAGTATTTATATACGCCTGCAGAAATAAGGTGTATATAAATGATGTGGCTTAGTATGGGCAGCTTAAACAAAATACTGTAGACTGAGTGGATCAAACAATAGGCATTTATTTCTCACAGTTCTGATGCTGGAAGTCCAAGATCAAGGTGCCAGCATATTCAGTTCTTGGTGAGGGCTCTCTTCTTGGCTTATAGACAGCCTCCTCACTGTGTGCTCACATGACCTTTCTCACTCTCTTTTTTTTTCTTTTTCTAATATACCTAATATATTTTTATTAATTTCAGTGAGGAAAGGAGAGGGAGAGAGAGATAGAAACATCAATGATGAGAATCATTGATTGGCTGCCACCTGCTCACCTCACTCTGAGGATCAAGCCTGAAACCCAGGCATGTGCCCTGACCAGGAATTGAACTGTGACCTCCTGGTTCATAGGTTGACACTCAACCACTGAGCCACATCAGCCTGGCTCTTTTTCTTTTTATGAGAACACTAATGCCATCATGAAGATCCCACACTTATGACATCTAAATCTAATTACCTCCCAAAGACCCACCTCCAAATACCATCACATTGGGGGGTTAGGGCTTCAACCTATGAATTTTGAGGGAACACAGACATTCAGTCCATAATAAGGTGCTAGAATTACTTCACAAGGAAAGAAGCCACGCGAGGGCAGATTTGATTCTGCCTGAAGAAGCAATATGAGCTCAATGAAATATGGCAGTGGCTGCACCAGATAGTCAGCACATGTGGATCGAGTACCTGCCTTTTCCCCATCCCTGTCTAGATTCTTCCCTACTGTCCTGGGTATGGCCAAGCTGAGGCACAAGACATACTCCCAGCATTGCAGCAATGAGTTGGTGGCAATTAGTATATTCCAAAGTTGACCACGTAAATCCCATATGCTCTTCTTACGATGTACTGTTGGCACTCTTCATCTAGAAGTGGCATCTATGTTCCTTTCCCTTGATACTGAGTGAGCCTAGATGTGATATTGCATGACTTCCAAAGATAGGTAATAAAAGATAAAATAGTATTTTTCTAGTACTTTCTCTTGGGACATGCACCTTGGGAGCCCCGAGCCAACCTGTAAGAAGTCCAGGCTAGAGAGCCTGCGTGGAGAACCACACAGAGATGAAGAAAGAGGCCCAGCTCCCTTTGGTCAAGTCTTCCCAGCCAGCATTAGCCATGAGACTGGAGCAGCCTTCACGATGACCCCAAACCCAGCCACCATTTGACCACAAGTTCATGAGACACACTGGTCAGAACTACAGCTCTGAATTCCTGACCCACAGAAATTGTGAGAGACAATCGATGAGTATAATGGCTTCGGGTCACTAAGTTCTGTGGTGATAGCACTAGATAACTAATCAAACTTAAACTATGAGAAGGTGTAAACTTATATATCACCAAACCACTTCTAATTCCAAGTCTGTGTTGCATCATAATCAGTCATTACAACTAATATAATATGACTAAATGTTTCTCCAAGGATAAGCAGGGTTCAGGGAGGAAGCCAGGGTCTTGAACTTAATGCAGCTACCCTCTCACCTCTGATGCTCTTTAATGATGACTTATGTATGCATGTTGTGCCTTTCATTTTGCCCTATGTAAATACATTTCTCTAGCCTCATTATTAACAGTGGCCAAGTAGAAAATTCATCAGTGGAAAGAGAGCCAGTTCTTTAATTGATGACTGCGAATGTGGACTTGGGATGAGGTCCTAATGAAGCACGTACTTGCATTACTGTTCCATTTTTCCTCTGACGTGTTTTTCTACCACTAATTCACAAAAACAGACGTAGGCTTTAAATAAGACAATACAAAAATATCTCTAAAGGAGGTGAATGCAGAAAATTGTTTGCTACTTACAACTTACTTGAATTAAAATATTTTCTTCCTCATTAGATTAGCTCCATTTTGGATTAAATTATCAAATTCTCTGAGTATTTTGGCAAGGCATGGAAATTAATTATCATCTCACCTGTAATTCTCCATTTTCATCCATTATTACAGATTGAGCTATCAAGATTGTAGGATATTGTACTGATTCTGTATAAACAAAAAAATCTAAGACAAATATTATAACCTGAGAACACTAGAAAGTAGATATTTGTATGTTCTGGCGGGTGGTATACAAGGTAGGGGAAAAGTAGGTTTATAGCTGTTTATATTGAAAATAATACAATAATTAAGAAATGATACAAGAATAAGCTTTGTGTTTTATGTACTGACAATGTAAACCTACTTTGCCCCACCCTGTATATGTATGTATGTGTGCATGCATGTTTGTGTGTATTTGTGCCTTATCTCCTACCACATGGTTAGCATTGTACTAGTTACTAGAAAAGCAATGGTTTAAAAAAGGTTCATGTGGTTTTTTAAGAAATTTATAATCTAGTTTAAAGGGTAAACTTTAATTGAATAAACAAACAAGTCATAGCTGTTTTGTCAGAGTTATGGTGCCCAACCAGAAGTTTCTTGTGTGGCTGATTTGAAGAATATATTAAAATAACTATATTTAGGAAACCAATATGACATTATCTACTAAAACTGAACTGTCTACCAAAACTGAAATGTACAACCAAATTGTGTACATTTATTCACAAAAAGGCATGTATTAGAATGCTCCTAGTAAGCAATGCAATGTCGTAAATCCAAAATGCAAATGACATAGAGACATTGGTCAATAGTAGAATGTATTAAAAAATAGTATATTTATGTAATTTAATAGTATGCAGCGATGACAAGAAAGAACCTACAATTATACAGAGCAATATGGTGGCTCTAATCAACATAATATTGAGTAAAACATCTTCTTACATAATTCAATTTATATGCAGTATAATGCTGAGAAAGCTAACTTATACTGTTAGAAATAAGGATAGTGGCCCTAGCTGGTTTGGGTTGTTTGGATAGAGCATTGGCCCATGGACTGAAGGGACCTGGGTTCAATTCGGGTCAAGGGCGCCTTGGTTGCAGGCTCAATCCCCTGCCCTGGTCGGGGCATATGCGGGAGGCAACCAATTGAAGTGTCTCTCTCAAAGTGATTTTTCTCTCGTTGTGTCTCTACCCCTTCCTTCCACTCTTTCTGAAAATCCATGGAAAAATATCCTTGGGTGAGGATTATCAAAAATTAAAAAATTAAAAAAGGAATAAGGATAGTGGTTAGCCTCAGTGAGGAAGTAACAAGAAATGGGCATGGCCGGCTTCTGGGTGCTGGCAGTGTTCTGCTGCTTGATCGGGGAGTGGCAACATGGATGTGCACATTTCTCTGTGCGTTCTTTCATAGGCATGTTATACAGTATTGTAGAAAGATAAACAGCCAATGGCTTCCTATTGTCTGCAACTGTAATCCTATAGCCTTGTGATTGAACATTAAACCTCCTTATGATCATGTTCTAATCTACCCTTGCAGCCTTTCTTCCTTCCCCTACCTGCCAATATTTACCCAACAGAACCACCCCATGTGTCAAACACAGCATACCATTTTCCATCTTCTTGATTTTATACATGTGGTTTTCTTGCCTGGAATACTCCATTTCTCTCCCCTCCCTGGAGAGTCCCTTCTCATCAAGTGCCCAGGCTCAGCTGTAATGTTATATTTAGCAGGAAATCATCTCCAATTGTTCTCCCCATGTCCAAATTCCACCTCATGTGTTGTTCCATTTATTTGCTTTGCTTTATTTTTCCTTAGGTTGCATTGAAAATGAGCTATTTACATATCTGATCACCCACCTCTCAACCCCTGCAAGCCCTAGACTATGAGGGATCCTACCTCACCTTTGACTTTTTAAATTCTCAAGTGCCTGGCATAGTTCTTACCGCACCATATGTGCTAACAAATGCTTGAATGATAGGTACATGCGTGAATTCTGGAATAAATATGACTTAGAATACATGTCAAATTAGACTGTCAAATAAAGAAAGGAATCTGGGGACCTGCAATTTGTAGAAACAGCAAAAACTATCAACTCTTGTGTGATCAACCCAACCAGGAGATGGGATTCTTAAGCATTCCAGAGAAATGGTGTAACCAGACAGAATAATTATTGATGAAGGTTGGAGTGTTACGTAAAGAAAATTTAAGCGTCAAAATTTAGGAAACTGAGTACCATTTCATCTATTCTTGATATCTTGATTTATATGAACACCATTTTGTTTACATGAAACATTTCTAAATGGTTTCCAGATCACTTGTATCATTTTACCAGCTGCCAATTCTTCTGCCTTTATGTATTCAGTAGGCAAGAGATCCTAGTTTCCTTTTGGAATTTAATAATTACAATAATCAAAATAAAGAAAAAGGAAAGGAAAGAAAGAGAGAAACTTTAAGTGAAAGTTAGTCTTATTCCAAATATGGCAGGAAAGACTTCTAACCTGCCACAGGGAAATATTGAGAACACGGGGAAGGCTGGGCAAACATTACCACTGCTTGGCTGATAAATAGGTCATAGGAGGAAAGCGAGATGGTGATACAGTGGGACCTGTTTTATAACCTTAGTATCTGTTACTGTCAAATGTTACCTTGCCACTTTAGGGACCTCTTTTAAAACAAACAAACACACAGAAACTTTAAGAAACCAGAATTCACTGAACAAACCCCAGCTTACTTGCTTTTCCACTTTCCTAAGTGTTAATCACAACCACTCTATTAGGTAATGGTCCCAGGGAGATTCGGCAACTTCCTCTTGTGTGCTCTTTGCTGGTAGATATCACTACGCACTCACCTCTCTCTCCATACAACTGCACATGAGGCACACACCTCATTGCATTTAACAATTCTGTGCATCCACTGCTCTTCCTTGACTGTGAACTTGTGGAGTGGAGAGAGCATGCCTGTTCACCTTTGCACCCCTGACCCCAGGTTCACTGCATGGCACATTTTAAAGATTTTTATGTTTGTGGAATAAACCAAATGAATGAGTGTCTTATCTTTGGCTGATTTCCTGATTATGCCTGCAAATATATATATATTTACATAGTCTACAATGTGCTCAGCCTTGATTTTGCTCCTACTAAATCCTTGGATTCCAAATGGGATTTGAAAGCATTGGGCTGATAAAATATTCACAGAAACTCCGGATGTGGATGCTTTAATTGTGTGAGGAAAGACACACTAAGCAAAGCAGACACTTCCCCCAAATCAGAGTGCAGAAGGAAATGTGTGATGTCACCCCCCAGGGAATCCCACTGCCCACTAAAGGAGGAAGCCTGCTTTTGAAAGTCCGTGTGGCTGTTGGATGCTCAGCTGTCAGTTTTTTTCTCACATTTATTCTGAATGAGCACAATCCATCCATCAGAGCTTAAAGAGTTTTCCAACAGTACATTGACCTTGAATGTGGCACATTGATTTTCAGTAACGCACCGCAAATAGGGTCGTTACTGAGTCACCCAACAGTGAATGTGATTGGGAACAGGTTTCTGAAATTCCAATCGGGTGCCACCTGCCCTGGATGATGGATCAGCCTACTGTAAACCATCAATCCCTGCCGGGGCCTGGAAAAAAACTGTGACACCTGTATGAAATTTATCATTATGTACACCACCAGGCAAGGCGTTGAGGCCATAACTGGGCTTTTCTGCGATGGTGGGGCCTCTCGGGTATATGTTCCGTTTTGTTTGCAACAGCATTTATTTACTGACGTGCTTTCCTGAGAAGGAACCACTGGTGGTGGTGACAAAGATGTAAGCACTATAGGGAATTACATCTGCAGCAAGGATTGAGCAATAGATAAAAAGCCTATGTCTTAAGCTGTTAGAGGTTAACGCCCGATCAATTAAGGTGATTGTTTCTTAGATTGCATTGGACAAATGTACACACACAAAGGGGACATTAGCACAGCCAGAAGGGAAGAACAAAGAGAAATTAACTGATGCTAAACTCCACATCAAACTGGGAAATGATTTTATGTTCTTTTGAAATGCTAAATTATCTTAATGAAAAGTTTTCTTTCAAAATGAAGCTTTTATGTCCTTTAGTGTAAAAAAATAAAACCTTAGAATAAGATAAGAGGTTTTATCAAGAACTGAATAATTGTAGGGGCCATGCTCATTTTGCAAAAATACGGATTTTGAAATCTATGTCTATTCTTTTTGTCAAATGATAGCATGTTTTACTAATATAAGTAGTAATTGCATTTCTTGTCTGCTATGGGTAGTCACCACCCACACATTATAGGCATCTTACTAACTTTCTTGTAACCTTACCACATAGATTTGATTTTCTTCCCATTTTACAGATGAAGAAACCAGGAGTCAGAGATCTTGGGAAAATGGCCCAGGCTTCACAGTTAGTTACCAATGGCAGAACCGAGATAGAAAATCTGGTGTTTACTCCTTAGCGGAAGCCCCCCACAGACTGTAGACTATGGCCCACTGTCACTCAGATAGCATGAAAATTAAGTCAGGGGCGTTTAGATAATATTGCCTGCTGTGACCCACCTGAAAAGCAGCAAGTTAGAGCAGATCACATGCTGATCCTTCATCCAAAAGGGTTAACAGATGTTGCTGAGCCTGTGCAGTTTGCGGAGGTGCTTCGTGGGAGCTGCTAAAACTTATGATTATCCTTCCCTAATTATAAGCTGCTTGGGAGATGGAAAGTGTTCCGAGGGGTCTGAGATTATAACTGATGCTTGTGAAATTCACACCCCAACCCACCAGTTGTCCCTCCTTGTTTCACGCTTCAGCATTGGATGGCATAATCTCCCAGACCAGTCTCTGCAATGGTGAGAGGTGAGAGCTGCCAAAGGTCAAAACTTAGCCCAAGCTACTTACAGGGCGGTTTGGAAAATGCTCACCTTGCTTCTTATGATAATTAAGTCTTGCACTGGTGGGGGATTCCATGTCTGCAGCCGGAGTTCTGTAGCCAGAGGGAGCTGCTTTCTGAGATTCTGATTGTTCTTGGAAGTCTTCTCTGCCTGACTTAACTTTCTGGAGAAGGCACCGAAGTCTAATTCCAAAGTAGAGCCTCATTCATTAGTTTACCTCAGTTCCTCCCTCCCTCCCTCCGTCTCTCCCTCCCTCCATCTGTATTCAAAGTTGGGTTCCCAGAGTGTTTGGATACCTCTGGACTATGAGGTTTTATAGAGGCGAAGTCTTCTTTGTCTTTTTATTTTGAGCACCTGGTATCAAGATTTGTATATAGAGCAGACTCCAGCGCATGCTCATTGGTAGACAAAAAATACAATAGAGACCCATCACGGTCTCCACCATTCTTCTACCTCATGGAGGCTGTGAGACCACGTGACATAATCAAAGCAAAGAGTGTAGCCTTTCCTTGATGGTGACATGAGACCAAGGATGACACACCTGAAATATATAGGCACATGGTGGGAATAGTGCAGCTGCCAGGATGTGTCTTACTTATAGTAAAAATTTCACAAATGCCCATTGAAACACAAAATTATTTGTTAAATAAATGGATGAATAAACATCTACTGAATGAATAAATATCTTCCCAGTGAATGGAAACTGTAAATAACTAAGTATTTGCTGAATGAACACAAGGATGGCTCTTTGGTGAATGACATGACTTGGCTGTGTGAAGTTTCCTGCAGTGCTAGGAATTCAGGCTGAACCAATACAGTAGACAACTTTGAATCTAACCTTGTCAATGTGCGTGTGTTCAAACTGCCTGAAGATCTAAGCTCCCCAACTACACAGTTGATTGCATTGAGTGCACAAAAATCTGTCATCAAAATTCCCAAAACTTCCAAACAATTCTAGTGTCTGTGTCTAAAGATAAACCTCCCACTCATTTTTGCTATTCATTTCCTCATTTTTGAATGACGAGGAAAATGGTCTCCTGGGTGGTGGGCATACTGTGTGTGTTCAAGGAATGAATGGGGCTTCATATGCTTCTATTCCAGGGGCGATCAGTATTCATGAAGGAAACCGAACACATGACAGATGTGATTAGAAACGACTGTCAAATAATGACAAATACGTTCTAATAAAAACAGACACAATCTTAACAATTACTTGAAATGTGGGTATTTATCAAACAGAGTGAGATTAAAAATGACCATATTGCATTAAAGAAATCGAACTGATGGAATTTTAAATATGCAAGTTGGCCATGTCCCTTTGCTCACGCCTTCCTTCCTCCCCACCAGGCTCCTTGCACAGCAATGGGGTGGGAGTGAATTTAAACAAAGAGTGTTCTAATGTGCACTGAAGTATTCACATTTTTTACCAATGTTTTCTCCAGAGCTCAACTCTGGAGAAAAATGAGGCCACAGTATGGAGGAGAGTGGGACAGATGACAGCCTCCCCGACC